>NC_047087.1:256485173-256790887 GCF_902459505.1 Geotrypetes seraphini
GCCTATACTTGTACTAGGATGCGTAGAATAAATAAAGCCATTATTGTATTGGAACGGGCATTGCAAGCCGCCAAACGTATCTATGTGGCGAAGCCCTCAGAGGCTACTAAAGAAAAGTACTTAACTGCGAAGGCTACCCTCAATGCCCTGCTCCATTTTAAGATGCAACGGTGGGCCTCCTATCGTAAATATCATTTTCAAAGATATGGTAACAAACCAGGTAAACTGTTGGCTAGATTGATAGATCTGCATAAAGGTAGGAAGCCTATTTTAGCTATACATTCTCCTGAGGACACGATCGTTTCTCGTACTGCAGATATAACTCATGTTTTGAAAGATCACTTTGCATCTCAATATAACGCAGGTTCTCCCCTGTCATCTGAATTGGTTAATGATTATCTAGACTCTTCTGGGATGCCGCATCTTTCGGAGGAGGCAGCACAGAAGCTCAATCGCCCGTTACAGGCTTTAGAGTTACAGAAGGCTATTAGGGCTACTAAGCCTGGCACTGCGCCCGGCCCTGGTGGCTTTTCAGGTGAATTTTATCGTATTTTAGAGACATCGCATTGTGGTCCTCTGTTGTCCTATTTTAATGAGGCTGTGCGAAGGGGCTCATTTCCTCGATTTGCCAATGAGGCATCTATAGTCCTTTTACCCAAACCTGGTAAGGCTGCAGATCTCTCAGGTTCTTATCGGCCTATTTCTCTACTTAAGGTGGATCTTAAATTTTTTTCTCGTATTTTAGTAAATAGATTGCTCCCCTGTATTCCTCAGTTAATTCATAAAGACCAAGTCGGCTTCGTCCCAGGACGGCAATCAGTGTTAAATGTGTGTAAGATCTTACTTGCCTTAGCTCACGCTCAGCATGTGGCGCTTCCAACTTTATTTGTGAGCTTGGATGTGGCCAAAGCATTTGACAACGTTTCATGGACTTATATGTATCAAACGTTAGATTATATTGGAGTTTCTGGATTTTATCGCCATGCTCTTTCTTCTTTGTATGCTAATCCCATGGCTTTCTTACTGGTTAATGGAACTTCTTCTGAGAAATTTCCTATTTGCCGAGGAACCTGTCAGGGCTGCCCGTTATCTCCATTATTATTTATCCTTACATTAGAACCACTCTTATGCACTTTGCGTAATTTTGTAGAGGTACAGGGGTTACATATAGCTGATCAGGAACTTAAAATATTGGCGTTCGCAGACGATCTACTCCTTATACTAACAAACCCAACATGTTGTCTCCCGGTGGCTTTGGATCTAATAGCGGAATATGGGTTCTATTCAGGTCTGGTTATCAATTTTGATAAATCGATGGCTATGCCCTCCCATTCTTTCCTCCGTCACCAGTGGAAGGGCGCTTTTCCAGTTCAATGGGCTGACACTTACTTTAAATACTTGGGAGTTTTGATTCCATCAGATCTTTCCACTTTATATGCCATTAATATAGAACCCCTGTTCCGCTCTTTGTCTTCAAAGCTACGCATGTGGCACACTTTTCCTCTTTCTATTATGGGCAGAATCGCACTACTTACTTCTTAGTTTGTACTTAGATTTATTTTTATGTTGGATTATGGCTCTGTATTTCCTTAAACAAGTTGTTATACTTGTGGAAAAGTTATAATTAATAAAAATGAAATTTTTTTAAAAAATATGTAGCACAGTGGTTTTCCATTGTGGGTCTTAACCTCAAATGTAGTCACATGCTCAAATGAAGTCACAGAAACAGGCTGTGTCTCCCCTCCTTCTGCACTTCCATTTATGGCCTTTGCCGGACAGTGACAGGAAGAACGGGGCCTGTGAGCTAGTGAACCTTCAGAAGCCCTGTCCCTTCCTCATGTGTGGGATTTCTGCTAGACTGGAAACTCATGGGTCTCTGAGTTCACGCTGCTACTACTGCTTTTCTGCTTTGGTTGAGAAGGAGGAGAAGGAAGTAGGTATGAGAAGAGGGAAAATTAAGTACTACTATTTTGTTTTCACCATCATGTGAAGTCATGTGAATTTTCAAGTGTCAAAATGACCTTTCACAAATTCTTATACATATCAAGTAGAATTAAAAAATGATGGAAAATGTATCACCTCTCGCCTAGACTCTGCAACTTGCTTCTCACAGGTCTTCCATGTAACCATCTCTCTTCCTTTAAATCCATTCAAAATTCTGCTGCTCAACTTATATTCCTCCAGAGTCAATATTGTCACATCGCCTCTCTCGTCACTTCATTTTCTCCTTGTCCATTGCTGCATATAGTTCAGGTATTCACAGTGGTGGTGCATACCGATGATGTCATTGCGTATGCACCATGTCATCGTGCATGTGCGATGCCGTTCAGATGCCGGTTTGGGTCATTTCGGCCCAAAGCTAAAGTTTTAAAAAAAGTTTTATTATCTGGATAATTGGGGAAGGCCATAATGAGGACTGGAAGAGTGGGGAGAGGCTCTGGAGAACCTCCCCTGAAGATTTTTCAGCGCGGGTTTTGCCACGGGTTATTTTTTAATTTTAATTCAGGCACGTGTGAGTGGGGTACACAGGAGGAGCGTTGCGTGTCTCCGTGGCAACATCACTGAGATCAGCTTGTGAGCAGAGTTTGCTTTAGGCACGTGCCAAACAGAAGTGTAATAAAGGTTGTAAAATAAAAGAAGACTGCCAGCAAAGGTAGGAAAGGTGGTTTTTATTTATTGCTGACTTTGACTTTGTGTGAGTGATGTGTTTTTATATGCTAGAACTGTTGATTTCTGCACAGGGTTCAGGAGCCCTCGTGCTAGAAATCAACAGTATTAGGGAAAGTTCTTTTTTTTTTTTTTTTTTTTTTTTTTTTAGTTCAATAAATTTTATTCAGTATTTTAAAAAATACAAGGAGCAATTCAAATACATAAAAGTAGTATAACATTTTGCATTAATATACAGTTAATTATAAAGGCCCATATTATTAAGAAAAGCTCAGAGTTGTTTTTGGATTTGTTTGTGGTGATGTATGACAATAGAAAGTGAAATAGGACAAAGTAAAAATTGAAAGAGAGAGGAAAAAAGAAGAGAGAAAGAAAAAAAAAAAATATATATATATAATTTTTAAAGAGAGGAGAAGACAGGAGTGTCTACATAGTAGAATGTACATATGAATCTAAAAATGACCAGGGTGATTTTTTGTTTTTCCAATTCATGGATTTATGGAGTGAAATTTTATTTTCATATGCATATGATTCAAATCTGTGGTACATACATAGAGAGTTCCACCAAAAAGTATAATCTAATAACGAAGATGATTTCCAATTTTTCAGAATATGCATGAGAGCAGTCACAAACATGGTATCAATAAGTTTAGGAGGACAATTTGATTGCGCGAAACAGGGGTGTTGAGATCGAAGGATTATAATGTCCATAGAAATCTCTTCTGAGCAGTTGGTGATAGATTGTATGGTATTCCAGATTTTGGACCAAAAAGAACGGACCAGAGTACAATGGAAGAACATATGATCAAGAGTTCCTTCCTCTTTCAAACAGTTCCAGCAGATAGAATCTTGTTTTAATTTGGCTTTCCACATACGAAATGGGGTCCATATTGCATTCCACATTACAAAGAGCATTGACTGTGAAACTCTAGAAGATAAAAGTGGGCGATTTGTTGAAGACCAAAAGAGTTCCCAGTCAATGTCAGAAAGTGGAATGGTTATTATATTATCCCAGTGTTTCATAGCATGATATGAGAAAGTGAAGGATTGGTCTCTTAGAATATTATAAAAAAAAGATATAGCTTTCCCTTTTGATAGAGACCGTAAAGACCAATGGTAAATAGTATTTTTAGAAGATATGAAGTCATATTGTATCTGTACAGAAGACAGTATTTCACTGAGTATGATCCATTGTGAATAAGCAGAGGATGTTAGTAGGTATGTGGAGCAAAGTATATCAAAAGGGATTAGTTTATTAAGAGTATATAATTGATGAACAAACCATATACCTGTCCGTTGCCACCGTTTCCATGAAAGGGATTTGCCTTGGTTTTGGATATTGGGATTGTTCCAAAGGGACATGAATGGGCTAACACTAATTGAGATATCAGCTATTTTATCTAAATGATGGAGAGCATGCTGCGTTGAATTCAAAAGAGAGTATTTTCTCAAATGTCTGGGTATTGGTATCGTTAATAGGCAAGAGATGTGTAAAGGTTTGCATAGAAAACATTCCATTTCATACCAATTAGGAGGGTCTTGAGAGAAGGAGTCATTGACCCAGTAAGCTCCATATTTAGTTAATGAAGCAATATAGTAGTGGTAGAAATCTGGAAAGTTAAGACCACCGTTAATTTTAGAGGCCTTCAGCTTGGCTAGTGCAATTCGGGGTTTTTTCTTGTTCCATATAAATTCAGATAGCTTCTTATTTAGCCAATGGAAAAATGATTTCTGGCATAAAAGAGGAAGCATTGAGAGGATGTAATTAATTTGAGGTGCTAGGGTCATTTTGATGGATGATATTCTACCCCACCAAGACAAATAAAGTGGAGACCACCTAGATGTAGTGTTAAGAACTAAATTTTTGATTTTGGATATATTAAGATCTTGAGCAAAGACTGGATCTTTGTGTATTAAAATCCCTAAATATTTCACAGCTTCATTTGACCATGTGAATGGAAAATTAGCCAAGTCTGATTGAAGAATGTTATTGTTCAGAGGAAAGATTTCTGATTTCTCCCAGTTTACAGAATATCCTGAGAAGCTAGAATATTGTTTGATGATATGTATAAGATGAGGGAGAGAAGATTGAGGGTTCCTTAGAAAAATTAATACATCATCAGCATATGCTGCTAGTTTGAAGTCTCTATCAGGGGAGGGAATACCATTAATTAGCGGGCATTGTCGAATAGCAGAGAGAAGAGGCTCCAACACTAAATTGAACAATAGTGGTGAGAGAGGACAGCCCTGTCTAGTGCCTCTGTGAAGGGGAAATTTATTGGATAAAGAGTTATTAATTAGAATACGAGCATTAGGACTATAATATAATGTTTTTATCCATTTCGTGAAAAATGATCCAAAGTTATACCATTTTAGGACACTGAAAAGAAAAGACCACTCCACTCGATCAAAGGCTTTTTCAGCGTCTATAGCTAGGCCTATTATTGGGTCTGTCAATGTTTTAGCATGTGCATTCACGTGGTGAAAAAGTCGTAGGTTATCTCCTATATATCTTTGTTTAATAAATCCCGTTTGGTCTTTGTGTATAAGATGTGGAATCACTTTGGTGAGTCTTAATGCAAGTAACTTTGCCATTATTTTATAATCTAAGTTAAGGAGAGAGATGGGACGGAAGTTTTTGACCAAGGTAGCGTCTCTGTCAGGTTTAGGGATTACAACGATGGTGGCTTCTGTGAAATTAAATTGTTTATCTGGAGAGGAGTGGAGGAAATCATAGTATGTAAGGAGATGAGGAGCTAAGATGTTTCGAAATAGTTTATAAAATTCGTTAGTAAAACCATCCAGACCTGGGGCTTTTCCAGTCGGTAGGGAAGATATAGCAGTTTCTATTTCTGTTATGGTTATCGGAGAATCTAGTTCCAATTTAACAGGCTCCGATATGGTCGGGTGAGATAAGGAGGAAAGAAAAGAGTCTATATCTGATTCAGGAGCCACAACTTCAGACTTATATAATGAAGTATAAAAATTTTCAAATTGAGAAGAAATTGAAGATCTGGTTTTGACTAATTGTCCTAATGAATTTTGAATAGATGTGATATGTAATCTTTTGGATTTAATTTTAAGGTATCTGGCCAGTGGACGACCCATAAGATTATCTCCCATATAATGACCAGAATTGGAAATGAAGATATCTCGTCTGGCTGTGCATGAAACTAAAGTATTATATTCATATTTAAGTTTTTGGATATGATGGAGAATAGTTGGGTCATGTAAGTGATTAGACATATGTTGTATTTCTAATGTTTTAATAGCGTTTTCTAATTCTTTTTCTTTTTTCATGGACTGTTTTTTTTTCCAAGAGGCAATTTTTATCAATTCACCTCTAAGGGTTGCTTTATAAGCTTCCCAGATTATGGAAGGATAAACTTCAGGATCTTTAGAGTTATTTTCGAAGAATTCTAATGTAAATGAGTTGATTTTTTCAACAGTTTCTTCATCCAAGAGTAAGGCGTTGTTTAGTCTCCAAGAAGGAGATTCATTACGTGGAGCCGAAATAGAAATATATAAAGAAATGGCAGCATGGTCCGTAAGGGAGATTGGATGTATACTAGTATTAGTAAGGTCATGAATGAGAGAGGAGGATATAAGAAAGAAATCAATTCTCGAGTATGTATTATGCGGTGGTGAAAAATGTGAATATTCTCTACCTTTCGGGTGAAGTAGTCGCCAAGGATCTACAAGGGAGAAAGCATCTTTTAGGGCCTGTAGAGCTGTGAAAGACTTGGTCTTGGATGGTTTACAGGAAGAAGATCTGTCAATATATAAGTCTTGGATTTGGTTAAAATCTCCACCCAATATCAGAGAACAAGAACTGAATTCAATTAGTGCTAGTTGAATGTCTCTAAAAAAATCCGGGTGATCTTTAACCGGGCCATAAATATTGAGAAGAACAAAGTCTATTGAGTGCAACGCAGCATGTACCAGACACCATCTTCCCTCTGTGTCTGTTTTAATTGAATGAATAATGGGAGAGAGTTTATCTTTAAGAAAGATTGAAACACCATTTTTCTTTTGATAAGTCGCAGGGGAGTATATATGAGCAGAGTATCCCTTTAGTTGAAATTTCGTGGCGGCAGCAGATGGGAGGTGGGTTTCTTGTAATAAAATTATGTCTGGATGTTTATTGGACACATAATTGGATATCTTTTTTCTTTTAATGGGATGATTCAGGCCATTCACATTAAAGGAAAAGACATGTAGGTCAGCCATAATATATGATTTGCGTTAGAGAGATATGCAGTATATCACTTTTGTCGAGAGAAGATATCTGATATATTAGTGAGATAAGGTAGACACTCCTGTCTAATAAGAAAAGTAGAAAAGACATTAAAATAAGAAAGAAGAAGATAGTAATGACCTCATAATATGTGGTCAGAAGATAGATAAACCAAACTATCATGTACATATTAAAATATTTTAAGGATGCTTCTATGAGCATATAAGAATGACGCATGTGAAGCATCTAACATCTAACAAGATCCACACCTAATCAGTAATATAAATGTAAAGATTAGTGTGCTTAATTTAGCAGGTTATATAAAATTTGTATTTCATTACATAACATAACATGTTAAGATAAGAGCTTATTGGCTCAGATTAAAATATTAAATTTGGAATTGATTTGATCAAACAGATACCTCAAAGTAAAATATATGGCTGATAATATTAGCCCGTTGGGGTAGTATTTGTCTCAGGTATAGAGTCTATAAATAGTTGTGCGGTTGCTTTGTCTGTGAATGAGTGTGATTTCCCTTCTCTCCATATGCGTAAAGTCGCTGGATACACTAGTGCAAACTTCACTCCTCGATGATGCAGTGTAGAACATAGTGGCACCATCGTCTTGCGAAGGGTGGATACATGTAGGGAGTAGTCGTTGAACAAAAGTAATCTTTGACCTTCATATTCAAGTCGACCATATTTTCGAAAGGCTTGTATGATAAGATCTTTATCTTTCCAGTTGATATATCTAGCAATAACTGCTCTCGGGCGGTTGTTATTCTCTGTACGTTGGCTCAAGCGGTGTGCCCGTTCGCATGGAAAACCAGAATCAGGGGTCACTAGGCCAAGTTGTTTTGGGAGCCAAAGTTGAAAAAAATAGTATAGATCCTGATCAGTACGGAGATCAGGTAGCCCCACTACTCGTAGATTGTTGCGGCGTTGACGATTCTCCTGGTCGTCCAAACGTGTTGTCAGTGTTGCTATTTGATTTTGCAATGCTGTTACTTTTTCACGATCTTGCAAAGTTGCATCTTCATTATCAGACACCCTTTGCTCCACTGCTGTAATACGTCCAGCGTGTGATTCAAAACGATCATTAATACAGTCTACAGCCAGTTGTAATTTAAGAAATTTTTCTTCCAGGGCCTCGGTGACCATTTTTGAGATTTCTTGGGCCCAATCTCCCCATTGTGTCAAGGTTATAGATGGAGTCGGTGACGTCGCCATTTTAAGTTCTGAGCAGGATAATTTATGTTTAGGTGTTTTTGCCGGTCTTACCGGCATTTCTATTTGATGCACACTTTTAAATTGCTACGTATTTAAATGTAATGAAAATAAAATTGCAAAAGCACAGATTATATTAAATCAGGTGTGTAAGAGGAGCCGTTAAGCCATCCGTGCGTTTTTCGTGGCGATCAGGTCATGGACTTGAAATCACCTATTAGGGAAAGTTCTAAACTGTCATTTTGATAGTTGGGAGGGCTCTTTGGTTGGGACTAGTGCAGCCCGATTCACGATTCGAATCAGTTCACCGATTCACTTCGGGTGAATCGATATAAAATTTTTTTTAAAAATCGGCTTCCCGATTCGGCTAACCCTCCCCCCTCGCCCCCTAAAGCAGGAGCGGCAGCGCTGCTCTTGTTGGCCGGCCGCTGCCACACATGCTTTAGAGGGTGAGGGGGGAGGGTCAGTCGCGAAGTGCTGCTGTCCAGTTCCCCCACCGACGTCCGCTTCCCCCCCTTGGTGTCTGGCTTCCCCGCACCCGTTTACCTTTGAAGAGCAGCCTGCACAGAAGATCGCAATGTTAGCGATGTTTGCAAACAGCTTCGGAGCTGTTTCTTCTGCCACTGTCCCGCCCCTCCTTTGACAAGCCTTCAAGGGGGGGACAAGCCTTCAAGGGGGGAGACAGGCCTTTAAGGGGGGAGACAGGCCTTCAAGGGGGGGAGACAGGCCTTCAAGGGGGGACAAGCCTTCAAGGGGGGAGACAGGCCTTCAAGGGGGGGGATAAGCCTTCAAGGGGGGGGACAAGCCTTCAAGGGGGGGGAGACAGGCCTTCAAGGGGGGGGGATAAGCCTTCAAGGGGGGGGACAAGCCTTCAAGGGGGGAGACAGGCCTTCAAGGGGGGGACAGGCCTTCAAGGGGGGGAGACAGGCTTTCAAGGGGGGACAGACCTTCAAGGGATGGGGCCCTGATGTAGAAGTACATGGAGGGAGGGAGGGAAAGGGGTTCAAAGAGACATGCATATGCTGGACTTTGGGGGGGGGGAAATAATGGGTCTAAAAATAGAGGAGAAGAAGAGAGATGATGGACAATGGGATTTAGGGAGGGAAGGAGCAGAAAGGGAGAGAAGTTGTACACAAGGGTTGGTGTGGAGGGGGGATAGAGATACTGGATAGGAGGGTGCTTGAGTAAAGAAAGGGAGAGATGGTGGACCATGGGGTGGTGGGGAAGGAGGGAGAGATGCTGGATGAAAAGGTAGTTAAGAAAAGGTGGATCTGTGGAGGAAGAGGAAAAAAAGAAAAGATGCCAGAGGACAGAGATGGCAGGTGGATGGTTAGCACGAAGAAAGAAGGAGATCCTGGCAAGCAAGTTATCAGAAGACAACCAGAGTCTGAGACCAACAAGATTTGAATAATGACCAGAGAACAAAAGGTAGGAAAAATAATTTTATTTTCTGTTTTGTGATTACAATTTGTCAGATTTGAAATGTGTATCCTCCCAGAGGTGGTGGTAGACCGCAAACGTGAGCTAGGATTTAACAGAGAGAGGAAAAGTCTTTTTTATTTGTTTATTTTGTTTACACCGCAGCACCAGTATGGTTAGGAGAAGGCAAAGGGGATAAAGAGGCTATAAAATAAACCCACCAGGATGTTTGAAAAAACATCCAATTGGGCAGGAAAATCGAATCTGACATAGAATTCCTATAAGCATCAGAGCTATTACTGCCACAGCTGGTGGTAAAAACCGTGCTATGGTTTTGTAAAAAAAAAAAAGGGAGTGAAAGTTAGGTGCCTAGATCAGCTAGGCACATTGATCTAGAAGGCTAACTTCAGGCACTATTTATATAATCTGGGCCTCAGACAGTGGACAAGGAGAGAGAGACACACACACAGAAAAAAGACAGACAGACAATGGCCAAGGAGTCAGACAGCAAAAAAAGACAGACAGACAGACAGTGGCCAAGGAAACAGAGAGCAAAAAAAGACAGACAGACATACAGCGGCCAAGAAGACATACAGCATAAAAAGACACACAGACATACAGCGGCCAAGAAGATAGACCGAAATAACAGACACACATATAGCGGCCAAGGAGACAGACAGCAAAAAAAGACAGACAGACAGACAGACAGCGGCCAAGGAAACAAACAGCAAAAAAAGACACACAGACATACAGCGGCCAAGAAGATAGACCGAAATAACAGACACACATATAGCGGCCAAGGAGACAGACAGCAAAAAAAGACAGACAGACAGATAGACAGCGGCCAAGGAAACAGACAGCAAAAAAAGACACATAGACATACAGCGGCCAAGAAGATAGACCGAAATAACAGACACACATATAGCGGCCAAGGAGACAGACATCAAAAAAAGACAGACAGACAGCGGCCAAGGAAACAGACAGCAAAAAAAGACAGACAGACATACAGTGGCCAAGGAGACAGACAGGAAAAAAAGACAGACAGACAGATAGCGGCCAAGGAGACAGACTGAAATAAAGAAAGACAGACAGACAGTGGCCAAGGAGACAGACAGCAAAAAAAAAAACCAGACAGACAGACAGGGAGCCAGACATACAGAAAGAAAGGGGGCAGGGAGAGAGAAAGACAGACCTACAGAAAGAAAGAAAGAAATTTAGAAATGTCTAAGTCTACACATCTATGGAAAACAACTTTTGAGGCCTGCAGCATCCAACAACACAGTAAGTTTTCAGTACACTTATTTTAACTTTTAAGTCTACACATCTATTCTAGCACTCTTTAATCTAATGGGCTTAAACACTAGTATAATATATATATATATATATATATATAAAATTAGATGTATGTGTGTATGTATGTTCCTGTATAACTCTGAAACACATAGACAGATTTCAACCAAACTTGGTATACATATCACTTACTATCTGGGGAAAAATACTGTGGGAGTGAGAAAGGGGTAAAATACTGTGAGGTGGGAAAGGGGTGACATGTAAAAATGATCAAAAACGACAGATATTAGTGTCTAATCCATAAACACATGGACAGATTTCAACCAAACTTGGTATACATATGACTTACTATCTGGGGGGAAAATAATGTGGGGTTGAGAAGGGGGTGACATGTAAACATTATCGAAAACAACAGTTTTTGTGTCTACCCCATAGTTTTCAGGCTTGCTGAGATGAATACTCAGCATAACTCTGAAACGCAAGGAGAGATTTCAACCAAACTTGGTATACATATGACTTACTATCTGGGAAAAAATACTGTGGATGTGGGAAGGGGGTGTCTAATCCATAGTTTTTGGGCTCATTCAGATGACACTCCCAATACCATTTAGGTCCAAGTTCCAGCCGTAATCACTGAATTCAAGTCTATTGATACTGGAAGATTGGGATAAATAAATATCCAGGCAATGCCGGGTGATCAGCAAGTCTAAAATATAAAAACAGAAAAATAACCAAACCCTAATGCATGACACTTTGTTTAGAAAACCCTAAATAAAGATAAATGTAGGGATTTATGTGAAGGTGCTGTGCTAGATAGAATCCTAACAGAGGAGGAGGAATAAAGCTTCTGGTTAATGATGATTAAAATATTTTATTTATTTATTTTAAAAATTTATATACCGTTTAAAACTAAGCAGTTTACATAATTTACATACATAGTATTTAAAATAGACACATGATAAAATAAATACATGATGAAATAGACATAGGATAAAATAAAAATGCAAACAATCCTCAGAAAGATACCATAGTTTAGATAATAAAAATTGTGGTTAATTTATCAACTTTACCAGAAATAGCTAAAAAAAAAAAAAAAAAAAAAAGGCATCTACAAATAACTGGGTCTTAAGTAGTTTTCTAAATCTGCCCTTTTCATAGCAATTTCGTATCTGACCCACCAAGGAGTTTCATAACTTACCTCCTGCACAACAGAAAGTCACCTTACCAGTCTCAACAAGCCTTGGCTTCACAGATGTCCTCAGTAAAGCTAAATTCTCAGAATGCAAATATCTTTTTGGTACATAGCTGAGTATATTATTCTTAAACAATTCTGGGATGTTTCCATACAAGAATTGATGGCAAATTATCACTGCTTTATACTGTACTCTGAAGGCGACTGGAAGCCAATGCAATTTTTGGAGATATGGTGAAATATAATCCCATTATCAATCGTGCTGCTGAGTTTTGTATAACCTGCATCTTGCTTTTGTTATGCCAAGGTACAGGGCATTACAGTAATCGAGCCTCGACAAAACCATAGCCTGAACAACAGTTTGAAAATCATATGGCGCTAACATTGGTTTCAATCGGTATACCAAGTGCATTTGTGCAAAGCATGCCTGAATGGCCTTAGTCACTTGCAACTTCAGGAATATTTAATCGTGATCACATGAGTTACCAAAAGAATAAGGAGAATTTAATATGACAGCACGAATCTAGCTGAAACTGGCGTGCCTTTTGCTTCTTAGCCAACAAATGAGCTTAAGCTGCTGCCAACGTAGCACATTTCCTAATGTGACATGGGTTTTATGGGAAATAAGGGGATCGCATGCCTTGCCCTTAATCAAAGGATAATTGAATATGAATGTCTCATTCATAAGTTTATAATTCCACTTATGAACATAAACAGGTCAGTATTTAAAAGAAGAGACTGCGGCTCACGTGTAGAAGTTCCCTATCTGTGAATTTTCAGACGCACAATTTGGATAGTGCTGCCAGGGTGGAGCAAAGGTTTTTCATTTAGCAGTGTATACTTTATATAACAGCAATATTCAGCCACTATTCATATAGCTAAGGGACTCTTTTACTAAAACTTAGTGTGTGCTAATGAACTTTAGCGTGCTGGCTTCCAATGGAGGCAAGAATCATTTTTTAAATTTGCTTGTTTGTGTTATAAAACATTATTTGGCCTTGTTCCAGGCTATTTGACTGATCACTTTGAATTTTCAGAAACTAAGGGCTCCTTTTACAAAGGTGCGTTAGGGCCTTAACGCACGGTATAGTGCGCGCTAAATTGCCACATGCGCTAGACCTTAACGCCAGCATTGAGCTAGCGTTAGTTCTAGATGCATAGCGTGGGTTTAGCGTGCGCTATAACGCTGCATGCGCTAAAAACGCTAGCGCACCTTAGTAAAAGGAGTCCTAAATGTTCCACACATAGATGTTCTTTTTCCCTTCGATAAAAGGTTGTATAGCAAAATGTTTTCTAGAAAAAAAACCACTTTCTTTTCAGGCAGGGAAATGGAATAAATGTTTTGGTGATTTGTTAGCGATTTCTTCGTCTTATCAGACTTTTAGAAAATTACTGAAAACTTTTTTTTAAATAAATATGTATAACTGGACTCTTTTATGCACTTTTAATATATAATACTCTGATGTAATATCGCTGTGTATTTTGCAGTTTTTTTCATATTGTAAACCACATTGAACTATGAGGTACATTGAACTATGAGGTATTGTGGTACAGAAATAAAGCTGCTGTTATTATTATTAAGTGCCATGTCACTGATAGATATTATAGGCAGTGGTATATTTTATTGTTTTGGGGGGGGTCCAAAAGCTCTGCCCTAGCCTCAGCAGGATCCTGCGGCACTACAGCTCCCCCACCTATCTTCCCCAGTTGCTGCAATGAAAAATCTTCAGGCAGCCACCGCTCAGCATCAATGAGCAGGACTGCCCCATAAGTCTTCATTCCACAGCAACACTGCACAGTAGCTGCCCGCAGAATTAAAATTATAGTGGCTGGGAGGAGGTGGGTGAGGGAGTAGAGCCATAACTGACTCTTCTGACTGCCAATTTTGGAGAAGGCCATGGCCCCTGACGCCTTTCTGACGCCTATGATTGGTATAAAATAGGACATTCAGAATTTAGCATACAGTAATTCAGTTAATACAAGCTAAGCTTTCATAAAGGCGCTCCCAAGTGATTTAATTTGAGACAAAAAAAAAAGCTGTGCCGAATTTAACTGCTTAGCTGTACAGATACCCTCAGATTAAATATATGGTACCAAAAATTGCATTCACAAATTTGAATAATTGCCCAAGTTTGTGCACAACTTTACTGAGTACCATTAGAGTTAGCAGCAGTGTTTGATTCAATGGTTCACTATTGTTAAGAAGATTATCTGAAATTGAACTTTCTGATTGGTTTTGAATTGGTTTAATTCTTTTTTTTCCCAAGTATCAATATTGCACTCGTTCCCAACCATTTCCCTATGGGATCCACTCCAGCGCTCATCTTCAAAATTTCCTCACACTCGCCATCCCAAAAATTCCCCATGGAGAAAATAACGATGCTTATCCCCTGAAGCAGCCAAAGATACTGGCGAAACAAGTTTCCTTGATGGGGAATTTTGGGGATGGCGAGTGTGAGGAAATTTTGAAGATAAGTCCCTCAGTGTGCACCTGATCGGCACATTTTCTTTTTTAAAACCTTGTTTAGTACAAGTAGGAGGTTTTTTTATGCCTATGATATGGCTGAAAGCAGCTGAATGAACTGTTGAATAGTGCTGCTACGTTAGTTTGAGGCTTTTTTCTCCCCCTTCTGACTTGTGTAAACAAGGTTTTAAATGTAATGCCTTTCAGTGACCACACAACAGTATTTTTTTTTTATTATTAGTTTTGTGCATACCATGACAGGAATGAGTCTTACTCCTAAGGTAGGGCATGTGGAATATGATCTCAGTCTCAAATTTACTGCTGATGCTCACTGTAGTGCTTACATTATGTCAAAGAGATCTTCTTTCTGGGGTTCATAAGATGTACTTAGAAGTTATTAATTTATTTTAAAAATTTATATCCCGCTTATCAACTAAGCAGGTAACAGTTAATATATACATAGAAATAACAGACTTTACATTATATGTCAAAGACACTCATTAAAAGACCATCATCTTGTATTCCAATCATATAGGAGTGCTAAATTCTCTACTGACTTCAGAACAATCAAAAAAAGATTTTTACAAATAAGCTGGTCTTTAACAGTTTCTTAAATGACCTGAAATCTACACATGTTCTTAATGTCCCTTTCAGTGTGTTCCAAAGTCTTGGACCTGCTACATTTACAGCAGCCCTGATAGTTTTTTTTATACTGTACCTCATGCACCTTTTCCTCAATTGATCTCATAGTTGATTCAGAGCGTAAATTTCAATTTGGAGTGTACCTTAGTGACATGCCATAAAGCACATGGTGTATTATAGTCAAGCAGAAAACAAACAACGAAGGTGACTGATAGATGTTCAGTTTCCTTTATTACAACGACTCGACATGATTGTGTTTTGGCCCCAACGGACCTGCCTCAGGAGTCAGTATTTTGATGACACAAGAGTAAACAAAAGAGTGTGTTCAAAGTCTTCAATCACAGATAATTCACAGAAATGTTCTAACATCTGATTGTGTAGTCAAAAAAGTATGCCACTGTCTCTGGGGCCGAAACACGATCGTGTTGAGTCGTTGTAATAAAGGAAATTCAACTTCTATCAGTCACCTTCGTTGTTTGTTTTCTGCTTTCAAATTTGTGAGGGTAGTATCTCCTGTTTTCGGAGAGTATTACAGTCAAGACCTTAAACTCAATTCAATTTGTGAGAGTAGTATCTCATGTTTTCGGAGAGTATTACAGTCAAGACCTTAAATTCAATTCTAGCCTCAATCGGCAACCAATGTAATCCCAGTGTTCAGCATAGTGGCTGTATTTTGTATTACCTGCAAGGCTTGAATCCTTGCTCTTGTAATGCCCAAAAATAGAGTATTACAGAAGTCACCCTTGCTAATAACAAGACTTTGGACCACAACCTGAAAAACTCTCTTTGCTAGCATTGGTCTAACTCTTGACAAAACCCTCATCTGCAGAAATGCTCCCTTTATCACATGCATTATATGATTTTTCCATCGATAAATGGTTATCAAGGTACACACCGAACAATCTCATATCTGCCATTACAACCAACTCTGTGTCTTATACTTCAACATCTTTTACCCTCAATAGATCTTCATCAGTCCCCATAAACATCAGTTCTTTTCGATTAAGCCTTTGGCAATCAAAGTGATGGGAAATATTTCTGAATCTTTGTGCCACATTTTCTTGGCCTCAGACAGCTTCTTTTAGTAATTGAGGATCTTCTCTCTCTCCATGCAATTCACCAAGTAATCACTTGGGACCAACATCTCTATAATCAATGTTATTCTGGTGTTTTTCTCTTATACTACTATATCTGGAAACCATCCATGTGGTTGTTTCCATGCTAAACCCGGGGCAATGCTGAGTCAGAATGTCTAGGTTAATTTGTAGATGTAGCCACCTTATATATCCTTCTCTTATTAGAACAAAGTATCTCCCTATTCCAGGCATATGGCTTGAGTTTCAAGGAGTTGTTTCCCTCCCCTCTAAAACCATGCAGTCTTACACCATATCCTCCCCGACCTCCGCCCCAAGACTAGGCTTAGTAGGCACTCTGGAAATCTGCCAGATATAGCCTCATGCTGATTTGAGGGCACAGACTTCCCAACAATACCCAGCTTTACCAGAATAGGGGCTAACACCAGGCTTAGTGACACTTTAGGAATCAGGTGAAAGCCTGACTCTTCGCCCAAGCCTTTAATATATAGGGTGACTTACTATACATTCCGCACCAGGTCAAGCTTTCTACATACACTGTAACTTAGATCAGTTCTTTATATTTTGTTTAACTATACAGTACAAAGAGTTTGCCTTCAGTTTAGCCACTCATCTGTTTATCCCAATGGACTCTGTTCCACCCATCTAATATTTGCACTTGGCCTTTTGACTATATGATAAGCTATACTGTAGAAAATCATTAACATCTTATCTATGTTATTTGAATGTTCTGATGTGTGCTTATTAGGTGTTTCATAAGTATTTTGCCGATATTGTATTATATCCCTCTTATTTGAATTTCAGTGTTGTCAATAAGTATATTTTTGCATACAAAGAATATTCATTGTGGATAGTTTGAAAACTAGACTGACTAGCTGCGCCTGAGGACTGGGTTCAGAAAACTTGATCTACAGCATGCAGCAGAAAATAATTTGGGCAGAGTAAATGGGTCCTATGGTCCTTATCTATCATCATACTGTAGCCAATCCCCCAATATGTTAGGGCTCAAGTTGACCCCAGGGGTGGGTACACATGTTTCTTATGGTGTTTATGGCTATGAAATAAAAGTCTCCAAAATATTTCCCCATGCCCATAGAGCACAAGTATAAAAGGACCCTGTTGTCTGGTTGTATAATTTTGTGTAATCTATGGACAGGCTGTTGCCAGCTGCACAAAATCACATAAAAGTAGAGTTATGAAAACAAACAATAATCTATAAAAATACTACATGGTGGCAAAAGTGTTAACAGTGCTCACAGTTCTTAATATCTTCTGCACTGTATTCTCTTTTCTATTCTGCAAATTCTGTACTCCTTCACTGGTGGACTTGTTTTGATTGCTCTTTGCTCTTCTGTAAGTGCTCTTCTACTATCTAGGAGTTTGAACAGCTCCCAATCTCCTTCTTCCAGATGCTCCCAGGTGCCATTGGCTTTCCAGGACATAGTTTATGCCCTGGTCTCCAATCTCTGTCCTGATTAAATGCTCCTCTCAGACTCTGCAGTCTCTCAGTGTCAAATTCCTTCTCTCCTCTCTATGGCTAATTCTCCTCATGCTTTATTTCATGTTCCTCATCATCTGTGGACTAAGCAAGAAAGATTTAAATTCCTGGCTTGGGTCTTACATCATCTCTCAGGACTCTTGCACATGCAAAACCACCATGTCTGAGCTCTAATCCATCCTACAACTGGATTGTAGAATGACTAGCAGTTTCACTTTGCCCACTTCTCGAGAACTAGACAAGCTCTCTGTGAATATCTCACCTTTCTCCTCACTAAGGCATTCTGTGTTCTGGGGGTTCAACTGTTTTTCAAATCCCACTCTTCTCCTCTCTCTTCCTCTTTACTCATAGGAACAGCCCTCTTTTCTGGCCTTTCCCTTCTCCTCTACTTATTCTGTTTAGCCTCTTGAGTAGAAAACCAAAGTTTAGGTGGACCCCAAGGCAGGAGACCCACAACTCTATCCTCTATGGTCTCTAACTGTTTCTCCTTTCTGTGAGAAGCAAAAGGAAGAAGCCATTTTTCTCCCCTGTACTGGACTCTCTCTAAGGAAGGAAGACAATAGGCCCCTCTATACATTCCTGTTTTATACTTCCCTCCAAATCTTGAGAATCTTCTACTATACAGTAGAGTTTTTATCCTAGAATAGATCATACCTTCCTTAGATTGATTGGCACTACTCTAGAGCAGGGACTCAGAATGTTCTACCTGTCTATGTTCAGATAGCAAGGAAGTGCTAGTTTAAAGTTAATGATAAGGTTAAAAATCAAAACCTCAGAATTTCAGCTCCAAGTTATTGGATTCTACTAGCAGAGTCTGGCAAATTGTTTTCTAATATGTAGCTCTGCGAAGGCCCGTACAGATATAGTAAAGTCATTGCTGGGAATAGGACAGAAAAGTAATGTAAATCACCAAACAGAGCAAGGATAACATGACATTTAGAAAGATAAACTGAAATTTCTCCAAAGTGACTTTGAGGATCTGATAGTCCTTTCCATAAAGAATAGGGCTACACAGAAGATCTAGGTTTGATTCCTAGGCCATGGGGATGCCGTCAACCTCTTTTTTTTAAATTTTGACTCACTGTTTCTAAATTAGAAGTCCCTCTTCCAAACTACAGTATAAATCTGAAAAGAACAGCTCCTAAGAGATTCCTGTGGCACACCGGAATCCTTACCACACTACACCATTCAGGTCATGTGGCCTTACTGCTGTTCTTTACATCCTAGTAAACAGCTTGTTGTACTTGTTTTTCTATGCAATAAAACATACTGTAAATCATACATGATTTTTTGACAAGCTGAAACTGTTAGACAGTACTGTATGTCATTTGAAAGTGTGAGCTAGTGAAATGATAAACGTGAGTTCAGCAGCACACTGAAGCGGCTTTTCATGTCAAAATTAAAATACATTTCTGGTTTCTCTTATGAAGCAAACTTTGCCAGGACTTTCAACTTTGCATTGTTTTAAAGTACAGAAAATTACAATGGAATGTTTTTGAGATTTTAAGAAAATAAAGGCATGCAATATTTAGAGGTCCAACAAAGTGCTGAAACTCCACCTCGGCATGGGTTCAGAAGTTTTATCTCATTTAGTAAAACAATGCATCAAAATGTTGGATGAAACTTAGTTTATTTTGGAAAACAAAGAGTTTAGCTTTGCCAAAGGAATTTCACATTTTGCCAAACGTGTGTACTGAAAATATGTGTTCTTTCCATATTTTCCTTTCTTTCATATTGTTATATAACATAAATTACATTCTGAGTAGGTACCAGGCGTTCCAAAAATAAGTTTGCTTCCAGATTCAACTCAGATAGTAGTGATATGGATTGATTGAAAATGCGTCTTATGACTTGTCATCTTGATGCTGGAACTTTAGATCATATACTTTACTATTGTCCCTTGATTCTGCAGTTTTAGAGGTCTATTTGGGATCAAGTAAATAACATGTTAGAGAATCCAGTGGCTTTATCTTATGATACCATTTTATTTGGTACTCTTATGAGAGCCAAAAGTCAACTATCAATGAATAATAACAGTGATGACAGGGGTTGCCATGCAGCTTATTTTAAGAAATTGGAAAAACTGGGATAGGTTGAACTACATATTCTGGTGGGAATCCCTGTGTTTTACATATAAAATGGAGCGTTGTATGGCCATACAACAGGGAAGATTGAAGAATTTTATAGAGGTTTGGGAGCCATTGACTAAATACTGTAAAGAGGAATAATTTAATTTATTTTATTTTATAAGCAAGCAAATGTACACATCCTGGGGGGGTGGGGTAGGGAATACAATGGAATTTTATGATTTTATGAATGGTTTTATGAAGGTTTGAGTTATTTGTTTGTATATTAGCTGGGAGGGGAAATTTCTTTGTTGCAGTAATATTTGAAAGTTTGCTGCGCTTATTATACAATGTACATATATGTGATTGATTTATGGCACGTTTGTATTTTGAAAATCAATAAAGAATTTTTTTTTTTTTTTTAAAAAGAAAATGCGTCTTATGTGTGTGGCAAAATTGCCATAATAAATCTCAGTGCTCTCAAAAGACATTGTCCCTGTGAGAGAAATGGCTTTCAACTAGTTCGATATCCCAAAGCATACTGTGCATGGGGCATTTAGATTCCAATTAACAAATCTTTACATTGTGTACACAAAGTGGACTTAGGCCAGAAAAACCCTGGCCTAAATGGGGGCGCCTAAGATTGAGGTGCCTACCAATGTCTAAGTCCACTTTAGGCGCTGCTAGGCACTATGAACTGCATTCCTCAGTGCCTATTTTCAGATGCCATTTATAGAATCAGGGCCTTACTGCCATCCATTTTGTTGGTGTTAAGGACTTTCGTGGTAATATAGCTACTCTAACTGATTAGCGCAAAAACACCCATTCTCTGCCCCTGACATGCCCCCCCCCCAAAAAAAAAAATTTTTTAGCGTGTGCTGATTTGGCAACTACTGCAGGATGCCTGAGCGTGCCCCATGGTATATCATTTTAAGATATGTTAAGTGTGTGTTTGCACTTAATGCAGCATAGTAAAAGACCCCTTTATCTTCCATTGCCTCAGGTACCTACATAAGTAGGGTTACTAGACGTCCGGATTTACCTGGACAGCTTTTCAAAACCCGTTTGGCCACCTTAAGATCATCACATACAATCACACCCAAGTCCTGCTCTTTTGTCGTGCACATAAGTTCTTCATCCCCTAAACTGTATCATTCCCTCAGGTTTTTGCAGCCCCAATGCATGACCTTGCATTTCTTAACATTAGATTTTAGCTGCCAAATTTCAGGGCGTGCTGCTGGCACTGAAGAATTCACGGCTGTAAGTGTTGCAGCTATGCCTTTTGCTGACAATTTATGTCTTGTGTTCCCATTCGCAAACATTACTGATAGCCACCACGCCAAAACTTTCTCCCACACAGTATCCTGTAAATGTAAAGAACATTGTTGGCTTCAAGAGTAGCATGTCAGAACCTAACCAGATACTGTTGACTTGTAGGGCAAAATGCAATAGGGAAAAAATTATTATGCAAGCAAGTCTCACAAGACTAGTTCTGGTATACTGATCTGAAAGTCTGCAAATAATAATGGGGCATGTTATAACACATATAAGCCTAATGATCACACATTCACAGGAAAAATCCAAATGATGAACAGAATCAAAGAATAAGAGAAGTCAAAAGAAGTTAAAATACAGCATCAGAGCTCGTGATGTGCTAAATGATTAATGTAATGTGCTGTTAGAACATAAGAATAGCCTTACTGAGTCAGACCAATGGTCCATGTAGCCCAGTATTGAAACATAGAAACATGATGACAGATAAAGGCCAAATGGCCCATCCAGTCTGCCCATCCGCAGTAACCATTATTTCTTTCTCTAAGAGATCCCACGTGCCTATCCCAGGCTTTCTTGAATTCAGACACAGTCTCTGTCTCCACCACCTCTTCTAGGAGACTGTTCCATGAATCTACCACCCTTTCTGTAAAAAAGTATTTCATTAGATTACTCCGGAGCCTGAGATCTGGAATAACCTCACCTCCCCTCTCCGAACCTCAAGCTCCCTCCAACTCTTCCGCAAACACCTAAAAACCTGGCTATTCTCAAAACTGTAACACTTCCCCCCTCTTAGGCCTCTCACCTTCCCCCTTTACACCTAACTCTTTAATCTCTCCACTGTAGTTCCTCTCTCATCTTTCTTCCTGTAAACCGTGCCGAGCTCCGCATTTGTGGAGATGGTGCGGTATATAAGCCCAAGGTTTAGTTTAGTTTAACTTCATCCTATACCCTCTCATTCCAGAGCTTCCTTTCAAATGAGACTCAACTCATGAGCATTTACATCACATAGGTATTTAAACGTCTCTATCATATCTCCCCTCTCCCGCTTTTCCTCCAAAGAATACAGATTGAGATCTTAAAGTCTGTTCCCATACGCCTTATGATAAAGACCACGCACCATTTTAGTATCCTTCCTCTGGACTGACTCCATCCTTTATATATCTTTTTGAAGGTGCGGCCTCCAGAATTGTACACAATATTCTAAATGAGGTCTCATCAAAGTCATATACAGGGGCATCGATACCTCCTTTTTCCTACTAGCCATCTTCATGGTTGCCAATTTAGGTCATAAGTACCTGGCAAAACCCCACATAGTAGCAACATTCCATGCTACCGATCCAGGGCAAGCAGTGGCTTCCTTCATGTCTGTCTCAACAGCAGACTACGGACATTTCCTCCAGAAACTTGTCCAAACCTTAGACCAATCCTTGTGCATCACATGAGAGAGGAGAGAAGGCCCTGCAGTTAGGATCAGCGTATCTTGAAGAAGGAGGGACCATGCTTCCCTTCTCCTTCCAATGCAAAAAGGTATGGGGGAATTCTGGAGAGCATCCGGTGGCAGGAGGGAGTGAGCATCCCTCCTGTCATTTTTTTTTTTTTGGGGGGGAAGGAAGGGGGATGCTTTGTCTTTTTTAATGGGGCAGATATTGTGTGTGTGTAACACGCAAAGCATCTGTGTCCATTTAAAAGAAAAAAAAAAGGTTTCCTGTCCTGAACAGCCGAGTGGCAGGAGGCTGCTTTCAGGGCTTCCCCTGCCTCTCAGCTGTTGGGGCTTTACTTAACGGCTCTGTGCATGTGTGAAAGTTGCTCTCACAGTGCTCAGTCAGATTCATGATAAAGTTAGACAAGTTCCTGCTGAACCAGAACATACGCAGGTAAAGCTAGTCTCAGTTAGGACACTGGTCTTTGACCAAAGGGCTGCCACGTGAGGGGACGGCTGGGCACAATGGACCACTGGTCTGACCCAGCAGTGGCAATTCTTATGTTCTTATGAACCATTTGCAAGCAATCCTTTTAGTGCATCAATAGCTCTTTTTGAATTGGCCAAAAAATCAGATCGGAGAGAACCATGGGGTCTTTCCGATCCTTTTTAGTGCATAAAGGGTGTGAATTCAATTATGGTTATCTGCTTTGTTTATGCTGAACAGAGATTATTCTTTTCACTTTAAGAGCAGACTAGTCAAAAAAATTCCAGTCTTTAATTCAAACCACCTGGGGCTTTCCCTTTGTTAATTTTAGCTTACAGTAACTGAGATAGATTGTGTCTCGTGTGAGAGCCATGAGGTGTAGCTGTATAATAAATTCTATTGTTATTATAGTCATTACAGGAATCATATCAAAGGATTGGACGTTTAGTTTTATAATGAAATTTTATATGCCTTCAGGTGGAGGTAGCTTTTCTTCCTGCTTGCTGCATGCCAGGAAATACTAAAGAAGTTGTTTCCTCTCTCTTTTAGACTCATAAAATGCAATCTTTACAGTGTACACTTTGCTACAAATTCTGTGGGTACTTTTTACCAAGGGATTTTGAACAAAGTTTCAAAGTGACCATAGGTAATATAAAGAAATAAAACAAAAAGCAAAGGAAATAAGGTGATACCTTTTATATTGGACTAACTCAATGCATTTTTTGATGAGCTTTCAAAAGTAACCCTTCTTCTTTAGATCAGAAATAAGCAAATGTTGACATATCAGTATATATAAGGAAAACATGAAAGCATTTTAGGGATAGGAATGAAAAAAAGTGGAAAATCACTGGACTAAGGGGCTCATAATCGAAACAGAAAAATGTCTAAAAACCGGCCTAAAACAGCACTTGGACTATCAGTAACAAGACGTCCAAGTGCAGATAATCAAACAGGATTTTAGACGTATTTAAAAATGACTTAGGCCTTCATAGTGCTGCTGAACAACCAGAGCTAAAAGGGGCGTTTTAGGAGGAGTGGTGAGGGCGGGACGTGGGCCATCCTAGACAGTAATACTGCATGTATAACCGAAGGTTTTACAACACTGCCTAGACGGAACTTGGATGTTGTGACTTAGGCCATCTAAAACCAGGTATAAGTACACAAAAGGTATCCAAAGTTACCAGATAAGCACTGCAGACACAAAGTACAGACCCCCACGCACAGCCCCAGTGATCACTGATCTCCCCATAAAAAACATAATAACAACTTTACATATCTGTCTCCAGAACATCAGCACCTGGCAGCCTGGCGTAGGAAAGCCTCATTCGCAGTATTTTTTGACCTCCAACCGCTAACCAGGAGAGGACAGCTGGAGAGGCAGGAGAGAGCAGCCGGAGCGTAGGCGAGTGAAGGAAATCACTCACTGTATGCTCCGACCGCCTCTTCCTGCACTAAAGTCGGGCCTTACCAATCAATCTCCCCTATGAAAAACCGTATTCGCGGTATTTCAAGATTCGTGGGGGTTCCTGGAACGGAAGCCCTGCGAATATCGGGGGAGTACTGTATACGGTGTATAATAAGTATTGTATAGGTTATACGGTGTGTAATAGGCAACCAGTGAGCATGGCGGAGTAGAGAAGTACTTTAATAGAAACATATTAATTAGATGAAATAAAAAATCAAGTATGCATAATGGACTGAAATGAAAAATGCAAAAATAGAGAGAGGCCTAGTTTTTCTCTCTCTGATTTGATTGCAGGCAGACCCCTTCACTTTGTTCCCATTTGAATTCTTGTCAACCTGGGTGGTTACCCTCCCTCCTACTTTTTTCTTGAAAATCCTGGACAGAGTGCCCCAGGCTCCTCTATAATTTCCAGAAAGATCTGTCACAGAAACTCTCTCCAAAAATCACAATACCTTCCTTGAATATAGGCCAAGTTTGTTCTCTCCTGCACTCTAAAAATATTGAATTGTAGTTCTTCCCTTTTATACCTAGTGTCTCGGTTGGTCTGTAAGTCTGTTGGTCTTAACTACTGTTTTAAAATTTTTAAACATTATGTTAAAATAAATGTTATTTTTGTCAGTGTTGTAACTCGCGTAGTAAAAATTAAATTAAGCGATTCATCAAATTAAAATAAAACTTGAAACTTGTCAGTGCCCATGGACTTTCCATATGAAACATGCCAAAACACTTCTCATTTCCTATTGCATCACTTTAAGCATAGATCACATAAGGTGCCAGGACTCCAGAATTTTCCTCACTGTAAGCATAGAGAGACAGTTCCTGGGATCCTGCTACATAAGAACATAAGAGTTGGAACAGACTGAAGGTCTATCAAGCCCAGTATCCTGTTTCCAAAAGTGGCCAACCAAGGGCACAAGTACCTGGCAAGATCCCAAGGAGTAAAACAGATTTTATGCTGCTTTTCCTAGGAATAAGCGTGGATTTCTCCGTCTTAATAACGGCTTATAGATTTTTGTTATAGGAAATTATTCAAATCTTGAGTAAACACTGCTAAGCTAACTATTTTCACCACATTCTTGGGAAACGAATTCCAGAGTTTATTTAATGGGCCCATCGTATTTAATATTTTCATAATTGACCTAGAAGAAGGAACATCCAGTGGGATCATCAAGTTTGCTGACGACACAAAGCTATGCCGGGCAATCAGATCGCAGAAGGATAGCGAGGTACTCCAGAGTGACTTGTGTCAGTTAGAGAAATGGCAGATGAAGTTTAATGTGGAAAAGTGCAAAGTAATGCATTTAGGCAGTAAGAACAAGGAATACGAATATAGAATGTTAGGTGCAACTCTGGGTAAGAGCGAACAAGGAAAGGATATGGGTGTACTGATAGATAGGGCCCTGAAACCATCGGCACAATGCGCGGCAGCAGCAAAGAAAGCAAATAGAATGTTAGGCATGGTAAAGAAAGGAATCACGAGTAGATCGGAGAAAGTTATAATGCCGCTTTATAGGGCAATGGTCAGACCACACTTGGAATACTGCGTCCAACATTGGTCTCCCAACCTAAAGAAGGATATAAAAATGCTGGAGAGGGTGCAGAGACGAGCAACGAAGCTAATAAATGGTATGGAGAACTTGGAATATGAAGAACGACTCAAGAAACTGGGACTGTTCTCCCTTGAGAAGAGGAGACTGCGAGGGGATATGATTGAGACTTTCAAAATACTGAAAGGCATCGACAAAATAGGGCAGGAAAATAAATTATTTACATTGTCCAACGTGACACGGACAAGAGGACATGGACTGAAGCTAAGAGGGACAAGTCCAGGACAAATGTCAGGAAGTTCTGCTTCACGCAGTGAGTGGTGGACACCTGGAATGCTCTCCCAGAGGAGGTTATTACGGAATCCACCGTTCTAGGATTCAAAAGCAAATCAGATGCACATCTCCTTACGAGAGGTATAGAGGGATATGGGTGACTAAACCTACATCAGATGTACACCTGACTGGGCCTCCGTGTGTGCGGATCGCCGTACTCGATGGACCATGGGTCTGATCTGGAGATGGCAGTTCTTATGTTCTTATGACAGCTTTTAATGCTCTCCTGATATCAAATGTTTCCTTCCTTGGAGTGAAACATGATATTTGTTATTCTGTGTGTTTGTGAACCTTCCCTGAATCCTGTAAAGTATTAATTTGAACTTCCTCCTACCTATAACCACTTTTAATCCACCAGGACAATACATTTGCATTTATCTTGCAATGTTAATTTTTCATTATTGCTGTTGACAGAATTTTTGAATATAAATGGAAATGAGTATATTTAACTGAGTATATTTAAGTGACAGAACCGTGGGCAGCTCTTCTTGGTTTCTTGCCTGACAATATAACTTAACAAACCTGTGACTATTCCACGGATAGTTGTATCAGGTATGAAATCTTTGGGGCAACAGCAAGTGCCCCCCCCCCCCCATGCCCTTCTTTCTGCATTCAGTTAGGCAGAGAAGGAGGCACTGAAGCATCTGCCCTCCTAGCTGGATTCTAGCGATGTTAGTGGACATTCGATTCACTAGTTTGTCTTAAAATAAATGAGTACATGCTAGCTTGATTAGGGTTACCAGATGTTTGGATTTCCCCGGACATGTCCGGGCATCCGGATGGCTTTTCAAAACCCGGCACTTTGTCTGGGTTTTGAAAAGCTTCTAGCAACAAGCGACGTCGGGATGGCATCTGCGCGTGCGCGGATGCAACGTGGTGACATCATCGTGTGAAACCAGTGCATGCGTAGATGCCGTCCTAACAAGCAAACAGGTCAAGGGGACGGGGCGGAATGGGTCGTGACTCGGGTAGAATGGGGCATGGCTGGGCAGAAAGGGGTGGGCCTGGGGTGGGGCCATGGGTCTGGATTTTTGTTCCCGAAAATCTGGTAACCCCCAAGCTTGATTGAACTTGTATTAACAGAAAATAATGCACATGTCATGAGCAATTCTATAATCTCTGCATTAGCATTTCCATGTACCATGCATCATACATGTCTAGAATAAAAGCACTGGTGTGCATATATATACATACATAAGGGGCTGCTGAAAAGTTCGCAGCCCAACCAACAAAGTTGGGGTAGTCTCCATCGAGGGCTGTACACTTAGTCCAGGGATTTTCCACTTTTTTTGTGTTAACACGTCCATAGACTTATAATGAGTGTGTAAGTCCAGTGATTTTCCACTTTTTTCGTGCCGTGTTTTTCCAAAGGAACAAAAAAACTTGGAAAATCACTGGACTAACCCCCCTGTTTTACAAAGGTGCGTTTTAGCGCGCACTAAACGCTAACGCGTCCATAGACTTATAATGGGTGTGTAAGCATTTAGCACTCGCTAAAACGCATAGTGCACCTTAGTAAAACTAGTCCTAAGTGTATAGCCCTCGATGGAGACTACCTCAAATTTGTTGGTTGGACTGAGAACTTTTCAGCAGCCCCTTGCATACATAGAGTAATTGACTGTTCACTCATTCTGCACCAGGACTAACTAAATCAGTTCTTTTTTTTAAAAAAAATTATAATTTTATTCATTTGTTACAAACATATAACAACTTCAGGATAACACACAAAAATATCAAGAAAATACAAACTAATTAAAATAATAATCAAGTCCACATTATTGGGTCTAGTTATCTCCTAAAGAAGTCACATAAGTAAAAGGAAAAAGAAAATAATCCTCCAGCATTCAGGCACTATTCTAAACTAAATCACCGATTCTCAACCTCTGTAATAGTTTCAGGAAAACTGTCCACCTTGGGTTTATTTTGAAGAAAAGTTTCCAACTGAGATGGATCAACAAAAATATACTTATTATTCTCATATGTCACCAAACACTTACATGGAAATTTTAGAAAGAATAAGGCTCCCACTGCCAGGACACGAGGCTAAAGTTGCAGGAACTGCCTTCTCCTTTATACTTCCTAGATACATCTGTGAAAACATTTAGGCCCTGTTTTACTAAGGTTCGCTAACCGATTAGTGCATGCATGTTAGTCTATGGACGTGTTAGCATTTAGCACGCTAATTGGTTAGCGCACTTTAGTAAAATAGGGGGTTAGTTGTGAACAACGTTGATGGTCTCTTTCACAGCTACTCTGTGAATTTTTTCACTGGGATGAAAGTTGTGGGTCTGAGTGTTCACTATTCAGCACCAGCTGACAATAAAGTTTATTGAATGTGATTGAGCTTAGAGATAATATAAGGTGATTAATGAAAGTGTTTGATATTGATATCACCTTTGATAATATAAATTCCCTTGCATAGTACGACACAAAACAGAGCCTTCTTATTCACAAAGTAAAGTTTTATAGCTTGTTTTTCCAGTTCAGATCTAAAAGTAACCAACAATGTTGCTCTCTTAGCTATATAATCTTTAGACGATTCTAAAAATCATTTCTAATCTAATCTAAATTTCTGTATCACACTTATCCATAATAGGTTCAAAGCAATTTACAAGTGAAGAGGCCTATGTATTATTATTATGGAGAATTAAAATGAGAGTGACATTTTGATTACAAAATTATTTAAAGATTTACAATAGTGAGAAGGGAAGGTCTGACATATATGGTACTTTGTTTAACTGTATAAAAAACTTGCCATGAGTTTAGCCTCCCATCTATTACCATATGGCTCCAGAAAAAGGAGGACAGATGTCTCAATCCATCCTCCTTTTTCTGGAGCCATATGGTAACCGTAACCCTTGGGTTCCTGAGATCCTGATTCCTGAAGGCCTACTCCTGATCCGGTGGTTCCTGGTTCCTATGGTACCCAATACAAGAAAGCAGCGAGGCCAATGAAGAGTGAAGGCTTCCTTATTGCAATTTACTTTTTGTTATTGTACACACTTTTTTTTTAAATAAAAAGGACATTTGATTTTTGGTGAAGCTGAGTACTTAAGCTAATTTGTTTTGAAAAAACACCACTTACTTGGATCTGGGCTCAGTGTTCATTTCTGCTTACTCCTGTTGTGCCTGAGGAAACAAAAGAGAGAAATTTTACCACAGTGCAACTTAATTCAAAAGTAACTTTACAAGTTTAAGGTTTGGGGAAATTAAGAGTTACTTATCTGATAAGGCACGTTAAGAAAATGTGGTTCTTTGCATTGGCTGCAGGGTTGTTTGGGCCTGAAAGAAAAGAATACATATGTGTAGCACTTTATTAGTTCACAGCTGTGAATTTTAAAATGGTTTTAATTTGTTTTAATTGAACTGCACTTTAACTTGCTGGACATCTTTTAAATGTCTCAAATAATACATAAAACCAATATAGCACAACCAGATCTGTCCCAAGCTTCACCTGCAATACTATCAAATCCTTAGCAAATTACATTACATTAGGGATTTCTATTCCGCCATTACCTTGCAGTTCAAGGCGGATTACAAAAGAATGATCAAGGAAGTATTACAAAAAGATCTTACCAAAAAGAGATTTGGTCATTTTCAAAGAGAGTAAGAAATGAGTATGGTTATTTGTTTAGGGTAGTTGGCTTTAGTGTTTGATACTTGCGGTGTTATTTCTTTTCCAGGGATTTCTTAAATAGTATGGTCTTTATTTCTTTTCTAAAAGTTTTGTAGTCTAGGGATGCTGTCAGTAGATTGAACATAACATAAGAACATAACAAGCACCATCTCCGGATCAGATCTTCGGTCTATCAAGTCCCGTGATCTGCACACGCGGAGGCCCAGCCATAGTCACCCATATCCCTCTATGCCTCTCGTAAGGAGATGTGCTTCTAGTTTGCTTTTAAATCCTAGGACAGTCGATTCCGCTATAACCTCCTCTGGGAGAGCATTCCAGGTGTCCACCACTCTTTGCGTGAAGCAGAACTACCTGATATTTGTCCTGCACTTGTCCCCCTTTAGCTTCATTCCGTGTCCTCTTGTCCGTGTCAAATTGGACATGGTAAATAATTTTTTTTCCTGCTCTATTTTGTAGATTCCTTTCAGTATTTTGAAGGTCTCGATCATATCCCCTCGCAGTCTCCTTTTCTCAAGGGAGAACAATCCCAGTCTCTTAAGTCATTCCTCGTATTCCAGTTTCTCCATACCTTTTACTAGCTTTGTTGCTCGTTTCTGCACTCTCCTGCTCTATTTTGTCGATTCCTTTCAGTATTTTGAAGGTCTCGATCATATCCCCTTGCAGTCTCTTTTTCTCAAGGGAGAACAATCCCAGTCTCTTAAGTCATTCCTCGTATTCAAGTTTCTCCATACCTTTTACTAGCTTCGTTGCTCGTTTCTGCACTCTCTCCAGCAGTTTATATCCTTCTTTAAGTCAGGAGACCAATGTTGGACACAGTATTCCAAGTGTGGGCTGACCATTGCTCTATAAAGTGGCATTATAAACCTCTCCGATCTACTCGTGATTCCCTTCTTTATCATGCCTAACATTCTATTTGCCTTCTTTGCCGCCACCGCACATTATGCTGACGGTTTCAGGGTCCTATCTATCAGTACGCCCGGATCCTTTTCTTGTTCGCTCTTACCCAGAGTTGCTCCTGACATTCTATATTCGTGTTCCTTGTTCTTTCTGCCTAAATGCATTACTTTGCACTTTTCCACATTAAACTTCATCTGCCATTTCTCTGCCTATTTCTCTAACTGACACAAGTCACTCTGGAGTTCCTCGCTATCCTGCAATCTGATTGGCGATTTAGTTGTCTAGTTTGGCTGCTTGAGTGGCTAGTTGGCTATCATATAGTTTTTTCTGTTTGATCTCCTTAATTGGGGGGTATGAGAATGGGGTGTGAGTTCAGGTAGTTTGGACTGTCTCCATATAAAGTCTTAAATACTAGACAGTAGAATTTAAATTGTATTCTTGCTGGGATTGGAAGCCAATGCGATTTGAGATATGGTTCTATAATGTGGTCATGTTTCTTCAATGAGTAGATGAGTCTCAGTGCTGTGTTTTGGATTGTTTGTAGTTGTTTTGTTATTGTTGCAGGGCAGGGGAGATAGAGGATATTACAGTAGTCTAGTAGGCCTAGTATTAGGGACTGTACTATGAGCTGGAATTGTGATTTTTCAAATAATTTCCGAACTTATCTTAAGTTTCTCATGATTGAGAATGATTTTTGTATTGTTTTATTGATTTACGGTTGCATGGTGCAGCATCTGTCGATTGTTAATCCTAGTAATTTTAGAGTGGGTTGTATTGGGTAGTGGATTGCGTTGATTTCAATGTTGGTTATGGTTGGTATTTTGTTGTTTTCAAGGAGGATGAATTTAGTTTTGTCTGGGTTCAATTTCAGTTTGTGATCTTTCATCCAGGTCTGATTAAAATCAGAAAATGTCCAAACAATTCCTTATGTACTTCTAAATATCATGACAATTCTTATGTAATCCGCCTTGAACCACAAGGTAATGGCGGAATGGAAATCACTAATGTAATATAATTGCCATGTCAGCATCTGTTGTGCAATAAATGCCTGTTAACTTTTAATTGAAGTTGTATGGAGTCTCTTGTTTTTACATGGCTGTGGCAATTTCAGATGGAACTGTGCCTTGACTCAAGGGAACCAATTTACCACCAGACACTGTAACCGGTAACCATTCAGTTGCTGTTCAAAGTCAAGGTAGTGCTACACATGCACTGCCTCCATTGTATGCAAACCTCTCTCATGCATATTTATTTTGGATATCTTGGAAACCAGACTGAGGCACAGATGCACTAAAGCCAGTGATCATCGCTAGACCTGTTTTGACAGCTTTAGTGATGATCACATTTGCTGACCCGATGCAGAAAATGGTTCACTGCGTGGTTTTCTGCACGATCGCTCATTCCCCGATCCAACCATGTAAATAAGCTCATTAATATTAAAAAGTCATGTAAACTAGGAGAGCAATTGGTACTCTAACATGGCTTCCCGATGCACTAAAAAAAGTTATCGATTTTAGCAATCCAAAAAAGTGACTGGTCAAGACCAGTCGCTTACCTGTTTAGCCCTATTGTTTTTTAATTGGCACAGATGCTGTATATGTTACACATGCACAATATCTGTCCCATTAAAAAAAAAGAACCAAATCCCCGGCCGATGATGGCCCTCCCTGATGAACCAGGCACAGCAACACGAATCACAGACCCTCCCCATTCAAGGCCCACTGATCCTAAATAGTGGGCCTTCCCTTCTCGGTGCATCATGTGATGCACAGGGAGGGGCCCAAGGCATCTGGGCCTTAGGCTTCTCCCTCTGTATCCCATGTGATGCATGGGGAAAGGCCTAAGGCCTTGATTGGCTCAGATGCCTAAAAAAGCCTCCAGTCTTTTCCTGTGTGTAAAGAGGTGAATCTTGATGGTCCATCTGCTGTTCTGGCCAGAGACAAACTCTGAGTTGCTATATTATGATGAAACTGTATAATTGAGAGGTCTGAATGGAGACTAGAGTCTCATTCCGTTACAGCTTCTGAGGACGTATGAGAGCGCAACACAATTCTGTGTCAGGATATTTGTTCATCATCAGCAACAGATTCAGTGGAATTCAGTGGAGTGTAATATGGTGAATACAAATCGTTATCTGCTGAGGAAGAAGAACAAAACAAAAATAAAGACCTGCTAAGCATTATGCTATGAACTGAAAGATTAATTCACATGACAGCAGTTATATTTATGGACTGGACTAGGAAGTATTCTGTCTTGTATTTTATATTGTACAGTGTATCAGGGGTTCTTAATGTCATGTAACATGGGGTGTGCATGTGTGCTATATCTGTTTGTTGTCAGATTTATTATTTAAAAAAGCAGTTGAAAAAGTAGTATAAGCATAAAATGAAATAGCTTCTTTAATATATAGGATAATGAATATGCATGAGACATATTTGCCTCCTCCATTATATCCAAATCTCTCTCATGCATATTCATTAGGGTATTCTGAAAACTCAACTGGCTGGGAGTTCCCCAGGACAGGGTTAAGAACCTCTGTGCTAGGCAGACTGAAATAGGCTTGCCACTCATTAAGCTCTACCTGAATAGACTGATCTAAATCCTGGCTTTGCCCTTTTGCATGCATGGAGTTATAGTTCTGTATTCCTTATATGATCTAAGTCAGTGGTCTCAAACTCGCGGCCTGGGGGCCACATGCAGCCTGCCAGATACTATTTTGAGGCCCTCAGTATGTTTACCATAATCACAAAAGTAAACTGAAACAGTTTCTTGATCAGATGTCTCTTTAGCTATAAATTACAATATTATTATTAAGACTTAGGGCTCCTTTTATCAAGCCGCGCTAACGGTTTAACGCACGTAATAGCGCGCGTTAAACCGCCGGCTGCGCTAGCCGCTACCGCCTCCTCTTGAGCAGGCGGTAGTTTTTGGCCAGCGCAGGGGTTAGCGTGTGATGAAACATCGTGCGCGTTAACCCCGCTAGCGCGGCTTGATAAAAGGAGCCCTTAGCCAAAAGGAAAGATTTATAAACTATAAAGAGTTTTACCTCATGCAAAACTGTCATCTAATATAATAAAATGGTAGGACGCGCATGCGCACTAAAAAAATCGTGTTCCCTGATCCCGTTGCGGAAACACGATTGCGCATGCGCGGGTTTTACATCACCGAACTCTGTTCCTCCTCCACCATGCCACGCCAGCCATGTCCGGCACCGGCCTCGAACTCCTCGGGGCCGGCGGCGCGAGCCCCCAGCCGGTGCTGAGGCCCCGCCTCCCGCTTCCGCCCTACACGCTCTTCAATTCCTCCAGGCAGTGGCAGACCAAACAGGACCCGATCGGACACTAGGGTTCTACACACTCGCGGAACCCAAGCTAATGTTCACAAAGAGTTAATTTTTAAGTTCAGCAGACCCCAAGGTAATGTTGTGGCCGAAGTTATTTTTTAAGTTCTAAGCCGCCGCCGCGGCTCTTCTCACGAGCCGCACCTGCGTCAGAGAAGGCTTCCGACGCAGGCAGGGATCGTGAGAGAAGCAGAACTTAAAAATAACTTCGGACACAACTAAGGGAGTCATGGCTACAAAGCATTGGGCATTACTCGCGATCCCGGCCGCTCCTCACACCCACTAGCCTGCAAAACAGCTTCCCACGAGGAAATAAGCAAAATGGCCCTACACTCACAGACCCGCGAACAGGGTTGCCATGGAAACGCAATCACAAGGGTCAGTGAAAGGGGATCAGGAGCGACATGCACAGCAGGGGCTTAGAGAGCAATAGAATTGCAGTTGGAGAGACTGAGGAAGGGAATGTTCAGATAAAGAACTGAGACTAAAGAAGGAATTAAAAAAAAAAAAAAAAGGAAGAGACACCTACAGGGAAGTTTGCAGGAATCAGGAACAGGACAGGGTAGGTAAAAATAAGGGAGAATGGACAGGGGGAGCAGGCAAGGGGTGGTGGTGGACAGCCAAGGAAAAAGAAAGATAGAAAGCGCAAAGGACAGACAGAGAGAGAGAAAGAATTAAAGACAGACATACACACATATATTCTAGCACCCGTTAATGTAACGGGCTATAAGACTAGTTTCTTTAATAAGACATTAGCTATTTTTTTCTGAGGCCCGCCAAGTACTTACAAATCCAAAATGTGGCCCTACAAAGGGTTTGAGTTTGAGACCACTGATCTAAGCCATTAAGAACTTCACTATGCCCATAAGAAAATTATTGCTTAGAGTCTTAATTCATTCCTTCTGCTTTTGGCTAGGATTCTGTCCCACAGCAGCTGCTAATCTGCAGCACTGGCAGAGTGAGCTCTGTATGTAAAACTATGGCTGGGGATTTTTCAGACTCCGGGATTAAAGTGACTTCTCTCAGTGATGGACTCGGGGCTGAATTTCTCTTTTCAATCACCCCTAAACTGTCCCATTAGACGAACACTTCAGAGGAATGCTTGAAATTGAAGAGCATGGTCCTGCAACTGAGAAACAAGCTGAAGTTGCTACAGAACAACAAAAAAATTAGATGATCTTGTAGCTGCCTCAAAACTCTCCAAAATTCACTACATGCGCTGTATTGTGCAAGCAGGAGAGCAGAAGGGTTTCCTCCCTCAAGAACACAGAACCAAACGGGTGTCCTTCCTATAGGAGTGGGAATTTTCCTCCAAACAAGTGTGCTGAAAGAGATGCCCTTTTCTCTGTCATAGAAGCATTGGCACTTTCTGACCCATCTCTTTAAATATGCAGGGATATGCAAATGACAATGCTACTATAGATGCCATCATTGTGTCATTGTGCCTTTGTACTGCTTTGCGTTGAATTCTGGTTACTACTTCTCAAAAAAGATATAGTGGAATTGGAAAATGTACAGAGAAAGGTGACAAAAATGATAAAGAGGATGGGACGACTCCCATATGAGGAAAGGCTAAAGTGACTAGGTCTCTTCAGCCTGGAGAAGAGACGGCTCAGGGGAGATATGATAGAGGTCTATCAAATTCTAAGTGAAGTAAAACAGGTAGATATGAATCACTTGTTTACTCTTTCCAAAAATACTAGGACTAGGGGGTTTGCAATGAAGCTACTAAGTAGTAAATTTAAAATCAAACCAGAGAAATATTTCTTTATTCAACGTATAATTAAACACTGGAATTTACTGCCAGAGAATTTGGTGAAAGCAGTTAGCTTAGAAGGGTTTTAAAAAGATTTTAATAATATCCAGAAAGAAAAGTCCATGAACCGTTACTAAGACGGACTTGAGAAAACCACTGCTTATTCCTCAGATTAGAAGCATAAAATCTCTTTTACTGTTTGGGATCTTGCCAGCTACTCATGACCTGGGTTGACCACTATTGGAAACAGGATACTGGGCTTGATGGATCTTTGGTCTGTAACTCTTTATGTTTTTATGTTCTACTAGCTGATGGCCCGGCGTTGCACGGGTATTTAATTATAGCAATAACACAGTAAATGGATTCAAATAAAGATACTTTATAGTGGTGAATGAAATTATTTTATTACAGCTTTATAAAAAGTACAATATTCAAATTATAATGTGAAATATTTGACAAAATGAATACAATACAACTAACACAAAACTTGATTATAAACAACATTTTTAGTTTCACCTCCAGGAGCAAGAACATATACATTCTTGGGTGAACCCACCCTTGAGCAAGCAACATAGAGTTGTCCATGGGAAAAACAGGGGGATCTTAAATCCACTCCACAGAATGTAATAGTCTGTCCCTGTGATTTGTTGATTGTGATAGAGAAGGCAAGTCTCACTGGAATTTGCAATCTCTTAAACTGAAAAGGAAGATCTGTTGGAATAAGTGGTATCCGCGGGATAAATATGGTTTCACCTTGTCCCTTTCCAGTTAAGATAGTTGCTTCAATTAAAGAAACTCCATGCAGTTTTTTCCCGGTTCAGAATGGAAGCTGTGTTCCTAGTTCAGCATATGTGAGTACTAATGTAATGTAATAACATTATGAACTGGGGTGCATGAAGGAAACAGTTACAAACACAGTTAGAACATACAAACTCTATATGTATGGTGTCGGTGGTAGAATAGAAACGATGTCCCTAGTGGTTATAGTGTCATAGAAAGTGTTTTATAGTTGGAATTCCTGTGAGAATGGGAGCTTTTTACATTTTTCCATTGACAGGAATGGGTGAAATATGATTTTCTGCTTGTAGCTCCGCCCATGTGTGCAGGTGGGCCGCGAGACCCCCAGAACATATCACCCCAGGTAGTGAGGGATCTGCATACCAAGTTTTGTTCAAATCGGTGATGCCGTTTTTGAATTACTGTGAGAATGGCAGTTTTTTTACATTTTTTCCATTGACATGAATGGGTGAAATCCGATTTTATGTTTGTAGCACCGCCCACGTGTGCAGGTGGGCCGCGAGACCCCTAGAACATATCACCCCAGGTAGTGAGGGATCAGCATACCAAGTTTCGTACAAATCGGTATAGCCGGTTTTGAATTACTGTGAGAATGGCAGCGTTTTACATTTTTTCCATTGACATGAATGGGTGAAATGTGATTTTCTGTTTGTAGCTCCGCCCACGTGTGCAGGTGGGCCGCGAGACCCCCAGAACATATCACCTCAGGTAGTGAGGGATCTGCATACCAAGTTTCGTTCAAATCGGTCAAGCCGGTTTTGAATTACTGTGAGAATGGCAGCTTTTTACATTTTTTCCATTGACATGAATGGGTGAAATATGATTTTCTGTTTGTAGCTCCGCCCATGTGTGCAGGTGGGCCGCGAGACCCCCAGAACATATCATCCCAGGTAGTGAGGGATCTGCATAGCAAGTTTCGTTCAAATCGGTCAAGCCGTTTTTGCGTGATCGCGGCACATACACACACACATACATACACACATACATACATACCTCCGATTTTATATATATAGATATAGATATGTTCCATAGAGGTATGATTTCTTTTAGGTCTAGCATCCCAAATCATTTTGAAAACTTGGTTCCTATGCTTCATAAGTTGCTGGTCTGTGAGCCCCGTGCTTTTAAGAGGGTAGTACGAAGCACTAGAGCCCAGAGGAAAAAGGGAGTCCAACCTTGTCTGCAGTGAAAAAACCAACCAGGAACAAACAAACCAAAACTGCAGAAATGTACAACGATGTAGGCAAATTTTATTGTGACAACCAAAATATATTAAAAACCTTTTTACCAAACAGGGGACCCAACACGGTCCGTGTTACGGACAACCTTCATCAGGGGTCCATGGTAGAAAAGGAAAAAGAACATGTCACAAAAAAATCTTGAAAAATACAGTAGAAACAAACGGATGATTTGTCACGCCGAAAGTCACTCAATCAAGTAAAATCATCCGTTTGTTTCTACTGTATTTGTCAAGATTTTTTTGTGACATATGTTCTTTTTCCTTTTCTACCATGGACCTCTGATGAAGGTTGTCCGAAACACGGACCGTGTTGGGTCCCCTGTTTGGTAAAAAGGTTTTTAATATATTTTGGTTGTCACAATAAAATTTGCCTACATCGTTGTACATTTCTGCAGTTTTGGTTTGTTTGTTTAAGAGGGTAGTATCCATAGGGTGCTTCCACTTGGGTTGAACAGTGCTGTGAGAAAGAGCTGCTGGGATACAGGGGAGCTATACCTTTCAGCCCAGTGAGAAATTTGGATCCGGATGGATTGGCACATCACATAAAATCACTTCTACTTGGCTTTTTCATCTGCTTTCTGAGCTCATTGTAACATGAGAGACTGAATTCTGGATTTTCTTGTCTTGCATCTATACCAGCTAGAATTTTTAAAGTACGCTGTTCTAAATTCTAAATATATGCAAGCTTGAATAGCACTATGTCATCTGGAAATTTCAATGTGAATCATTTCCTGTTTCATCATGTTTTATCATGGCATACATATTTCTTGTGATCTATATAGCCCTTTTATGTTTATTGAAGGCTTCTATACTGCTACTAATGACTGGGGAGTCAATTCAGGGCACTTTACATGAGCTTCTGTAAAGGTGCTAGAATACAGAGTTAGCGTTTTGTGAGATGGTCTTTAATACAGACACATTTATAGCATAGTTTAAGTTTATTTAAATTTTTATATATCACTCGTTATAATACTGAGTGGCATACAATAAAAATGGGGGAGGGGCAGGGGAAGAAAATTATAAAGAATGGGGGGTACATTACATAGACAGACATAGAATATCCTAAGTATATATACATATTTATACCATAGTCAGTCATCCGTGTAAACCCCATAGAACTTCACGGTCCTGCGGTATATAAACTGTTATTATTATTATTATATTACACCTTGGCTTCAGAAGTTGCACTGGCTGCCAGAAGCATTTAGAGTACAGTATAAGATTGCAATGATTTGTCAACAATTTTGATATGGTACAATTCCAGAGTATTTTAAGAACAAGATGATTATTTATCAGCCTAAAAGATTGTTGCGTTCTGAAAATTCTGCTTTGTTAAAGGTTAATGTTAATCCGAAATATGTTGAAACTTGTGCAATGACCTTTTGTTGTGCGGGGCAGAAACTGTGGAATTCGCTGGTAGGGCAGCTGAGCAAATGCGCTGTCAGAGGAACTTTTAGAAAACTCCTCAAAACGCAATTGTTTGTTAATGCTTATATATAGGGTCTGACTTGTTCTTTTTGAGGAATTATTATGAATTTAAATGTTGATGATTTGTCCATTTTTTGTACTGTTTTTAGATATTATGTATGTGGATATATTGTAAACCGCCTAAGAACTAGAGTACTAGGCGGTATAGAAATTTTTAAAAATAAATAAATCCTACAAATATACACATATAATACTAGTAGATGACGGCAGGTAAAGACTCTAATGTACTACTTATCATTTCTATAGCACTGCTAGATGCATGCAGAGCTGTATATTAAAACATTCAAGAGACAGTCTCTGCTCAGTAGAGCTTTCTATCTAATCAAACAAACAGAACAAGTAGCGGGTTAGGGAGTTTATCTGGCATGGGTACTTTACAAGGAAGGTGGGGTTAGGAGTTAAAATCAACCTTGAAAAAGTAGGCTCTTAGCCTGGGATTTGAATACCGTCAGGGATGGAGCTTGATGTACTGACTCAGGCAATCTGTTCCAGGCGTATTGTGCAGCAAGGGAGAAGAGATGGAGTTCCCGGGGAGGAGTATAAGGAGAGATAAGAGAGGAGAGATGCTGAGGAGCTGCAGAGTGAATGCACTTGTAAGTCAACAAGAGGAGTTTAAACTGTATGCAGAAAAGGACAGGGAGCCAATGAAGTGACTAGAGGAGAGGGGAGATGTGATTATCAATTGGAAAACTGCTTCCTAACACAGGATACATGCAATCATATAGCAGGTAAACGTGATGGAGAGTGATTTCCAAAGTCATTCTGCTAGATATGGGCTATTGCACATGCTCAACCTTCATGTGGATGAAAAGTGGGGCTTTAGAGCACAGTTCTTCAATCGCCGGTCCGCAAAAAAATGTTGCCGGTCTGCGAAGGATTCGGGTCCCCAGCCACAGCAAAAAGTGCCGGCGTCAGCTGACGTGCAACTTCCTTTTGCCGTCGCTATGCAGACACTCCTGCCTTCCACTTCCTACTCCTGTCGCGTATGTCTCCGCACCCCCAGACAAGCAGGGGCAGCTTTGTGTGCTTTTAACTTCGGCACACAGCTGCCCCTAGACAGTATTTTAGCCGTGGTTTTATGAGGCAGCCTCGGGGCCTTTGATAGGCCGGCCCACATCGCATCATCAAAGCGGGCCGGCCTACCAAAGGCCCCGAGGCTGCCTCATGAAACCGCGGCTAAAATACTGCTTAGGGGCAACTGTGTGCCGAAGTTAAAAGAACACAGAGCTGCCGCTAGCCTACATAGAGGAAACATTTGCTGGAGAGGGAAGGAGGGAAGTGAGAAGGGGTACTCCTGGACAAGGGAGGGGAAGGGGCTACTGCTGACAGGGAAGAAGGGAAAGGGAAGGGATGAGAGTTACTGTTGGATAAGAGGAGGAGGAAAGGGAGAAGGGGTACTCCTGGACAAGGGAGAGGAAGGGTCTACTGCTGACAGGGGAGAAGGGGAAGGGATGAGAATTACTGTTGGATAAGAGGAGGAGGAAAGGGAGAAGGGGTACTCCTGGACAAGGGAGGGGAAGGGGCTACTGCTGACAGGGGAGAAGGGAAAGGGAAGGGACGAGAGTTACTGTTGGATAAGAGGAGGAGGAAAGGGAGAAGGGGTACTCCTGGACAAGGGAGGGGAAGGGGCTACTGCTGACAGGGGAGAAGGGAAAGGGAAGGGATGAGAATTACTGTTGGATAAGGGGAGGAGGAAAGGGAGAAGGGGTACTTCTGGACAAGGGAGGAGAAGGGGCTACTGCTGACAGGGGAGAAGGGGAAGGGACGAGAGTTACTGTTGGATAAAGGGAGGAGGAAAGGGAGAAGGGGTACTCCTGGACAAGGGAGGGGAAGGGTCTACTGCTGACAGGGGAGAAGGGGAAGGGATGAGAATTACTGTTGGATAAGAGGAGGAGGAGGAAAGGGAGAAGGGGTACTCCTGAACAAGGGAGGGGAAGGGGCTACTGCTGACAGGGGAGAAGGGGAAGGGAAGGGACGAGAGTTACTGTTGGATAAGAGAAGGAGGAAAGGGAGAAGGGGTACTCCTGGACAAGGGAGGGGAAGGGGCTACTGCTGACAGGGGAGAAGGGGAAGGGATGAGAATTACTATTGGATAAGAGGAGGAGGAAAGGGAGAAGGGGTACTCCTGGACAAGGGAGGGGAAGGGGCTACTGCTGACAGGGGATAAGGGGAAGGGATGAGAATTACTGTTGGATAAGGGGAGGAAGAAAGGGAGAAGGTACTGCTGGACAAGGGAGGGGAAGGGGATACTGCTGACAGGGGAGAAGAAAAAGGGAAGGGAGGAGAATTACTGTTGGATAAGGGGAGGAGGAAAGGGAGAAGGTACTGCTGGACAGGGGAGGAGGAACATTGGAAGGAAACAGCTGGCAGGGAGATTAGAGGAGGGGAAGGAGTCAGGATGGAATGGAGAGATCAGATGAGGGAAAGGGGAGAGACAGAGGAATGACAAAGTAGAAAAAGATTGATACTGGGAAGGGGGATCAGATGAAAAATAAGGAAATAGGGACAAAGATGCTAGATCTGGTGTAGGAGAGAGGGGCATAGAAAGAACGCACATACCATATGGAAGGGGGAGGGCTAGAGGGCAGACAGTGGATGGAAGAGGCAGATGCTGGATTGAAGAGACAGAGGGCAGACGCTGGATGGAAGAGAGTGAAAAGAAGATGAAAGCAGAAACCAGAGACGACAAAAAGTAGAAAAAAATAATTTTATTTCTATCTTGTGATTAGAATATATCAGATTTAAAATATGTATCCTGCTAGAGCTGATGTTAGACATAACTGGGGAGTGCAAAGCCCAGGCAGTGCGTTTTTAGCTTCCAGCTGGCTTAGGGCTCTCTCTTACCAGGAGGCAGTTGCCCTAGTTCCACTCCCCTAACACCATTCCTGCCATGTGTGACTGTGGTATTCTGTTAGCATGATATTTGTGTAGCATTCTGTAATAATTTGGCTTATTCAGTTTTCTTGATAGTAGAGGGGATATATGTGAAGGGGAGGGGAGACGGGGGTTTTGTTGATCCTTGCCCTGTATTATTTATATTTATAAAATGACAATTGTACAGAATATTGTTTCTTTTTATACTTTAATAAAATATGTTCAATATAAAATCATAACTATTTGAGGCTTGTGCGGATGGGATCAGATGGTTAATGGGACCGAGCTCGCGGGGATGGGGCGGCAATGGGGTTTTTAAAAATTTCACTCTTATTAGTTTGCCGTCCACAAAATAATTATTTTATTTCCGCCGGTCCATAGGTGTAAAAAGGTTGAAGAGCACTGCTTTAGAGTCCAAGCTAGAGTTGGTAAAAAATATACTGACTCCATCTTCAAAATAAAAACTTACAACATTATAATATATGGTTACATTTATAATTTTATACCTACATAAAGCCTAATATCATTTCATTTTTTCCAGGATCTATCAGTACGAATTCACCAACCCAGTATGACACACTCTGATTGGTTGATGGCTGCTATTTAAGACCATCACCTACCACATTCAGTCATTAACTTCTTCAGCTTGTAACTGAAAGGAAAGGAAGAAGACAGATGTGGAATTTTGTGTAGCAACTTTTTAAAATATAAACTCATAAGACCAAAGAGGTTTCCCATGAAATCAGCTGTATTTGACCATTTCACTATAACTTAAGATGGACAATATTTTGTGTGTCAGTGTATGCTGTGATGCCAATATCAGCCATAATTAAGGCAGGGATAAATATGCTCCTATAAGAGCTTCCAATCTCAAAAGACATTTACAGAACTGTGATCCAGAAGTATTCAAAGCTGTGAGTGAGAAAGATGGCAGCAAAAGCAAGGAACCGAATCAAAGACAAAAAACCCAATACAAAAATGAAAAAAGCGGGGTAAAAATGTTGATAATCAAATCGCAAACTTATTATTAATCAATACAAAAATGGTGGTTAAACTGAACCCATACTTCTTTATTCAATATATATTAATATCCATTCTTGCTTGGTGAGACCTCAGAAAGTAATGCCCAACTCATTATAGAGCAGCCAACACTGGTCTACTCAGTGGGTTTTTTCTTATAATCATTGGACGATCACCACCTCCAACCTAATATGGACTTCTTATTGTATTTAAAATAATAAATATCATAAATACATTGTAAAAGAATAAATATAGAACTTAGCCAATAGTCTCATGGCACCGTCTGAACGCAATGCTCTGTTTGGTCTATAAACCTTCCAGAGGGATTGTTACCAATTATATTCATATAGATGTATTTTTGTACAATCATTAGTGCATTTATGTAACTAATTTTGTAAGGTTTGCCATGCTTCCAAGTATTTTTATTTTTCTAAAAAAATAATCACACTTGGTATTGTTTCTTTATAAGGCAGCATTTGCAGAATCAGAGGGACAATAAGGTGCAACATATCTCTGGTTAGGAGTCCTGGACAATTGCTGTATAATGATTGTCTGTGTAATATTTGGCACCTGCTCTACATCTCTGTGTGTGTTACCAACACAAATTCATAAAGACAATCAAAATATACTAGTCCTTTTAATAAGGGGTGGTAGCCGTTTTAGCGCACGTTAAAAATTAGCGCAAGCTAAATGTTAATGCACTCTAAGGTATGCTAATGCACCCATGTGATATAATGGACACGTTAGCATGCCTTAGAGCGCCTTAACATTTACCACACAAAATTTTTACCACACGCTAAAATGGCTACAGCACCTTAGTAAAAGGACCCGATAGTGTACCACTCCCTTAGAAATGAATTAGCACAATGTATAAATGATATACACACTAGAGTATTAACTAGGAAATACCTAGTTTAATACAAATGATGACATATGTTTCCAGCATTCAACAAGAAGTAGGAAAAAGCCTCAGTCCCCACCTCCCCCCCTCCCCTCCACACACACACCAGTTAAAGTGTGGAAGAACCTTACAGGGGTAAGTGCACCTCATCGGCATAAAAAAAACCTCCTCAGCTATTTTTGTGCAATGCAGGAGACTAGAGTCATCTAGTGAGAAAGAGTGAAAATCAAATACTCATCTATCAGAGGAATTCACCAAACAGAAAAGACTAAATTTTTTCTATGCTTCCCCGAGCCAGAAGGATATTGTGATATCTATAATCTTAAATACTAAGGGCTCCTTGTACTAAGGTGCTCTAGTGGTTTTAGTGCAAGTTACAATACCGCACGTGCTAAACGCTAACGCCTCCATAGAGCTTGCGTTAGTAGTTTTCATTTAGCGCGTGGTTAGCGCACCTAATCTTTAGCACGAGCTAAGAAAGCTAGCGCACCTTAGTAAAAGGAGCCCTAAATCTTATATTTTTCAACCTACTGTTAAGATACTAGGAGTGGGGGGACTTAGGATCAAGATGGCATCGAGGTCGGACGACTGAGCGGGTAAACTTGGGAGGAATTTTCTTCTGTTTACTTACCGCTGAATGCACGACTCTAACCCGAATGGGGAAGTGAAAGGGAGCCTTTCATCCTATCCCTCTGGCGCTTGGGACCCCGCAGCGCACGACACAGCCAATGATTTTACATGCTTTTTCCCACTCAACTGCGGAGAACCCCTCCACTTCGGGGGTGAGCCAGGAGTTCTCTGGCGAATTCAGCGCAGGAGCTACCCAAACGTTCTTGAGCCCGGAGCAGAGGTCTATTCCACCCCAACCCGGAAGTGTTTTAGTGCAAAGAGCTGCAAGAGTTCAGCTGCCCGAGTGGGAGGAATGGACTCAAGCAGAGGAGGGACACCAGCACCGGAGCTTCGGCAGGACAGTGTTGGAGATGTTGACCATCTAACCCATGGCACTAATGGAGATGAGGTGAGAGGAGCTTCTGGAGGTAATAAAATCAGTTTTGGGGGAGTTGAAAAGACCTGAGACAATTGATATGGAAGCGCTTTTGCAGGCCTTATCTATCATAGACGCCAACCTAAAATTGAGTCTTTCAACAATTAAAACTGATTATGGAACTATCTACTCCAAGGTGGAGCAACAGGGGGTGCGACTAACTAATTTGACTGAGAAATTGGAAAAACAAGAAGAAAGTTTGAAGGAAGTAAAGACTGTTCAATTGGAAATGGTTAAGGAAAGATCATTTATTTCTCGCAAGCTGGAAAACTTTGAAAATTCACTTAGGAGGAATAATTTAAGATTCTTGAACTTCCCTAAATGTCCTGTCATCTCCTCAGTGGAGATGGCGAGAAAATACTTCCGAGAAGTCCTAGCCATTCCATTGGAAAATTTACCTCCAATTGTTAGAGCTTATTACTTGGACATTAAGAGACCTCAAGGGGAATCTACCCCTAAAGGAAAATCTAAAGATAATGTCGATTTGTCTTCATTTCTGGAAAGTTCTCTTGAGGTGGTGACAGATAGAACCACTCTCTTATTGACTCTAGCCTTGGAAAGTGATAGAGAATATGTTTTATGTCTATATTTCCATCATTTAAATGATATGTTTTTGGGCTCAAAAGTTAGAATTTTTCCGGATTTAGCTTTGAAAACCCAGAGGCGTAGAAAGGAGTTCTTGGCTTTGCGGCCAAGAGCCCTGGCCCTTGGTGCTACTTTTTTGCTTAAGTTTCCAGTAAAATGTTTTATTTCCTATCAAAATAAAAATTTTATTTTTTTTTTGAGCCCAAACAGCTATTAGATTTTATAGGACCAAAAGAAGGGTTGGTTTCTTAGCCCATGAATGAATGACCTGTCTACTGGCTGTGGAGGGGGGTTACCTGTTGCCGTTACTCTATATCAGTATAATTTGTGTAATTAATTGAATTTATTTTCTCTCTTGATTCTAAATTGGTGGATTGAATACTTGATTGAACTTTCTAGTATAAATGTAAACATTTTCTTGTATCTTTTTTGGATATTCTGATCTCTTTTCAAGATTGTAATTCTTGATGTTGAAATGAAAAAGGATAAAAATAAAAGAAAAAAAAAAAAAGATACTAGGAGTAATCTTAGACCGTACTTTAACCATGAAAAATCAGGTTGATTCTTTGATTCGTAGGGGCTTTCACACGTTGTGGAAATTGATAACTGACGTTGGAGAGAAAGTCCCAGGCCACAATTGATGTCGGGGGGAAGTCTATTGGGGCCAGTCCCTGCTAGGGAGTTTCTGCTGGGGGAGGGATGGAGCGTGTCAGCTTCGGGGGTGGAGAGTTGTGAAGAAGGAGGCAGGGAGGCATCCCGACGGTGACTGCAGGATTGATCTGTACTAGTCTGGCTTTTTTAGTTTTACAATGGGTGTATTGCTGTTGTACTTCTCACTGCAATATGTAAGATGCTGCCTTTTCCTAGGTACTCATGTGTGACGTGTGGCTTGTTACTAAAAATCATGTTTTTCGTACAGATGTGGGGGGGCAAAAACTGATGGGCCCCAGGTGTCACACATGCTAAGTACGCCACTGATCTTTAGTAAAGTTTAATTCATATCTATGTGAGGATCTAGTGTTTTCACTTCACTATGTTGCCCACAATTCATCAAGTTTTTCGAGTACATGTCAGTGGAACGAGGGTGAGTCACCGAGGACTGAGATGTTCACGTGTTGACGTCACCACATTTATACGTAGGTGTGGCACCTTCATGATTTGAGAAACGTAGTTAAAAATAGTCCGTTGAGACCCACAGTGCACAGAGGTTATATCCCCCGTCAAGAAGTTTGAGCTATATGCTTTAAAAAGTTATGGTAAGCGGAGCTGAGGCCTTTTTTGTATTTGAATACAGCTCCTGTGGCGTCTACAACTTGATTGCATGGATAATTTTTCACACTCTCTTTTTTGTACAAAGGTACATTATTTGGCCATCGGTTGCAATAAAGATGAGTATTTTTATATACAATTTGAGAAAACTGAAATAACAGCATATATATTTGAGGTAAGCAAGATGGTGGATTTTTCTTTAAATGGAAGTATAGCAATATTGAATGAACAGAAAAAGTGTTAGGTAGTGGTAAGCTAGGATGTTTAGTTTATTAAAAGGGTCTTTAGCCAGTGTATTTTTAAGTTTAACAGCTTCTCAAGGAGAATATTTCTATAAATAATTTTCTCTTTAACATTTCCACATCTTTATTTTCAACCGAATGTGATTAAGCAGTCTCTATATAAGTAGTTTCTTGGAAATAAAGTGTGGTTGGTTTTTGGAAGTTGAGAGTGCTTGTCATAATGAGTTGTGTGAGGGCAGTTTAGATGACATTATTGTAAAAGGTATTCTTAAGGGGAGACAACTCACCATTAACAAAACTGAGAACAAAAGTGTGGTGTATGGCAATGTAGTGTTAATAATTACATATATATACCAAAAAATTTTTACAGAGAGACAGCTTACATTTAACATCCCCCAAGGAAGACCCGTTTGGGGTTGAAATGCCCATAAACAACAAGGGCGTCGGGAGTCAGGAAACATCAACGTTGATGGTGGCAGAATCCACCAAGTTTAAAGCTAAGTTTTGCCTTTCGTTTATAAACAGAAAGTTGACTGTCACATAATTTATTAAGGGTTTTTTAGTAAATATATTTATTGGTAGCATTATTAATTAATAAATTACATAATTAAAAAATAGTAATTGGAAGGTGGTGGTGGGCATAAATGATTACAAAGATACACAAGACAGGAACTTGAAATGATATACATATCTTAAGAGGTTCTAAAGATTGATGTCTGTACATTTATGATATGCCCACCACAAGCTTTATTTCTCAAAGAGAAAGAAAAGAATGACATGAAATAGAATTTATGGTGAAAATGGACTTTATGAATTTATCATGGAATTTTATTGGTTATTATAACGGTCAAAAATTAATTAGAAATTGTTTATTACATATTTCATGCTTATTATCTAGATACCCATTTTTTTAAATTTTTTTTTTTTTACTAACACATAGAAACATGATGGCAGATAAAGGGCAAATGGCCCATCCAGTCTGCCCATCTGCAGCATCAACCCATCTGCTGTGCCCTGAGTCTGTCCAGGGCATATCTAAATTTTCTTATGGTTTTGGATGCCTCTGTCTCTGCTTGTTAGCTACTGCAGGCATCTACTGTCAATAGAGACTTGTTACTTCTGAATTTTGTTCTTTCAGCTTCAGATCTTGACCCAGTTAATTTTTTTAATTTTGTTTTTTATGAAAATGTTGCTTTCTACCAGCTTAAGAACATAAGAGTTGCCAGACTGGGACAGACCAAAAGTTCATCAAGACCAATATAGCCTGTTTCCAAAATTGGCCAACACAGATAACAAGGACGAGGGGACCATTGAAAAGTTCTCAGCACAACCAAGAAGAGAATGATGTGGAACCATAAGAATTTTTCAGCGGCCCCTCATACCTGAGAAGATCCGAAGGAGGACAACAGATTTTATGTTGCTTATCCTAGGAATAAGCAGTAGGTTTCCTGAAGTCCATCTTAATAATAGCTTAAGGATTTCTGTGTTAGGAAATTATCCAAACTTTTTTAAAACCTTGCTAAGCTAACTGCTTTCACCACATTCTCTGGAAATGAATTTCAGAGTTTAATTAATAATAATAATAATAATAATTTATTTCTTATATACCGCTATACCGTGAAGTTCGAAGCGGTTTACAATAAAGATACATTTGACAGTACATGGGATAGAAGCGGTTTACAATAAAGATACGTTTAGTCAGTACATGGGATGCAAGTAGTTTACATTAAAGATTCATTTTGTCAGTACATGGGATACAAGTGGGTTACATTAAAGATTCATTTTGTCAGTACATGGGATACAAGTGGGTTACAGTAAAAATATATTTTGTCAGTACATGGGATGCAAGTGGGTTACAATACAAGTGATTTACTATCAAGGTGCATTTTGTCAGTGTATGGGATACAGGTGGGTTACCATAAAGATTGTGACAGGGAAGCACCTGTCAGCAGTTTAAACCCGGTTTTAAACCCTGCCTTGCAAAGGGCTGCCCCTATCCCTAAGCCCAGGAAGCTGCCCAGTAACCCAGTTCCTATCACCAAGAGCCAACAGGCAGGGCAAGGCAAAGAGAGAAGGGCAGAAACCACAACATCTGGTTTAGGGCACTATAACCCCTTTTATAACTCCTTGAGCAGTTCTCTAACAAAACCTCTAGTAAAGAAAACCAGCACAGGCATGGTTAATGAGAGGGGTGGGGCTGACAGGCAGGATGAACCCAGAGGGAGAGTGGGAACAAGCCTGCAGCATAAAATCAGCACAGCTGGGAACACTCGAGAGAATGCAGGGAGGAATGCAGGAGAGAATTCAGGAGGGAATTCAGGAACTGCTAGAACAAGAAGTGCCGTGCTGAGCAGAAAGGAGCCTGCTAGGAGTTCTCTGTCCCAGACCAGAGCTAAAGCACAGGCTGTCTTACAACCCTCCCGAGCTAACAGACTTCTGGCTCCTAAGCAGAAGTTCAAGGGAGGAGAAAGGTTTCCAGGGCAGGGCTGGCCGTTAGCTGCCCCTGAAGGGAGTTCTTACCCGGTCTCAGAAAGCGAGGAGTCCCTAATGGAATTAGAGGGAGAGCTATCTGGAAGCAGTGAAATGGAGTGCGATCTAGCAGCCTGGGATCTCCTGTAGAGTCAATAAGGTATGAATGGGGGAGGGGAATGAAAGTGAATGTTTTGTGTGTAGCGTTCTTTCTCCCTTAGGCAGAACGGTAAGCATGTGTGAATGAATCAATTAGAGCCTGAGAGAGAGGCCTTGTAGATAAAGGGAAGGAGGTGAGAACCATAATTAACTTCCCCGAGAAGCTTGAACGGAACTCAGAGACCTGACATCACGTAACCCTGAAGCAGGGAACTTTTGGGAGGGGACTTACACCAGTCATAAAAGGTTGGGTTATATAAAGTTCCCTAGCCCCTACCCAGGAGCATAAGGGTAGTGGGGGCATTGGACTTCAGGTGGGTCAGGTAGAAAAGCTTCCTGAAGTCTCTGCAGACAAAAGTAGTAAAACTAAAGAGGAAACGTTTTGGTTTATTTTTGGCTTTTTGCCTGAGCAGCAGGCTGGACTATATTATAAGGAAGAACCCTTGTGGATGTATGATTTGTTTTAAGTCCACTCAGCCAGAGGGACAACTGGAACTCCAGTGCTTTGAACTGGGGGTAATAAAGATAAAAGCTGAACTTTACCCAAAAAAAAGCAGTCTACTAATTATTCTACTGATTATCCAGTGGGAGTCCTCCTGGGAGCGCTCCGTCCTACGCCTGGGGCGGGAGCCGGGTTGCCAGCGCTAGGCTTATCCCTGGCCCCGCCACAAGATACATTTAGTCAGTACATGGGTTACAATAAAGATACGTTTTGTTTAAATGAAGCTTTTCAGATATGCATAAATGTCTACACTTCTTTCCACCACTGAGTGATCTTTATAGGATTTGTGTTAAAGCACTGGTATCGTTTTGTAATCCTTTTCTAAACCTCTCAAATGTTCACAACAGCTCCAGAATTGAACATCATAATCAAGTTGCAGATGACCTGATGAAATAAGGGTTTAAAGTGACCAAATATTAAAACCAAGAAAACAAACATGTACTCTGAAATGGAGTGTGTGTATATTATCCCTTTTTGAGAAGGCTGAAAACAGATGGATGCCATCATGGCTGTATTCCAGCAGCACTAGTTATTTTTCCAAGGCTTCAGAGGACCTCAACGGCAATCAGCAAAATTCACCATGAAATCATTTCCCTGGAGGAACTAGAATTGAGCCAGGACCTAAGTTTCATATTCCAGCAGCCATAGTTTTAAGTAAAACCTGTGTGTACAGTTTCATTTAAACTTATTGAGAAAGGGACTTGGCTAGTTCTTGGATGAGAAGAAAGGAGGGAATCAGTGGGATCATTGGATGATCAAGTAGTAAAAGGTATGCTTAGGGAGAAACTGAATTAATTCTTTGCTTTAGTCTTTACAGAAAAAGATGTAAGAAATCTTCCTGAACTGGAAATGGTTTTCAAGGGTGATGAGGCGGAGGAATTGAAAGAAATCTCGGTGAACCTAAAATCGACAAGTTAAAGAGTGATACATCACCTGGACCAGATGGCATACATCCCAGTGTACTGAAAGAACTCAAACATGAAATGGCTGATTTGTTGTTAGTGATCTGTAACCTGTCGCTAAAATCATCTGTAGTACCTGAAGATTAGAGGGTGGCCAATTTGCAGATGACACTAAACTGTTCAAAGTTGTTAAAACGCATGTGGACTGTGAAAAACTGCACAAAGACTTTAGGAAATTGGAAGACTGGGTGTTCAAATGGCAGATGAGATTTAATGTGGACAAATGCAAAGTGATACACATCAGAAGAATAATCCACATCATAGTTATCAAATGCTAGGGTCTACCTTGGGGGTCAGCGCTCAAGAAAAAGATCTAGGTGTCATTGTGGACGATAAGCTGAAACCTTCCACCCAATGTGCATCAACGGCCAAGAAAACAAACAAGATGCTAGGAATTATTAGAAAAGGAATGCTAAACAGACTAAGAGTATTAAAATGGCTCTGTATTGCTCAATGGTGCAACCTCACCTTGAATATTGCATTCAGTTCTGGTTTCCTTATCTCAAAAAAGCTATAGCGGCACTAGAAATGGTTCAAAGAAGAGCGACCAAGATGATAAAGTGAATGGAACTTCTTTCATATGAGGAAAGACTAAAGAGGTTAGGGCTCTTCAGCTTGGAAAAGAGACGGCTTAGGGGAGATATGATTGAAGTCTACAAAATCATGAGTGATGTAGAATGGGTATAAGTGGATCAATTTTTATACTACATCAATATTTTATAAAGACTAGGGGATACTCGATGAAGTTACAAAGTAAGAACATAATAATAGCCTTACTGGGTTTGACCAATGATCCATCAAGCCCAGTAGCCCGTTCTCATGGTAGCCAATCCAGGTCCCTAGTACCTGGCCAAAACCCAAGGAGTAGCAACATTCCATGCTACCAATACAGGGCATTCAGTGGCTTCCCCCATGTCTTTCTCAATAACAGACTATGGACTTTTCCTCCAGGAAATAGTCCAAACCTTTCTTAAAACCAGCTACGCTATCTGCTCTTACCAATACTTTTAAAACCAATAGAAGAAAATATTTTTTTCACTCAGAGAATAGTTAAGCTCTGGAATGCATTGCCAGAGGATGTGGCGAGAGCAGTTAATGTAGCTGGTTTAAAAAAAGGTTTGGACAATTTCCTGGAGGAAAAGTTCATAGTTTGTTGTTGAGACTGATATGGGGAAGCCACTGCTTGCCCTAGATTGGTGGCATGGAATGCTGCTACTATTTGGGTTTTTGCCAGATACTTATGACTTGGATTGTCCTCCGTGAAGGCAGGAGACTGGGCTAGATGGACCATTGGTCTGACCCTGTAAGGCTAGTCTTATGTCCATACGATGTTATCAATCCTTTGTTTCACTATCAATGATTGATAGTAAAATTTTGATACTTCTCAGTTTTTATGTGATTATTGCTCAAATGGTAGTAGTGCCTATTAGGGAGGCTCTATCCATGTGGCTGTCCATTTTCCTGTCTGTCCATATACATAGGCACAAAGACACACAGACGCACCACAAAGGCAGGCACATAAAACTCTTTGGGGCTGACATTCAGCTGGCGGGAGGCAGCTTGTGTAAATGCTGCAGTCGGCACTGAACCCGGATACTCAAGGCCAATCAGGGACTTCTTTAGGCTCCTTCCTAAGGAAGGCCCTGATTGACTCAGATGCCTCAGGCCCTTCCAAAGGCAGACCTGTCAAAAAAACAGGTAGACCTGTCGATAACACAGTTACCGACAGGTCTACAGCAATCAGGTTGTAGGATCGGTAAAACCCAATGCTAAATAGCCAAGCAATGTAAGTGAATCAATCGTTTGGCTATCTTGCATGGGGTTTTACTGATTTGCATGGCCGAATTGGAAAATGGGCAATCGAGGGGGGAAAAAACATATGGTGGGCCGTTTTGTGAATTGGGTCAGTTAGCAGCGATCGTTGCTAAACCTGTGAAAACAGGTTTAGCGACGATCACTGACTTTAGTGAATCTAGGCCAAAGAATAAAGAGAACTTTGACTGCAGGTTAACCCTTCTCTGCATCCATCTAAAACAGAGTCAGGCAAGATACCATCCAACTTCCCTCGCCCACCTAATTCTCTTTATCCCCCACCGAATCCCTATTCTCTGACTTCCAGAGTGCATACCAAAATTCTACTTAACTGGTTAGTGGCCGTTTCTGGACAGTTAAGTGGCTTTGAATATATATTGGTGGGTTTGTCTTTAAGGCTCAAGATAATGCTATTCTAGAGCCCAGTGTGAGTCTTGAGTACATGCCCTAAAACATAATTCTGTTGTGCGTTCCCTTCTACACTGACTTTTTATTATAATTGAGAATTTTCATCAGTTGTGACAAGGCCTCAGCACTGAACTTGAAATGTGTGACTTTTATATATGACTACTGAATTGCTTTCCTTTTAATAGTTATGAATTGCTTTCCTTTTAATAGTCAAAGTATAAGCAAACATCCTTCTGGAAGTTCCAGGAATCTTATCATGCATACAAACACTCAAAAAAGAAAGACACAATCTACTGAATTGTTTTCAATGAAATAAAATGAGTGATACATACGTGCTTCTTTTTGGGTACTGCAAGAATTGGTCTTCGGCCAGGTTCTTTTCAACATTTTCATAAGGAATATTGCAGAAAGGATATTAGGATGTTTGCTTTTTTGCAGATGATTCTAAAATCTGAAGTGAGGGAGTCACCCTGGAAGGTGTATAAAACATGAGGAGGATTTGGGATCGGCACTGAATATCCCAGCTCAAATTGCCTCTGGTGGTCAATACTTTCAAAATTTCAGATAAATAACGGGCTTCAGTTTCTGTTCAAATGAAGCAATGTGATACTATTAATGAACAATGAATGAAAACTCAACAAATGTTTATGTAAGAATACTGATCAAAATATGTAACAGTTCTATGTTATCATCCAATATATTTCTTAATTAATTTAAGAAGAATTTTTCAGTGAATTAGACAAATTCTTCCAATATCCTTCCAGATTTTCCACAAATCTATTAAAACACTTAGGGCTCCTTTTACTAAGCTGCGTAAGGGCTTAGTAAATAGCGCGCACTACATTGCCCCGTGCACTAGACTTTAATGCCAGCATTGAGCTGGCGTTAGTTCTAGAAGCATAGCATGCGGTGTGAGTGGCTGGCTGGTAGGGGGGCGCTATAATGCGGTAATGGAATGGATAGTGTGCAAGACATGTTTGTGGAATATGTTGTAGATTTTTCTACATAAAGATACCTATTTTTTCATGTGATTCTGGGTAAATCTAGCTAGCAATGCACATGTAATAGTTAAGGCCATGCCCAATAGAAACTTATGAAAAGTTGGTACACAAATATAAACAAAGTGAATATGGATTGCGGCAAAGGCCAGAAAAAATGATTGAGAATAACAGAAAAACACTAGGGGTTACAAGGAGGAAAAAAGTATACGTGCCTATCTGCTGTCCCATCCTTGAAGGGCTATATCTACAAGAGATTCCTTGATAGATCACTATCATTCCAAGCAGGCAAATGGAATAAATGTCTTCATTTCACCTTCATTTCAAATGCACCCTCCTACCAAACCTTCAGGAAATCAATTTGATAAATTTCTCTGACTCCTTTCCTGCCTTGTTGTATCTCTGAAATGTTTCCGGATAAACCTTGACTACTCTTGGCTTGCTAATGTAATCTGAAAGTATTTTTCTATAACATTGCTGTCTGTATACAGTGTCTTCCTCTGTAAACCACTCTGAACTGCTTGTGGTATTGCAGTATACAAAAATAAAGTTATTATTATTATTATTTTGCTATTATGCAAGATCATAGAGGAAATCCGTTATTAGATATACATAACACTTATATATATTATATGTATTAATAACTCCATTTTGTATTAGTCTGCCTCCATTTTGTTTCTATTCTTTGTGCCTGTTCCTTGGTCTAAAGGATTCGCGTCAAAAGATTCTCATGGCCTAATTGATAACAGATGTTCTTGAGCTTGTTAGTTTGGAGCATATTTGATTTCATATTCCAATGCTGGGTATAGAAGAAAATCTTTCTTAAACAGGCTTTGAAAGCAGTGTTGATTATGAATGAAATATGTCATGTGGTTTATGAATGTTTGGGGCCCCGAATAAATGTATAAGAATGTGTTTGATAATGTGTGTGAATGTATATTAAACATAGAATTGGTTTTAAAAACAATAGTTTAAATATTTTAAACCTGAAGAAATCCTGAGAAGTAACACATCTGTAGTTTGACCTATCTGACCTTTCAGCTAGCCTAACAAAGAAAAATGGGGAGACCCAATGATCCACAGTGAAAACAATCCACCAATGAAATCAAAAACAAAAACTGTGGATACAGATGTTCTGGAGATAATTTATTAAACACTGACATATAAAACCATGAAAATTCAATTAAAAAAGTACAATGATAAAAAATACTGTGATAAAAATCCAACCGGACCCTACACAGTCCGTGTTTTGGCGAATACGCCTTCCTCTGGGGTCCAATGGTTTGCAACCTCACATATAAAGAATTGGACTGAAAACAGTCTATTGTCTTTAAACATGTGAGCAAAGAATACCACAGACAAGCTGAAGTAGAAAAAAAATGCTAGCCTACCATAGAAACTTGTGAAAGGTGGGCTCCTTAGCCCACATGGAAATTCTCAGTAAGGGGGGTCTGGGTCTTTCTGTTCTTGTGTGTGTCAGTGAAATTTGAAGCTGTCAGCTTTACTGAGTTTTGGTTAGAAAGCTGGTTTTAGCTAAACTGTTAAAGAATTACTGAGAGAAAAAGTGTTCACAAAAATATGATTTGTAAAACTTTTCTTTGAGCTGGTAACTATGTTAAAAGAAATTTCTTTGTTCAAAAAACCTAAGGACAGCCTCTCTTGGTTGATTGGTTGACAAGTGTGATGTCATACTAGGCACTGCAAAAGTATAAAAGTATGGAGAACTTGGACTAGGCACTGCAAAAGTATATAAGGTATGGAGAACTTGGAATATGAGGAATGACTGAAGAGACTGGGATTGTTCTCCCTTGAGAAGAGGAGACTGCGAGGGGATATGATCGAGACTTTCAAAATACTGAAAGGAATCGACAAAATAGAGCAGGAAAGAAAGTTATTTACAATGACCAATGTGACACGGACAAGAGGACATGGACTGAAGCTAAGGGGGGACAAGTCCAGGACAAATATCAGGAAGTTCTGCTTCATGCAACGAGTGGTAGACACCTGGAATGCTCTCCCAAAAGAGGTTATTGTGGAATGCACATCTCCTTATGAGAGGCATAGAGGGATATACACCTGGCTGGGTCTCCGTGTGTGCGGATCGCCGGACTTGATGGACCGATGCTCTGATCCGGAGATGGCAGTTCTTATGTTCTTATAAGTGAACCTGGTGGCAGGGGTTTCCCTGAAACCATGTATTGCTTCAGGAGAGGTGCAATTTTCACGTCTGACGGGTCTCCATTACACATATGCCTTTTGATATGAGATTTTGTGGTTAATATTAATAAACAATATTGGACTGGTAATATATGTGCAATTGTCATTATTCCCGGGCAAATAAGGGCAGAGTTTGGTAAGTTACCCTGTTCAGGTATAGCGTGTGATAATTTCCTGCGTGTGCTAAAAACACTAGTGCACCTTAGTAAAAGGAGCCCTTATTTCAACAGTTATTAGAAAATTGTTCTACAGAAAATAAGTTATCTTCTCTCTAGGACACAGGTGTCGAAGTCGGTCCTCGAGGGCCGGAATCCAGTCGGGTTTTCAGGATTTCCCCAATGAATATGCATTGAAAGCAGTGCATGCAAATAGATCTCATGCAGATTCATTGGGGAAATCCTGTAAACCCGACTGGATTCCGGCCCTCGAGGAGGGACTTTGACACCCCTGCTCTAGGATGTCGAATGAGGGTCTTCATTAATAAGTTATTTTCACTTCAGTTATCAATTTTTATGTGAACCGAGTCAAACTCCTTTTGGGGAGATGACACAGTATATAAATCCAAGATTTCGATGAGATTAGATTAGATCATCAAATGAATTGCCATAAACTACTTTTCTTAGAATATTATGTGGAAATTGTGTTACTTTAATGTGACACCCCTGCCCGAAGAATGCCTCTGCTAAAGAGCAGGAGAAAGGAGATTCTTTGGGGAGTCGCTGAGACCTGAATTCTCTATAGGGTGTCGATATCGGCAACTACCTAAAAAGCGGCTGCTGGTCGCATGTCAGTCACGTGACAGGTCCCTATAGAGAATCGCGCCTGTGTGAAAGATAGGCACCAGAAATGTAAGCCAGAGTTTTCCAGGCCTACATTTCTGGCACCTATCTATGCAGTGAATCACGCCTATGTAGACGCTTTAGGCTGCCTAAGGTCACTTCTGGCATTAGCCATGCCCATAGTGGCATTTGGCGGCCTAAAGCACCTATGTAGGTGCGATTCTGGTGCGTATTAGTTAGGTATCAGTAGGCGCTTTAATGGTGCCATTTTAAACTACATTTGTTACTTAACTTAGGTGCCTAAATATATGCGCCGTTTCTACAATTTCCCCGCATGTATGTGTGTGTGTATGTATGTGTGTGTATGTATATATATAAAAGGTTAGAGATAAAGAAGAGTAGGGCTTTTGGTTATCCTGATCTCCTGCCAGAGCCCCAAGTATTGAGGGAGACTAATGGGAGTGCTGAGAGTTTGAGTGAACTTGCTAGCACAGGAATCAGAAGATTGTTTCAGCTTGGCGGGGAAGAAAAGGTGGCCTCAGGCTGAAAGATGAGGATGAGACCCGGGGTAGCTGAACAAGAGTTAATAAAAATGGACCCTGTACCTGAGGTTGATTCCAGGAGAGGACATAGACAGTATGTATACCCATCTCTGTAGATTAAAGAAAGAATGAGTGACTCCACTTGTAGTGACAGGTCATTTGTGCAGTCACAAAACCAGAGACATGAAGAAAGTACAAAAGTATCTTTATTCAGCATATGCAGGACTCCTGTGCAGTAAAGGTTCTGCCTCAGAAGTGTCCAAATGAGGAAAAGCAAGTTCCTTTATACCATTCTTATATACATATTGGATGCTAAAAGGGGGTTTCTATAGGTTAACTATTGACAGTTTTACAACTCATGATTGGTCCTAATACAAAGCATACCATTGGTCATCTGGGTGTCCTTATGAGCCTATAGTAAATACACAACTTATCTATGCTTTGCAGTTTTGATTGTTACATGTCCAGGAGGGTGAGGTACATTATCACTTTCTTACAGCAGAAACGGGAATGCAACACGTGATTTCTGTGACAAACCCAAGTCCGTTTCAGGGTTTTCCTATGACAAACCCAAGTCTGGTCTGGGTTTTGCCACAAGGATTAGAAAGAGATACAGTATACCCCATTGTAAAAGGGCTGACCAGGTGGAAGCCTCGTCTGTGGATTTGGCTGACTACTGCTCAGACCTGGAAGTGGAGTCAGATGAGGCAGAGCAGGAAAGGCTTAAACAGAAAAGCTACACACAGGTTAGGCAGGTGCCCAAGTCTCAAAATAGCCAAGCAATTGTTAGTGAATCAATTGCTTGGCTATTTTGCATGTGGTTTTACTAATTTGCATGGGAGGATTGGGATTGGATCGCTATAGGCCTTAGTGAATAGTGCAGGAGGGAAATTTGGTTGCAAAGGGCTCACAAACCGATCGGTTTGCTTAGTGAATCTAGCCCTAACACAGCTGCCACACCATTTCTCTCTTATTAAGAAAGTCTTTCCTTTCACTTAGAAAGTCCTTTCTTGCCAAAGAGCTTGAAGAGTCTGATTCATCCATAATTATGAATCATCTAGATAATTGTAATTCACTTTTAGCTTGTCACATTAAAAGTGTTTATAATTATTTCAATATACTGCAGTAAAAACTGTTTATAATTCTAAGTGATCAGATCATGTGACCCTCTTTATGGCTTCACATCTGTAGCAGAAACCAGTTCATAATGGTTGTCTCATCGAACTTTTTACACTTGGTTTTCTACTTATCTCCTTTTCATTATTTATTCCATTTTTATACCGTTCTTCCAGGGGAGCTCAGAACGGTTTGCATGAATTTATTCAGGTAGTAAAGCATTTTTCCCTATCTGTCCCAGTGGGTTCACAATCTATCTACTCTATCTTATTGCCCAAGAGATCCTTTCATACCATGGAGATTTTTTGTTGATCACTGATGAATGTGAGCTGATGGCAACCGAGATTTTGCTGTAGGCAAATGCTCCTTTTTGATGAGGTCTTTTATCTACACTTTATACAATTGGGACATTCTACATTATAGTGTCACTGTCATCGCTTGATGTGAATGGGAAATATCCTATGATTTTCTTACTTTCAAATATCCCGTTTACCTAGATAAATAACCATTTATTTAGGTAAATGCCTATTGGACATTGGCCTCATTATGTGTGCACACATGAAAAAAGGTTTAATACTTAGATGTGAGATGTCCATGTATACATTTTTACAGGATTAATCTGGAATGGGTAATCATGATTGCAGTGTTTACTTATCAAAATCTGGGAAAAGAAGGGAAGGGAGGGGAGAGAGGAAGGATATGAAGCAGAGGAATGAATGATTATTGAGGGGTGCAAGGCACCTTATACCAGCCTTGAAATTTAAAGTCAGTGTGCCATAGAATCAGAACTTTTTGTAAAGTCAATAAAAAACATAAATATTATCCTTAAGAGTATTCTTTACATGTTTATTTTTGCGAGAACTGACGTCAGTCACTCAGCAAGTGGTGCAGGGGCAGGCTGGATGCCGAAGAGATTGCAGCTGCCCTGCATTACTGGAGATTCGCTGTCCACCATCGAGGGGGCTCCTGAAAAGGTACCGGGGTGGGGGGATGACTTGACATTTTTATATGGGCCACCCCCATATAACTAAGCCATGCCTCATACACGGGTTTGTAAAACCTATGTATAGGCCGTGGCCTATATATGGGGAAATTCAGTAACATAGAAACATATAGAAACATAGAAGATGACGGCAGAAAAGGGCTACAGCCCATCAAGTCTGCCCACTCTGCTTACCCACCCCCTGTCTATGCCCTAATGACCCAATTTCCTTATCTTGACCCTCGTAGGGATCCCACATGGGTATCCCATTTATTCTTAAAGTCTGGCACGCTGTCTGCCTCGATCACCTGCACTGGAAGCTTGTTCCAATGATCAACCACTCTCTCTGTGAAGAAATACTTTCTGGTGTCGCCATGAAATTTTCCGCCCCTGAGTTTGAGCGGGTGCCCTCTTGTGGCCGAGGGTCCCTTGAGAAAGAAAATATCATCTTCCACTTCGACACGTCCAGTGAGGTACTTAAATGTTTCGATCATGTAGTATTCATTTGTTCAGGACAATTCAGAACAATTTTCTAATGTTACTGTTTGGGTTAATAATTGTTTGGGTTAATAATAGGGATGTGAATCACAGTTTCCTGTGATGTTTTGGGTAATTTTTGATTGTAGAATTTTTCTGTGGGAGGAAGGGACAATGTCAGAAATAGTGAGCACTCTTCATCAATATGCACTATTTTTGACACAGAAAGGAATGAGATTTCATGTTTTCTCCTGTTGCTTTAGCTTAACAACATAAAATAATATTCACATCCCTAGTTAGATGAATCCCCATATGTTGCTGTAATTAGCCTTATAGACAGTGGCAAAGTGTGTAATGGGTTCATGAGAGGAGAAAGCAGGACTGTTCACTGCCAAAAGTGGAATGTTCTGGGGTGAGGAAAGAGCATGCATGCAGCCTGCAGCAGGACATGGGAAGTCTGGAGAGTCATAAAAGCCGTCTGAGGATGACTTGTGAAATTTCACTTGGGTTGTATTGATGAGCTGAACTGGTTTTAGAGACAGACAAGAGAACAGCAGAGGAAGAGAGAACATGAAGGAATGTGAAGTATTTTCAGAGGGGCTCTGCTCCCCTGCAGGAATGTTTCAGTCTTCTTTAATACATCATCGGTGAGCCCAGAGGAATTCATCATGAAAAACCTGAATCTTTGCAGTTCAAGAATTGCATAATGAATAGTTTTATATTCATGCTGTCAGAAATTTCTTGCAGTGTTAGAAGAGATCAGAAGTCTGGAAAGATCAAACCTCAAACTTTTAGCATCTGATGCTCAGATAAACAAGATCCAGTTCTGAGAAATTAAGCTATTAGTGAACCAAAAATACATTTGTTTCTATAGTTCAGACTGAAAGTTACATCTCGTTTCCTGGGTTTTCATTTTATTTTGATGGCAGCTTTCTGAAATTTCAGTTTTCTTTCAAGCCAGATGAAGCTATTAATTGAAATATCATCAATAAATATTTTTTCTTGCTAAAACAATTGACTGGTCTTGGAAATATAGTTGAATACAAACTAGATAGTTTTCCTAGACCCAGATATACAAAGCATTTTCCTCTTGGACATAAAACAAATGGGAATAACCCTTTAGTGCAGTGTTCTTCAATGCAAGGCCCAGAGGCCAATTGTGGCCCATGGAAACCTCTGGGGTGGCCCCCATTGTTTTGCTTAGAGAGGCAGAGTAGCAGAAAAATTAACAATGCTTATGACACAAAGGGGGAAATAGATTGGAGAAGAGCCACATATTTGAAAGACAAGGCATTTTCCAAGACAAAAGGAATGCATTTAGAAATTATCAGAACTTTGAGGATAACCCTCTTCCAATGAAGTTTGAAGGTGGGCTAATAAGTCCTAGAGACACAGTGGCCCCACATGGAAAGATATTTGGTGGCTCTCCTTTAGCTCACTAGAATCCAAAGTGGCCCCAGCTTAAAAATTAATGAAGACCACTGTGTTAGTGTATCCTGCTCCAGTGAAATTAACCCCAGGTGGCATAAATAACAAACTGGGAGTAGAAAGGGAGGGATTTTGCTTTATAGATCTTATCTTGCACCTCTCTCTCTCTTTTTCTAATTATGCAAGCAGTTAAAAAAGTAATCAACAGTATATATCAGAAACTTCAGCATAGGAACATTTTATATCCTCCTCAAAAATATCAATTATGTCTAAATTCCCTTCTATATATTTAGAAGTCTTATTAATTCCAGCTTGCAGTCATTGAGCTTAGTTTAAACATTTTTTTAAATATACTGTATATATAGTGATAGTGGAGTAATAACCTCAGTGGCTATACCTGAACACAATATTTAATTCTAGTTCAGGCTTATGGCCTCTTTTACAAAGCTGCGCTAGTGGCTGCTGCACGGCTACAGCCCCGAAGCCCTTTAAATCTCTATGGGCTTCAGGGCCGTTAGCACGGCTTTGTAAAAGAGGCCGTTAGTGTAGCTAGCCTCTTCATCGGTTTTCCTCCACCATCCTCAAACCTTGCATATTTTTAAGATATTTTTTTAATTTATTTTTAAATAGTATCAAAAACTCTGACGTATCTTTCACTTAGATAAGCTAAAACGGGGCTCCGACATGAATCCATGTTTCACTGGTATGCTTTTTCAAGGAGTGATCCTGTTATGAAAGACCTGCTGCCAGCCTTGTATCATTCTAAATATTAAAAATAAATTTTAAAAATATATCTTAAATTAAAAATATGTGAGGTTTGAGGATGGTGGAGGAAAATGAGGTTATTACTTCATAATCGCTATACATATATTTTAAAAATGCTTAAACTAAGCTCAATGACTGCAAATTGGAATTAATAAGACTCTTCTAAATATATAGAAGGAATTTGAAGATAATTGATATTTTTGAAGAGGATAAAAAATGTTCCTATATTGAAGCTTCTGATATATATTTTTGATTACTTCTTGAGCACTTCACAAGTCATATTTGAGAAAGCTTGATAGTTAAGCCATTTAGGAGGAGCAGTTAAAAAAGGGCATTTCATTTCCCCAAAAAATGTTTTCTTCAATTAGATATCCTTTAGAGCAGGAGTGCCCAAAAGGTTGATCGCGATCGACTAGTAGGAAGTTCTGGGCCAGCCAATTGCTGCCTGGCTGGCCCGGAACTTCCTCTCCGACATCAGAATTAATGTTTGGGGGGAGGGGGGAGCTGGTGGACCCGGTGCTTCTGCAGTTGCTGCTGGCCTGTTGCGGCATCAGGAAACAGGGAGAATTCAGCAGTTTGGGGGCCTGTTTCCAGACAACGGCCCCAGTGGTGGCTTGGGGAGAAAGGGAAGATAGACAGGGAGACAGAAAGACAGGGAGGCAGAACAGGGACACAGAAAGCCAGATAGGGAAGCAGAAAGAAAGGGGGCAGGGAGACAGAAAGAAAGGGGGGCAGAGAGAAAGAAAGAAACGGGGGCAGGGAGACAGAAAGAAAGACAGAAAGAAAAAAAGGGGGGCAGGGAGAAAGAAAGAAAGAGGAGGGGCAGAAAGAAAAAGTTGGACTCATGGAAGGACAGAGGGTTCATAGACAAAACCGCCGAAGACAAAGGTGCGCGCCGACAACTGAGCGCAAGACAGAAGCACGCGCCGAAGAAAAAGAGTGTTTTTAGGGGCTCCGACAGGGGTTTTTGTTGGGGAACCCCCCCCAGTTTACTTAATACAGATCGCGGTGGCGTTGTGGGGGGTTTGGGGGGTTGTAACCTCCCTCATTATATTGGAAACTTAACTTTTCCCCTGTTTTTTAGGGAAAAAGTGAAGTTTTCAGTAAAATGTGGGGGGTTACAACCCCCCAAACCCCCCACAACGCCGCTCGATCTGTATAAAGTGGGGGGTTCTCCCCACACACCCCAAAGCCCTTTAAAACAGTCATTTTCTTTGGCGCGCATCTCTACGCTGCGCTCAGTTGTCTGCACGCGCCTTTGTCCCGGCGCGCTTTTGACCTGACACCAGGACAGAGATGCTGGTTGGGGAATTGAATGAGTTCTGGAGGAGACGAAGCATGCAGGAGGCAGAAAGAAGGGAAGCAATACTGGATGCACAATCAGAAGAAGAAAGTGCAACCAAAGACTAATGAAATCACCAGACAACAAAGGTAGGAAAAATGATTTTATTTTCAATTTAGTGATCAAAATGTGTCCATTTTGAGAATTTATATCTGCTGTCTATATTTTGCACTATGGCCCCCTTTTACTAAACTGCAGTATTGGATTTTAGCACAGGGAGCCTATGAGCGTCGAAAGCAGTGTGGGGCATTCAGTGCAGCTCCCTGCGCTAAAAACTGGTATCATGGTTTAGTAAAAAGGGAGGAGGTATATTTGTCTATTTTTGTATAGTACTGAGGTGACATTGCATATTTTAAAGTCATCTGCCTTGACCTCTTTGGGGAAAAAAACTGAATATAAATGATAATTAACATTTTCTCTGAGTACTGTGATTTGTATTTTTCTTTAAATTTTATTGTTGGTAGATCATTTTGACTTGGTCATTTTAAAAGTAGCTTGCAAGCCAAAAAAGTGTGGGCACCCTTGCTTTAGAGCTATCACTTTAAAAAGAGGAAATTAACCCCAATATGGGATCCATGGGCATGTTTTAACTTCCCAATATTAAATTTCTGAAAGCATGATTGGGTAAAAGCTTGATATGGCCAAACTGCATGATGCAGAAATTTTTAATTTTTTTTTACCTGAAATCCTCTTTTCATACTAGAAGTCACGTAGATAAATGTCCAAATAAGGGTCAACATGTCAGTTATGGGGCAATGCATTTTTTAATTAGACCATCACCTGTAATTTGTCAACCATTATTTTTACATTTTCAAGTGGACTTGCCATAGCCAACACAATACTTTATTAGAGAACAGATATTCCTAATAAAATAGTCATTCTTCCTACTCATAGTTCTGAAATCTGTTCATCCTTTAAGGACGCCCCCCCCCAAACACACACATACACACACACATCATCTGATTTCAAGTAGTGAATGTAGCATTTTATTGTTCTTTTTAACACAAATGAGCAAATATTGCTATAAATACATTAGAAATTCCATTAATTTACAGCAGTAATAAATACAGATCTTTAAAAATACAAAGGAATATTTCCAAATGCTTTATAAAAGCTAGAACAACCCATTCGGGAATGGAAAGAGTACATTTCTTCATTGTTCCATGTTTCAGTCACACAGGTGTGTGAAGAGCTGTGCAGTATGTATTGTCACAGTAGCATTTCTAAAGGCAGTCTGCGAGATGTTTTCAGACACGCAGCAGTCTCTTCTTAATACTGCAGGGACACAAAAAACACCTGTATTTTATTTTATTTTTTCTCTCTCTCTCTAGAGTCACAGTAGAAAAGGGCACAGGTCATTTGCTTTTCCCTTCCGGTTCCGAACGAGCCAGTGTGCCAAACAGTCTGTCCCAGTGGGTGAAATAGGGAGCGTAGTTCGACCGGAACTTCATGTGATGGACGTCGTGGTGCGGTGGTCCCCCGCAGAGTCCAAACGGCACCAGTTTGTGCAGCGACCACGGAAACTCGTAGCCCGAATGGTCCTCCACCGACAGCCAAATGTTGACAACGAAGAACGCCATCTCGGTCAAAGGGTGGCACTTCAGCACCGCCGGGCAGACCCCGGCAAAGAGCCCGAGCGAGAGCGTCTCCCACGCGCCCGAATAGTGCGTGGCGAGGACGAACGTCGACGTGTGCTGGTGATGGAGCTTGTGGAACGTCTTGTAGAGCCAGGGGACCTTGTGGTGCAGCGCGTGCCAGACGAAAGACTGGAAGTCGAAAAGCAGCAGGCACGCGAGCACGTCCGTCAGGACCTTCGGCAACTCCGGGGCCACTTCGGGTAAACTGACAGGTCGCCAGTACCAATGGGCGACGGTCGCGGGGAAAATGAAGACCACGTGATTGTAGATCGTGTGCGCGAGGCAGCGCGTTATCATCCCCAGGGTCGGGTTGCTGTGCGGATGCAGCTTGTATTGCCTCAGAGCCGGTGTTTTGGTGCCTAAGAAGTCCAGCAGCAGGAAAGGAAGGCAGAAAGCCATGTAGACCACGAAGGAGAAGCTCACGGGGAAGAAAGGGGACCTGAGCCAGTCCTGACGCGCGGTGACAACGTCCCAGAGAGGCTGCAGAACGGGAGCCTCCTCCTGCCCTCCCTCCAGGGTAAAGATGAAGGCTGCTGCTCTGCAGTGATCGCTGCAGTTCATTTTGGGATTTCATCTGACGCCGGTGGCAGCGATCCCTCATTTTTATACTGCAAAGTTCCTCTTCCTCATCTGACATCACGGAGCTGCAAGAGAGGAAAAGTGCACTTATGCTTTGATCCGGGACGGAAACACGTGACCTTGGGAAATTCCTTGGTCTTCTGTGCCAGAGTGTGGGCTGATTACTTGTGTCCTCAATCTGTTTCTTCTGTGGAAACAGTAAATGTAGGTAGGGTTAGTTTTTTTTTCTGAACTAATTTAGCTAGATCATGAAGCACTTAAGAGTCAGTTCCTATGATAATGTTATTTATGTGAGCTACTGCAGATCAGTAAAGAGATAGAGGAGGGGGAAGGGAGTATTGATGGAGGTGACGGAGAAAGTGCAGTTTTACAGTTCCAAGGGAGTCTATGATCATGGGTGAACAGAAATATAAACTAACAGAAACACAAAACATATGGTGTTAATTAAAAAAAAAAAAATCGAACTAACTTACTACATGGATAAGAAAACCAATAACTTTATCAAATCTTCACAGACCCAACATAACACATTACAAGAAAACAGATTCATCAATACAAAAATGTTGCCTGCTATAGCAAATAAAGCCCACAGTTTCCAGCAATCAAGCATGCATGCAAATTATTGCAGAGTTAAAGTGTGCCCTGTCAGAAACAAACTGTGCACATGAGGCTCATTGTTAAATGTCCCCCTTCTTGTCAGTGTCTAAATAGTGATTGGCTCATGCACTGACAGAAAGGAAGGCATGTTAAAAAAACCAAACAAACATGCAAGGGATCATCTTCAAACCCCCCCCAAAGAAAAAATCCCACTGCACAGTTTACTACCCAATCATCTGATCCCTCACCCCCAAGATGACCTCCAATCCCCTGACCTCCCAAACAAACAGTTTTGGCATCTACCGAGTTTCCCCCCATGCAGCAGAAGCCCGAAAGCAATTTCAATGTGTTGTTTTAGATCTAATCTAAGCATTGTTCTTGTATGCCACATCTTCCCTATAAAATAGAGCTTTAAATGGTTAACAAATAAACAAATTACAGATCATCCTTAAACAAACTGAATTTCAGATGTCATAACATTTCTGAAATAAAATAAGTCTTGAAATCTTTGTGGAACAGATAATACGAAGCCTTTCCCCCATGCAGAAGAACCCTGATGACCCTGCCAACCCATCCCCCTGCGCAGCATCTTTCCATCTCTCCTGAACCTCTCACTGCGAGGCCGACATACCTCTGTTCCAAACAGCAGTGGTGGCAGCACTGATTAGGCTGCTTCGCGGCCTTCCCCGCGTCATCAGTGATGCAGCAGCACAGGGAAGACCCTGGCGGGGAAGGTAGTGAAGCAGCCTGTTTGTTGCTATTTGGAATGGAGGTATGTGGGCCTCATGATGGGAGGGTCGGTGGGGTTCTGTGCGTGGTGGGAAGGAGGGATGGAAATATGCTGCACAAGGGGATGAGTGAGAGGGGAGGAAATATGCTGTACATGGGGGGAGGGGAGAAAGTGCTGCCACCAGCAAATCAGGGAGTAGCAGGGACATTTGGGAGGGGTTGTGGAGGACTATCCAACTAGGGCTTATTTTTAAGGTATGGCTTATATTAGGACCTACCCTGAAAATCATGCTAGGGCTTATTTTCGAGGAAGGTCTTATTTTCGGGGAAACACAGTATTTGGATATCTGACAGGACATCCAACCCTTAGAATGCCTAGTTTTATACCCTATTTTCAATTAAAAATACCATCTTTCTGATGGACTGGCCACACAGACATGTCAACAGAGGAGTGGGACACCTTAGAGGGCACTGCTGTGAACTTCACATAAAGAGTACCAGAAGTACATCTCACCATATACCCCTTCAAATGCATTCTGAGCCCTCCAAAACCTACTAGACCCACCTGTCTACCATCCCAATAGCCCTCATGGCTTCAGGTGGTAGTTATATGGCAGTAGAGTAGGTCTTTGGTGGGTTCACACTTTCCACTATAAATGGAATTGTTAGATTGTCTTATGGGCCTGGGCCCTCCTCTCTGGTTCACTAACCCATCCACCAGGCTGCTTAAGACAACTTAGTGATGCTCTACTAGGCTTTCCCATACCAGATGCTGCTGTTCTAGAGATAGGTATATACTTTTTCATTTAGATTTTTTGGGGTGGGAGGGAGTTAGTGAGCAGTGGGGAAGTGTGTGTGGGGGGGATCATACCTTAAAGTATCCAGTGGACATATGGTAAGTTTGGGTATGTTTAAATCATTTTTATTAATTTCAAATATAGTACATAACATATCAAGCAGAACAGAACATCCTTAGATGCATGTAAAACAGGATGTTTTGCAAAAGGTTTGATTATTGCTGCAAGACATTCACGTTAAGCATATCCAAAGCCCACCCAAAACATACCCTTAGCACACCTTCCAGAATTCCCCCTAGAACTCTGAATACACAGCGGGAGAAATGTTTTACTAGATGTCCAGGAAAAGGATTTTAAGTATTGGCACTCAGACATCCCGGCAATTAGTACATCCAAGTACTGACTTGGTTATTTTTTGGGACGTTTTAGTTTTTTGATTATGAGCCCCATAGCCAATTATATAAGAACACTTATTACTCAAGAACAACAACAAAAAAAATTTGTAACATAGTAAATGACAGCAGATAAAGACCTGAACAGTCCATCCAGTCTGCCCATTAGTTATATCCATTAAAAATGCATGATTAAATTAACTTGTCTCTTCTTTGATATTTCTGGGTCATAGACTGTAAAGTCCACCTAGTATTGTCCTAGGTGCCAAATGTTAAGTTGCCATCCAAGCTCACTCCATCCTATCCAACCATCCTGTTGCAGAATATCTACCATAAAGTCTGGCCAGTAATATCCTCATGTTCCAAGTTAGTGGCGTTCCCATTGATGCCGTCTCCAGCCCAATCCTACACCAAATCATTACATGTGGGACACAGACCGTGCAAGTATGTCCAGTATCAGCCTTAGCTCTTTAATTTACATTCTTCATTTTGTAATTAGAGATCCTCTATGTTTATCCCATGCTTTTTTTGAATTCCATCACCGTTTTCCTCTCCACCAGCTAGGAGGAACATGTCCTGCCCCCTTAAATTGCTTTACTTATCAAATCACCCCATTCAATTGTAAGCCCCCTGGGGACAAGGAAATACCTCCTGTACCAGAATGTAACTCACCTTGAGCTACAACTGAAAAAGACATGGGCCAAATCATAATAAACAAACAAACCTAAAAAAACAACTTATTTAATTTACAGTCCATTATCATGGAAAATTTAAGTTACATAAGGACCCACTTATCAAAGGATATTAAGAATTTGCAGTTAACATGCATATTCATAAATTACACAGGTCAACAACAACAACAAAAATTTCTTGGTGCCTTGGGTATTTTGACCTGTTCCTGGGATTATTTGGAGCACTGATTCAGAAAATTGCATTGGATAGACCGCATCAGTTCTAGTTTCTTAGATATGGTTGAATTAATGGTTTATTCCAATCAGTCACTCCACCAGGATGAAAGAAGAGTACAAGGCCATCTCTTTAGTCTTGGGAAAAATAAATTACTAAGAACAACAATGGGTGATTTGTGTAGACTTGAAGATGGTTAATTTTTGTCTTGATCAACAAAGTGGCTACACAAAGTATCCTTGCTTTTTATGCTTTTGAGATAGTAGAACCAAGCATGAACATTGGGCAAAAACAGATTGGCCTCCAAGGGAATATATGGTGGTTGGAGGACAAAATGTAATCAATGAACCTTAGTACCACAAGATAAAATCATACTGCCACCATTACATATAAAGCTAGGCCTGATGAAACAATTTATAAAGGCTTTGAATAAAGACAGTTCGTGCATGGAATACATAACACATATGTTATCTGGATTTACCAAAGATAACTGAAGGCAGGAATTTTCGATGGTCCACAGATCAGACAACTTATGAATGACCCACATTTCATAGCATCAGTGAATGAAATGGATTCATGGGCCTGGTCTTCATTTGTTCTTGTTGTGAAAAACTTTCTTGGCAACAAGAAGGCAGACAACTACACACAATTAGTAGAGGATATGCTCTTTCATTTCAACAGGCTTGGCTGTAACATGAGTGTTAAAGACAATTATCTTCACAGTTACATAGATCGCTTTCCAGAGAACCTTGGTGACAAGCGAACAGCAAGATGAAAGATTTCACCAATACATAAAAACAATGGAAAGCAGATACCAAGGAAGATGGGATGCGCACATGATGACAGACTATTGTTGGAATCTTATGTGGGATTGTCCTGGCAGATTCCACTCTCGGAAGTCTTACAAAAGGAGCTTCTTGTGTGTCGAATGACTGGAAAGTTTGTATCATAAACTTGTGTTTTTGGTATGAAATAAGTAGATTTTCATGTTGTACACTTTTAATTTTTAATATGTTACCATCATGCTTAAAAGATATTAATTTAAACACTACATTAAACTATCCTGATTTTTTAATGAGCGAGCAGAGTGGAGTGGTATATGGCGCATGTTCTGTATCTCAAAAACTAGAGCTGATAAGAGAAAACTGGTGCCATTTTTGGAATCAGGTCAAATATACCCAGAAACAGGTCTAACATTTGAGGCACCAAAATGAGTGTTGGCCAGTGTTATCAGTTGTGATTACATTTCTAAATTGTAATTAATAATTATCATGTTAATCATGGCATTACTTGCAATTAATGTTCAGTTCTAGTTATGTCTTTTGAAACTGTTTTAAATAGCAAACTGGTTGGAAGACTTTCTTTGTAAAGCAGCTGCATATGAGTGTCACCATTATCCTGTGATTTAAGCTTGTGATGTCATAATGCTGAAATGTGTGGTGTCTTTGACTTCATTCATGATTCACTTCTTGCATTGTTCAGGTTAATAAATAACATGATGAATTCTGAGAACTTGCAGCAAAAAGGGGGTATATAAAAATGACCAATAATTCCAGTTAAATACATCATATGACAGGCATGGGTTTAATAAAAAAAGTGTAACTCTTAATAATTACTGGGAAAAATGAACAAAAAGAGGACACTGGAACTGTGCCACTACTGGTGATGCATAGACTCCATAACTCAGTAGCCCTATAACAGGGGTGTCAAAGTCCATCCTTGAGGGCCGCAATCCAGTCAGGTTTTCAGGATTTCCCCAATGAATATGCATGAGATCTATTAGCATACAATGAAAGCAGTGCATGCAAATAGATATCATGCATATTTATTGTGGAAATCCTGAAAACCCAACTGGATTGCAGCCCTCGAGGAGGGACTTTGACACCCCTGCCCTATAAGGTAATGCATAGACTCCATTCCTTAGTAACCCTATAAAGTGGCCACGCTTTTGCGAACATCGCACAAACTTTAGGACGGGCCTGCTGACTTCTATTTTTACTACTGCCACAGGGATTTGGACACTACCTTCCTCCCCTGTCTTCCCCACAAGGTGAGATACATTCCTTGTGTAGAATGAAATTCCTAAAATCTGCCTTGATCTCAGAGTGTGGCCTGAAAACCTGAGATGTGATGACAAAGAGCACAGATAACAAACATTTTATAAACTCACTAGTCTTTAAGCCCGTTACATTAACGGGTGCTAGAATACTGTTCACCCTCTATGTTGCCCCTTCCATTCACTGCCCTCTCTTCTCTTTCCATCTCTCTCTTTCTCTCCCATATGGCCTCTCTCCATCTCCTCCTTCCTTTTGCCTTGGTCTGGCATATCTTCCTCCTTCCCTCCAAGCCATTCTCTCCCCCTCTGCTCCCTTTCCTCCTTTAACTACTTCATTGGTCAGCAGCAGCATTCACAATTCATTGCTGTTGCTGGCTTCAGGTCTTTCTCTCTGGCCGGTCCTGTCTTCATGAAAACAGGAAGTAGGCAGGACCGGCCAGAGAGGAAGGCCTGAAGCCAGCAACAGCAGCGAATTGTAAATGCTGCTGCTGCCTGAAGCACCCGAGGCAGACGCTTCTCTCCCCTCCCAGCCCAACCCCCGCTGACTCTGTGACCCTCCCAGCAAGATGACTTTAATATCAAACCTCCCTCCAGTGTTGGCAGCCGCAGCACGCTAAGCAGGCTGCTTCTGCTTTCTTCTGCCGTTGAGTCTCTCTGTTGCGTCATTGATGATGTCATCAGTGATGCGGCAAAGGGACTCAACTGCAGGAGAAAGTCCGAAGCAGCCTGTTTAACGTGCAGCGAGTGCCAACGCTGGAGGGATGTTTGTACCGGTGCAGATGCGATATGTCTCTCCCCCTCCAGTACCTGTGTAGCACTTTTCTGCGGCGCATCCTCCCATGGGGGGGAGGGGGGGGTTTGCACAGTGGGAGCGGGTGAGAGCGCCGATCTCCAGTTGGTTGTTTTGTTTTTTTTTTGTTTTAAGTTGAAAGCCGGCGCTGCAGCTCCTCTCTCGATCCTGGTGCAGTTCGAGAGAGGAGCCGGTACCATTCACGGTGAGGAAGGCCGCCGCAGCTGTGTAATTTTTTTTTTATTATTTGAAAGCCGCCGCGAGCAAGTGGTGACGTAAAACCCGCGCATGCGCAATCGTGTTTCCGCGACGGATCAGGGAACACGATTTTTTTAGTGCGCGTGCGCAGCCTAGCATTTTATTATATTAGATATTGGAATACACTGTATTAATCACAGCACTGCTCAATCAAATTCAGTTATTCCTGTTTATAAATCAGCTGAAATTGTATTTGCGTTCTCATCTGTAGGGGCGTATCTCAAAAAAGAAAAAGATAAAACAGCTTCTGTTGAAAATTAGTCCATCTGTCTGTCTGTTTGTCCACCCATACATATGCATTTGTTTGAGCATCTGGAAACAAACTGATACACAAGGAGTTTAAAAAATGCAAGGAAACATATAGTAAGCTGTGTGGTGGGAGGGAGGTCAAGTCCTAACACTCAAATATGAGTTGGGGGTCACGGCACAAGAGAAGTGAGCTGCAAGTTGCAGATATGTGTGCCGATGGTTACCCAACCCCTGCTGGCACTGAGTGAAAAAGTAGCCTAGTGGTTAGTGCAGCAGCCTGAGAAACTGCAGCTCCTTGTGACTCTAGGCAAGTCACTTAACCCTCCATTGCCCCTGGAACAAAATAAGTACCTATATATGATATGTAAACTGCTTTGATTGTATCCACAGAAGTCCCATCCCCCTTTCCTTTCCAAAGTGGAGAGGTGTGGTGATGGCAATATCAACTACGTACCCGTGGGGATTAAAAAAAGAAGCAGGAGAAGCCAATGAAAATATAGCTCCTGCAAGAGGAAACCCATACAGACTAATGCTTAGGGAGGTGAACAGTCCAGGTCCTGCAAAGAAGAGGCAAAAGAGCCAATTTATGGTATGTGGAAGACAGGAGGTAATGAACGCTAGAAGAAGAGGAAGGGGAAAGATAGAAGTCAAACTGGGAAGAGGAGAGCGAGAGAAAAGACTATGGGGAGCGAAGAAGGAAAGGGAAAAGATTGTTTAAAGGGGAAGGAAGCTATGAGTTATGAAGGAATAGGAGTTCACTTTTTGTTTCTTCACTAGTGTGGACGTGGTAGTGGGAAGCCTGCAGGACTGGCACAGGTTGCCTATAGGAAATGCCGCAGGCAGGGAGTTCAGGGAGACTGGGCCAATGCTGGACAACAGAAGCGGGGAGGGGAGCAACCGGATTCCACTCTGGTGTTGAAGGGAGGGAGAAAGATGAAGAGTTGGGTAGGGGCAGAGGGGATGGAAGGGAAGAGAGAGGGGAGTGATGGAGCAGGGCTGGAGGAGAAGGTTAAAAAAATCTTTTATGTATGGGGGTGGGCATGGGAAGGGCCAGATTAACACTGAGCCCCCTCAAAATGGCAAGTCTGGCTATGCCCCCCCTCACCACCTGACACTCATACATACAGAAAAACCCATGCATATATACCATTTCCATCCCTCTCCCACAAAGTCCCATCTCCATCCAACAGGTAATCAAAGCCCATTCAAATACATCTAGGTGTATATACCCCATATCCTATCTACATTTCAATAACCTCCATACATAGAATTTAGATGAAGAACCTCATGCAACACATACACCATATATTCTCCCCTTCCCCTCCCCCCACCACACATCTCCAAATTTCCCATACATATTCCACAAACAGATGTAGCCCCTAACACATCCAACATTGCTTGTAACTTCCAAGAATGCTGACTGCTTGTATGCCCCAATGGCTTGTTTGTGTGCGTTTTTCATTTGGACTTTTTTTTTTTTTTCAAAGATGATCAGAAAAAGTAGACGCATTAAGGATAAACACAACTAGAAATGGTCATTTTCAAAAATAAAAGACATTTTTTTGTTTTGAAAATGGTCATTTTCTCTACTAGATTTTTGGACATTTTTCCTATTGAAAATGCCCCTCTTTGTAAATCAGTATATCTCAAACTGGGTGCCGAGGTACACTAGTGGGCCTCCAGAGATTCCAAGTGTGCTGTGGCACACTGAGGAGGAAGAGAGGCGCCTGCCAGCTGACTTCCCTAAGCAGTACAGCACCAGCCCTGTCCGATTCGCTGAAAGCCTACATGTTTCCCCTTTCTCTCTAGCGTCCTCCGGCTTCTTCCCTGGCCTCCCGGTCTCACCTTTAAAGCTAATTACAGCAGCCTGAAGAAGATCGCCGGTAGGTAAAATGATTTTATTTTCAATATAGTGATTGAAATGTGTCAGTTTTGAGAATTTATATCTGCTGTGTGTATATGAAAAATGAATGGAAAAAATTGCATTACAATTAGTAAAGGAGATGGGATCTGGGGCAGAGCTTGGGTGGGCCTGGGGAAGTCTGTGGTTGGGGTACTCAGTTGATATTTGTTAGACTTAGGGGTACTTAGCTTGAAGTAGTTGAGAAAACACTGCTGTAGGCAATCAGCTGGCACCAGTGCCTCTCCTCTCTGGCCCTCTTCCCTGCTGGCACCCCCCATTGGCATCTCAGGGTCCATCTGGAGGGCCTCTGCACATGTGCGGACATTGACGTGATAATGTCACACATATGATTGATGTCATCACAGCAATGTCTGCGCACTTCTGGGTGGCCACTACCTTTAGTGGCCACTACCTTTATCCCAGGACAAGCAGGCAGGTATTCTGACATATGAGTGACGTCATCGACGGAGCCCGGATGCGGATGCCTCACAAACAGAGTTGCTTGAAGAAACTCAAAGTTTCGAGTCGCCCGCACCGCGCATGTGCGAGTGCCTTCCCGCCCAACACAGGGCGCGTCTCCTCAGTTCTCAGTTTTTCGCGGAGCCGAGAAGTCCGTCTTTGACTCTCTGTGTTTAACTTCATTCACTTTGTGCCTTCTCTCAACCGCGGTTTGTGTTTTCTTTCTTCACGAATCGCTGTTTTATTTTATTTCTTTTATTTTAGTTTTAAAAAAAAAAATTTCTTCTTCCGTTCGTTTTCCGGGACAGGCCGCTCGGCCGCAGCCCGAGGGCTTCGACTTTGTGGCAGCTATTTTTCCATCTATGTCCCAGCTTGCTACAGGCTTTAAGAGATGTAGCAAGTGTCAGCGCGCGATCTCTCTTACGGACCCTCACGGACGCTGCCTCAAGTGCCTTGGGCCGAAACATCATCCTAGATCGTGCCTGCCTTGCCAAACACTTAAGCCTCGTGCTTTTAAGTGTCGTATTCTGGTGGACAAGCTTTTTGAGATGGAGTCTCCTGATCCCTCGACTTTGAAAGCGTCTTCGGCCTCGACTTCCATCGAGGCTCCATCTGCGTCTACTGCTTCCACCTCGAGCCTCATCAGACCCTCGTCGTTTGCAGCGGCTCTTGCTTCGATGTCATCTGCTGTATCTTCCCCTGTTTCCTCAGGTCAGATAGCTCAGCAGTCGGTTCCACCGGTGGTGATTAAAGTGTCCAAGACTTCTAAGTCGAAACACACTCACACTACCTCAAAGGAACCTTCAGCCAAAGCAGGTGGTCCGGTTTCAGACGCGGATCCATCCTTGCCGGCTTCTTTCCAGACCATGGTAGAGAAGCAGTTTATACAGTTCCTTACTAACATGGGACCTAAACTGCTTCCTCTTATCCAGCCTGGGCATTCAGCAGACTCTCACGAGGTCGAGCTGCTTCCTTTGCCCCAGTCTGAGCTTCCACACTCTTTGCAGGGAGCAGAGTCTCTGCGAGTGTCTGTCTGCCATCCAAGCACGAAAAGCAAGGAGCAGATTCATTGCGAGTGCCTCGACGAGAATCCTCACACTCTAAACAAGGAGCAGAGTCTTTGAGAGTGCATCGAGGTTCCTCCACCAAGCCTCTGGAGCTTCGATCTACAGCGTCTAGCCCTATTCATACATTGGCATCGGCTGCTTATGTCTCCGAGGCGAAATCTCAATCCTCAAGATCTGGTTCCAGACACAGTTCTCACTACCATTCGAGGCCTTCATCGAGGCAACCTTCCAGGCAGGTTCTTCTTCTCAGGATAGACCATCTTCCTCGAAGCCTCGATCTACTCCAACCTCGACCAGACCACTGACTCCTCATTCGAGGTCTCCGATGCCGGATCTCGAGGATGTTCCAGTCTCAATTGCCTCATCCAAGTCACCAGGTTCCTTTGATGCCTTTTAACATGCCGAAGCTTCTTCGACACAGGCTGCCTCGACGTCCTCGAGTCTTTCTCGAGGCAAAGCATTGGCAGATCAGCTATCTTTCTCGTCTTTCCTGCGACAGATGGCTGTAGACTTGGATGTTCAATTGGATACTGGCTCCAAATATTCTAAGGAATATCTAGAAGTCATGCATCTTCCTCAACCTCCGGCAGAGTGTCTTAAGCTTCCACTTCATAAGCTTTTGAATCAGACTTTTTCTCAACACTTTTTTCCATACCAGCTGTTCCAGGAAAATTGGACTCTAGGTATAAAACTGTGCATGGCAAAGGGTTTGACAACTCACAGTTATCTCATCAATCCCTGCTTGTTGAATCCTCCTTAAAGAGATCCCATCCTTCCAAGGTCTATGCCACAGTTCCTCCTGGAAGGGAGGGGAAAACTATGGACAAATTTGGACGTCGCATCTACCAGAATGCTATGATGTCCTCTAAAGTCCTCAATTATAATTTTATTTCATCACTTATTTTGAATTTCTTCTTTCTCTTCTACCAAAGTTTTTGGCTTATTTGGATAACCAAAGGCATTTTGAGTTTCAAGAAGTCATTGCTTCTTTCTCAATTATGTATGCGTCTCCTCCAATCATCTTATGATGCCTTCGAGTTATCTGCCCGAGCGGTTGCTTGCTCTGTAGCTATGCATCGTCTTGCCTGGCTTCGTACTATTGACATGGACTCTAATCTTCAATACTGCTTAGCTAACATTCCTTGTCAAGGCAACGACCTCTTTGATGAATCCATCGAGGCAGCCACCAAGAAATCTGACCATGAATAATCATTTGCTTCTATAGTCAGACCTAAACCAAAGCCAACTCCTGCCAAGCCTACACACCCTGCTGTTATCTATCAAAGGCGTTTTGCTCCAAAGCAGGCTCCTTATACTCGCCCTCCTCTGAAAAAACAACAACCTCAGAAGCAACAGAAACCCCAACCTTCTGCTGAACCTAAGGCTTCTCAGCCTTTTTGACTGTTTACAACAGAGCATAACCTCCACTGTTCTGTCTCTGTCTCTTTTTCCCCCTATAGTAGGTCGTCTCCATCATTTTTTTACAACCGATGGATGATAATTACATCCGACCTCTGGGTGCTTACCATCATCAGGGAAGGATACTCTCTTCATTTCACTCAGCTTCCTCCAAAAGAGTATCCTTCAAATCCATTCCAAACCGCCCTTCTTCTTCAGGAAGCTCAAGCTCTGCTTCATCTCCATGCCGTCAAACCAGTTCCCTTGGAACAGCAGAACAGGGGATTTTACTCCCATTACTTCCTTGTTCCAAAGAAGACGGGCGATCTGCGACCCATTCTGGATCTCAGGGCTCTCAACAAATTTCTAGTCAAAGAAAAGTTTCAAATGTTGTCCCTGGCATCCCTTTATCCCCTTCTCGAGCAGAACGACTGGTTATGCTCTCTGGATCTCAAGGAGGCCTACACTCATATTCCCATTCATCCGGCCTCCCGTCAATACCTCAGATTTTGGGTGGGGAATCTGCACTATCAATACAGAGTACTATCCTTCGGCCTGGCCTCGTCTCCCAGAGTGTTCACCAAGTGCCTGGTAGTGGTAGCAGCAGCTCTAAGGAATCATAGTCTTCAGGTATTTCCTTACCTCGATGACTGGCTCATCAAAGATTCCACATCTCAAGGGATTATTGTAGCGACCCAACAGACTACCTGGTTCCTACAAAGTTTGGGATTCAAAATCAACTTTCCCAAATCTCAACTTCAGCCCTTTCAGAATCTACAATTCATTGGAGCTGTTCTGGACACTGTCCAACTCAGAGCATTCCTTCCACAACAACGTCTGGAAGCTCTTCTTCAACTCTGTCACACATGCGTGCGAAGTCTGTGCCCCTGAAATTGAGTACCCTTGTTTTTGTTTGTGATCTAGGGAAGCCTTTCTTAAGGTTAAACCATACCATGTTATGGTCACTGGTGGCTAGCGTCTCTCCCACCGAGACGTCCAAGACGCTTTCCCCATTCGTAAGTACCAGGTCCAGGATGGCCTGGGCCCTAGTGGGTACCAGTTGAACCAACTGATAAGGCTCATCTAAAGTATCTCACTTAGAAAGTGGTGTTTCTCATTGCCCTCACTTCTGCTCGACGAGTCAGTGAGCTGCAAGCTTTAGTTACTGACCCACTATTCACTGTGTTCCATCATGACAAGGTGGTTCTTCGTACTCATCCGAAATTCCTACCTAAAGTGGTCTCAGAATTTCATCTAAACCAATCCATCGTACTTCCAGTGTTTTTTCCAAAGCCTCATTCTCACCCTGGAGAATCAGCTCTTCATATTCTGGACTGGATAAGGCCTTCTACTTGGAACGCACCAAACCACACAGAACTGCTCCTCAACTTTTTGTCTCCTTCGATCCAAATAAGTTGGGACATCCTATTTCTAAGCGTACCATCTCCAACTGGATGGCGGCTTGTATCTCATTCTGCTATGCCCAGGCTGGATTACCTCTTCACAGTAAAGTCACAGCCCATAAAGTCAGAGCAATGACAGCTTCAGTAGCTTTCCTCAGATCTACACCTATTGAGGAAATTTGTAGAGCTGCTACTTGGTCCTCGGTTCATACCTTCACTTCTCACTATTGTCTGGATACTTTCTCCAGACGGGATGGACAGTTTGGTCAAACAGTATTATAAAATTTATTCTCCTAAATTGCCAACACTTCCACCATCCAATTTTGGTTAGCTTGGAGGTCACCCATATGTGAGAATACCTGCCTGCTTGTCCTGGGATAAAGCACAGTTACTTACCGTAACAGGTGTTATCCAGGGACAGCAGGCAGCTATTCTCACAACCCACCCACCTCCCCTGGTTGGCTTCTTTGCTAGCTATCTGAATTGAGGAGACACGCCCTGTGCTGGCGGGAAGGCACTCGTGCATGCGCGGTGCGGGCAACTCGAAACTTCAAGTTTCTTCAAGCAAGTCTGTTTGTGAGGTGTCCGCATCCGGGCTCCGTTGATGACGTCACCCATATATGAGAATAGCTGCCTGCTGTCCCTGGATAACACCTGTTACAGTAAGTAACTGTGCTTTAGTGTTCCCTGGCTCAAGAAAGTTTGAGAGACACATGTTGTAAATTAATAAAATAAAAATACATGAATCTTTTAGAAGGCTTTTGTGCTACTATAATAACTTTCATTTCAGAATTGTAGATATGTGATGGAGGAAAAAGAAGAAACAGAAAAGAAAGGAAGAGAGAAAGAAGAAAGAAGTAGAGACATATAAGAGAAAGAAAGAACTAGGCAAAGGAATCATGAAAAGATAGGCAAAGTAAAAGCTGAAATGAGACTGAAAACAGTCTAAAGAGAAAAATATACAATCGATAGAAGAAGAAAAAATTCTGTTTATATCAGTTTGTCATTTTGGTTCTTATTGATATTTATTTATTTAGTGATACTTTACTACAGGCCTTAGTGAGGGTCTACCCAAAGCAATACAATAATAATCATAACCTCCACATTATAGTATATTAGGTCCAAACCTTTTACAGCATTATCAATTATGAAATGTCAATGCTCTGCTCATGTTCATATTTTTATAATACTCGTACTAGGAATCTGTTAAAGGCCAGTATTGCCATCTACTGTCCATTAACTAAATCTAGGTACGGTATATGTACTTATGCCTATATGTTTTTTTTATTGGTATCTCAAAATGAGTTGTATTCAGCTACAATAAGTATTTATCTGTCCCCCTGAGTGTGCAAATGAGGGACAAGAAAATATTTATCCAACTGGAATCGATATGGCTTATAGTGCAAGAGATCTGCTTACTAAGCCATTCTTCTTAATTGTATTCCTGTTTGTCTGTCTTGTTTAGATTGTAAGCTCTTTCGAGCAGGGACTGTCTTTTCTGTGAGTCTATACAGCACTGCGTACGTCTGGTAGCACTATAGAAATAATAATTAGTAGTAAGCTATTGTAAAATAAAAGTGTTTGCACAGTATTTTACCACAGGAAAATTTTACAGCAGTATTAGTGTGCACTTAGTTTGAGGTATCTTTTCAGTTTTGCAAGAAGAGTGAGATTGTGTTAGTGAATTCTGAGGTAAATGTTGTTTTACATTACTGTAGCTGGGGGCAATGCAAAGATATCAATCCATATTTATTTATTTAAAAAATTTATTTATTTATTTAAAAATGTTAGAACTTTTTTTTTTACAGTAATGATTTAAAGGTTGAATGTATTCCTGAATTGATTGAATTTGTGCTCTATTCCTGTTTATAACAGGGCCGATTAATGAAGTTGTTTAGACATGTCTATGTTATATGTGGTAATTGCAAGGAAACAATATTTTATGTATCTGATATGGAAACCACATAGTTATATGTGGTAAATCAATTTTTTCATAAATAAATAATAAATTACTCGCCACATCCTAGTATTCTACACAAATACACAAAAAATTTGATATTGAAGAGCCGGGCTGACAATATAAAAAGAAAGTTGTTCTCCAACTCTAAACTATTAAAAAAAGAGCACAGCTCTGTTTTCTTCCAGCACCTCATAACTTGCAGTAAGGATGAAATGCATGGTGCTCTCTCAGAGGCTGATGCAAAAGAGTCACATGACAGAGCCATACTGTGATGGTTGAGCGCGTGATGTCTACTGTGAGATTAGCAAGCAAAACATTTTGTGGTGATGCATTAAGCATGCAGAACTTGTGCGCTAATCAGGGAAAGCCTTCCAGACACATGCCCTTTGGCCCAGATTCTATAAATGGGGCCTGAAGTTAGGCGCAATGATGAGGATGCCTAGCTGATCTATGCACCTAAATTAATTTTTTAATTAGCTTAATCAGCAACATTAATTAGCAATAATGAACTCATAATTGGCAAAAATTAAAATGAATTGGGTGGTAGGTGACTAATTCGGTAGGTGTCTAGGGACTTTGGGTAGAAGCCTACCAGAAAGTTTAATATGGTTAGGGGTGGATCGTGGGCAGATCGTGGACGCGTTATAGGTCTAGTTGCTTAAATTGGACTTGGGCGCTGGTATTTAGGCCAAGAAAACCCCTGGCATAAATAGGGGGTGCCTAAGATTTTTGACACCTACCAGTGTCTAAGTCCAATTTAGGTGTAATTCTATAAATGGTGCCTAACATAAGAACATAAGTATTGCCTCTGCCGGGTCAGACTAGGGGTCCATCATGCCCAGTAGTCCGCTCCCGCGGGGCGGCCCCTCAGGTCCATGACCTGCAAGTGATCGTTCACCCAAATCGTTAATTCCCTATTCATTTACTATCCTGTATAGTTACCCTCTAACTGTACCCTTCAATCCCCGTATCCTTCAGGAAGTCATCCAATCCCTTTTTGAAACCCAATATTGTACTCTGTCCTATCACCTCCTCTGGGAGCGCATTCCAGATGTCCACCACCCTCTGAGTAAAGAACTTCCTAGCATTCGTTTTGAATCTGTCTCCTTTCAATTTTTCTGAATGCTCTCTTGTTTTTGTTGTCCCTGCTAGTCTGAAGAATCTGTCCCTCTCCACTTCCCGGGCCGCGAGTTTGAGACCACTGATGTAGATGGTCGGTATATCAAATTATTAATAAACTTGAAAACTCGGTATATTTTAGCCACTCCCATATCCAAACGGTCAATCCATTTTGAACCTGGATGTTTTTGTAGTCAAAAATGGCAAACAAAGTTGAATGTCCTAAGGTTAGACGTACTGCCAGCCAGGACATCTAAGTAGGTGAATTTCAAAATAAATTTTGGACATCTTGCAGTTTTGCCAGTTTCGAAAATGGCCATTTTTCTGGCTCTAACTTTGGACTTCTTGCAAGAACCGTCCAAAGTCAGACTTAGATGACCTATCCAAATGCATTTCATGTGTTACAATAAAGAAAAGGTGGGAGGAGATTATAGACCAGGTAAACAGTACGTAGGGTCACGGTAGGGAAAATGTGACGCAGCATATAGGAACTGAATGGGCTGCATCGCATTTGCCACATGGGACTCGCTACTGTGGCTTTGTAAAAGGGGGACTTAGAGATGATGGATACTGCCGCCAGCCCCCAGGCCATGCAACGAAGAACACTGTATTAGCTAAGCACCGGTACTGGCACTTAAATTACCATAATACAACTGGAGTAGCAAAATATTTGGCCATTAAAGAACATTTCAGGTCCTTTAGATGACACTCAAGCAGTTCCCAGTTATAGGTATCACAGACTTAATAATCCCACCAAATTTATCCAGAATGAATATAGTTACTAGAGCTGTATACTGTCCTGTGATAAACAGATGAACCATAAACTTATATGCTAGGTGGTTTTACATTCAGGTACTTTATCATAATTCTCTCTCTGTTCTGTACTCTATCTAGAGTAGTGGTCTCAAACTCAAACCCTTTGCGGGGCCACATTTTGGATTTGTAGGTACTTGGAGGGCCGCAGAAAAAATAGTTACTGTCTTATTAAAGAAATGACAATTTTGCATGAGGTAAAACTCTTTATAGTTTAAAAAACTTTCCTTTACCAGTTAAAAGGAAAGATATATAAACTATAAAGAGTTTGACCTCATGCAAAATTGTCATTTCTTTAATAAGACATTAACTATTTTTTCTGCGGCCTTCCAAGTACTCTATTTTTTCTGCAGCCCTCGCATTTAACGTTTAATATTTTTTCTTTCTCAAAACTGGCACATTTCAATCACTATATTGAAAATAAAATCATTTTCCCTACCTTTGTTGTCTGGTGACTTTATTTTTCTGTGCTTTCAACTATGTTTTCAGGGCCTTCTTGTCCTTTGACTGTTTTTCTCTCTGTCTTCACTTTCTGCCTTGCATCCATCTTTGGCATTAACTTAATGTTCAATTTTTCTGCTTTCTTTTCAAAATCTATGTTTCCATGTCTTACCTTTCCTTCCTATCTCTCTCTTCTTCCGTCCTATTTCCATGGTCTGGCATCTCTTTCCTTCCTTTCTCTCCCTCCCTCCTTCCTTCCTTTCCTCTGGTCTCCTTCCCTTCCCCCATGCCCTGGCATCTCTCCCTCCCCCTCCATGGTCTGATATCTCTTTTCCTTCCCTCCTTCCCATGAACTTGGCTTCTTCTCCTCTCCCTTCTCCTTCCTTCCCTCTCTTTCCCCAGTTGGGTGCAGCAGCAACAGAAGCAGCATTTCCCTTCCCCCTTTCCTGTGCAGGAGAGGCATTTCTCTTCCCCTGTCCCTGTACAGAAGCAGCAGCATTTCCCTATGTAGCAGAAGCATTTTTCTTTCCCCTCCCCTTCCGTTCTCTTCCTTGTGGAGTAGTAGTGTGTCTGGCCGGATCGTTACGTTCAAAGCCGCGGGTGGCGACTCCTTGCGAAATCTGCGCCTGCGTCTGAAGCCTCTCTGATGTTGTGACATCAGAGAGGCTTCCAATGCAGGAGTAGATAGCACGAGGAGCCGCCAACCCGCGGCTTTGAACGGAACGAGCCGGCCAGACACGCTGCTGCTCCAAAAGGAAGGGAAAGGGGAAGAGAAATGCTGTTGATCACGTCCAGACCGCGGGCCGCAAATAAAACCTGGAGAGCCACATGCGGCCCGCGTGTTTGAGACCGCTGATCTAGAGTATCTGGGGCAATGAGGGATTAAGTGACTTGCCCAGGATCACAAGAAGCAGTGAGAGATTTGAACCCACAACCTCAGTGTGCTGAGGCTGTCACTCTAACCACTGCGCCACACTCTCCACATAATAATGATAGCAAAGAAGCATTAGACATTTACGCCTTATGTACTGCCACTGTCACTATGCTCACATCACCCCTTTCCTCCAGTCACTCCATTGGCTCCTTATCAGCTTCTGCATACAGTTCAAATTCCTCTTACTGACCTACAAGTACATTCACTCTGCAGCTCCTCAGTATCTCTCCTCGAAAACTAGTTCATCAGGTAAGTCTTTCTTAACTTTACCCTTCTCCTCTACTGCCAACTCTAGACTCCGTTCCTTCTATCTTTTTACTCCGTGTGCCTGGAACAGACTACTTGAGTCGGTAAGTCAAGCTCCATCTCTGGCTGTGGCAAATTCAGGCTAAAATCCCACCTTTTTTGAGGCTGCTTTTAACTCCTAATTCCGACCCACCTGAAAATACCAATGTCTATTTTGTCACTCCTTACCCCAAATTGTCCTGTTTGTCTGTCGGATTAGATTGCAAGCTCTGTCGAGCAGGGATTGTCTTTTAAATGTAATGTATGAGTTTGGCAGCACTATAGAAATGATAAGTAATAGTAGTGATATTTGTCCATCAACATTACATGTGCACCCTGCTTCAGAAATTAATATAAATACTTGTACTCGGTCTTGATGGCTGCATAGAAAACTTTCAATATAGCAAAGTTTACACAAGAGAGGTTGAAGAGAAGAGATTTCTCCTAGAAAAGACAAACTATGTATGCTCAGAAAAAGTTTAGCAAACAGTAAACTAAGATTTCCATCTAGTGGCCTAAGAAAATATTACCTTACTATCAGTTACAAAAAGAGGAAGGTCCAACCTTGTCTGCAGTAAAAAAAAACAACCAGGAACAAACAAAACAAAAACTGCAGATGTGTACAACGATGAGCGCAAGACAGGCAACGGAGTGGATGCAGCCGGCAGAGAGAGAGAAAGAGAGAAAAGAAGCAGAGACACGTTTGGTTTTATATTATCCTTTTCAATACTTGTTGTGACATATGTTTTTACCTTTACTTACCATGGACCCCTGATGAAGGTTGTCCGAAACACGGACCGTGTTGGGTCCCCTGTTTGGTAAAAAGGTTTTATATATAGTTTGTTTGTCACAATAAAATTCGCCTACATCTGTTGTACACATCTGCAGTTTTTGTTTTGTTTGTTCTTACTATCAGTTAAACATACTGTACTTATTTCTGTATTTGGAATGTGTAGTTCTTGGATAATTATTATAAAAGAGATTCATTGCCTACTTCATGAAACTTGTGAAAAGTATCCAGGTTTGTTCAACTGTTTAAAAGGGAAAAAGTCACATTTCCAGAAAAGTCTTCAGGAGATCCTTGGGCAGAACTGTCATAAGAGTAGGCAAGAAAAGTAACTGCAGAAATCCGATGGCACAGATTATGGGGTGAAGAACTTTTGTGCAAAAAAGAGGAACAGGACATGGGTGTGATATTATGTGATGATCTTAAGTTGGCCAAACAGGTTGAAAAGGCGACTGCGAAACTTAGAAGGTGCATAGGGAGAGGAATGGCCAGCAGGAAAAAAGGAGGTATTGATGCCCCTGTGAGACCGCATTTAGAACATTGTGTATAATTCTGGAGACCACACCTTCAAAAAGATATAAAAAGGATGGAGCTGGTCCAAAGGAAGGCATCTAAAATGGTTGATGATCTACATCAGGAGTGTCCAACCTTTTGGCTTCCCTGGGCCACATTGGTCGAAAAAAATATTTCTGGGGCCCCACAAATGCGCAAACGCTGCGGCAAGACAGAGGAGGGAGCCAGCAAGATGGTAAACACCCAGGGGCAGCAGAGGAAAACACTGCATCGCCTTTGATCGGGGCCACACAAAATACTTCACGGGGCCACATGCGGCCCTTGGGCCGCAGGTTGGACACCCCTGGTCTACATCATAAGGCATACGAGGACAGGCTTAAAGATCTCAATATATATATACTTTTGAAGGAAAGGCATGAGAGGGGTGATATGAGAGAGATGTTTAAATACCTTTGTGGTATAAATACACATGAGGTGAGTTTCTTTTTCAATTGAAACTCCAGAGTGAGAGGGCATAGAATGAAATTAAGAGGTGATAGGCTCAGAAGTAATCTAAGGAAATACTTTTTTACAGAAAGGCCAGTAGATGTATGGAATAGTTTCCCAGTAGAAGAGGTGGAGACAAAGAATGTGTCTGAATTCAAGAAAGCATGGGACAGGCACGTGGGATCTTTTAAGGGGGAGGAGGAGATAGTGGATGCTGCAGATAGGCAAACTGGATGGGCCATTTGGCCTTTATCTGCCATCATGTTTCTAAATTTTCAGCCCCTTGTTGAGAGGAGAGTTAAGAGACTGCTGCATTTAACAAGATCATGGCTGATTCTCATCCATCACTAATGCCCATTTGTTGCTCATCAAGATAGTATTGCAACTCTTCTGAAGAGTTAAAATTTTTGAGGTGTTATTACAGGTCACTTGAAGCCACAGAGGATACAATTCATTGGCTACCGTTTGAAGCAAGGGTCATCTTCAAATTCGCCTGCCTCTGCTTCAAAACCCTAACTGGCTCAGCCCCGATATACCTGTCACGCCACTTCGTCTTCCCAGGCTCTAACCGTACACACAATGCCTACCTGTTTGCCTACCCCTCTCCAAAAGGATGCATCTACAAAAGATTCTTCGACAAAACCCTCTCTTTCCAAGCTGGCAAATGGAATGACTGCTTGACCACCCTCATCTCTCTTGCCCCAACTTATCTATCCTTCAGGAAATCTCTCAAATCATACCTCTTTGATAAATTCCTCTAACTCCCGCCCTCCCAACCAAACTACTAATCTCAACCTCGCCTCCCTCCCTACCCTTCCTCCCCCTCTTCCCCGGTTATTTTTCCTTTCCCCTTTCTGCACCCCCCTTGCAACAGTTATTGGATCATTTTGTAATTGCCACTGGTTTATACCATACACTTGATAACTAATTCTCTGTACCTTCATTGCATATGTACAGTTCTCATCTCCTATAAACTGCTCTGAACTGTTTTCTGATATTCTGTAACAGTCTCTTCTCCTTCTCCATTTGCAGCCCAAATGTATGAACTTACATTTCTTAGCATTAAATCTTAGCTGTCAAATTCAGATCATTCCTCAAGCTTCACTAGGCCCTTCCTCATGTTTGCCACACCTTCAGGGGTGTCTACTCTATTGCAGATTTTGGCATCTTCCACAAAGAAGCAAATCTTACCGTCAGTCCTTCAGCAATATTGCTTAAAGTAGTGACAACAGAGGGAGAGGCTGAGGCTGGTGCAAGCAGCAGCTAGAAGCGGTATGTGGGGGCATGCATCGGGGAGCCTAGAGACTCAAAGGGAAATTCTGATACAATCCAAGAGTACCATATGGGAGAGGTGGGAACTGGGGACTCAGAATGGCTATAGTAGTAATGGTCTGTAATGGAGCGCCGAAGCCAAAGAGTTGAGGGCCTGGCAGGTCACCGAAAGAGCTCATATTAGCTTGACATCAGAGTGGTGTGATTTATTTTATTTCTCTGTTTACTTATTTCTATAGTGATTGATTGAAATACAGCAAACCATTACACTGGCAGCAACCAGCTTGACCTTATGGCAGGAGCAGTTCACCTTATCGGTCTCCCAGAAAATTTGGAAGGTAAGGATCTCGTTTCATACCTCCAAGATTTCCTTCCTAAAACTTTGAACCTGCAATTTTCTCCGCCTCTGGAGATCGAGAGGGCTCATCCAGTTCCTCCTGGCCCTCCCTCACAATTTAAATTTGTGAGGCCAATTGTAATGAAGATTCTTCGATATCAGCAAACCTTGCAGATTTTGCAGGCTGCAAAATCCAAATCCCCACTGTTGGTGGAGGCCAAAAAAATCTTGTTTGTCCCGGATTTGTCTAAATCGTCGGCTCAAAAGAGGAAAACATTTCTGTCCATGCGTCCACAACTTAAAAGCTTTAGCGCACAATATAGCCTATTCTATCCGGCCAAGATGAGAATCACATACCACAACACCGCCAAAAATTTTGAAGATCCTAAAGATCTGCAAAAGTTCCTAGAGGAAAATGTATGTGACATGACCTGATGTCTATCCAATGCCAACATCTATCTACGGGTTGTTCTCATCTCCATGTCTCCATTTTGATTGATTCATTTGAGCTGAGGAGCTGTAAGCTTGACACATCTTGTCGACATCTTGCAACCCCATCACTGGTACTCTTTTTTCATTTTCATATTCTATATGTTTGCCAACATCCTGGATTATGCTTATTTTTCTTTTTGTCTTCCCCTTTTTCAACTGCATCCATATGGAGCTCTTCCTGTGACTGCTCTCTGCCACTCTCCCTCATGTTGGAAGCCGATTTCAATTGCTGTCTTGAAGCATCACCACTCAGTCGTCAGATTTCATTTTGGGTCCCTTGGATAACCTCTCCTCATGTATTCTAATGACTAAAATTACCATATTTTTACACATATAACGCGTGCGCTATGCACGATTTTACAAACCGTGCAATAACCATGTGTGTAATATTCGTGAGCGCGTTAAACAATTTTTTTTTACATTGCTGATACCACATTCGGCGACACCCATACGGCAGAGACGGCATTTTTTAAAATGTCCAAAGTTAAAAATTTAAGAAATTCTATAAGAATTTTATGAAAAATCTTAAGTTTTGACTAAAGTCTATCCTGGGGAGGGTCAATTTGAGTTCGACCAGGTGAATAGGGGTTTTACATTCATGGAGTCGGACGAGTTCAATGAAAAGCATGCGCGGTATACACGTGAGCGCGCTATAAGGAAATTTTTTTACATAAATGCTTTGTTCCTGCGTGCTATACACGTGGGCGCGTTATACATGTATGCGCGTTATATGCGTGAAAATACGGTAATCTCGTCTCTTTGAACATTAGGGGAATCTCCTACCCTGCTAAACAGAAGAAAATACTTCAATACTTCAAACATTTGAACGCTGACATCTGCCTGATTCAAGAATCCCATCTCAATATCAAGGAAGCTCAAAAACTAGCTGGTGGATGGATCCAGCATTTCTATGCGGCTCCTGCTGATGGTAAGAAGAATGGAACCATCATTCTTATTAAAAATCTCTCAATTTTCAACTCTCTCTCCATAAATTTGACCCTACCGGACCCTAGGTGGACCTACATTGAAGGTAACATTGATGGTTTGCCACTCAACCTATTAAACATATATGCTCCTGGAGAGAGATCCAAGATGGCGATCTGAGAGCAGGAAGCGCTGAGCTGCGTGTCCCAGGATTGCGTTCGTTGAAACTTTTCTAACGGTGTTTACTTACCGCGATGCCGAAGAGACGGGGCCGGAGTGCCGCTTCTGCCTCGCGGCGTCCTGGAGCCCCGGGTCTCGGGAATATACATGAACTCTTGAGGTGCATGCAGGAGGTCACAGCGACGTCGGATGGCGGCCCGCAGAGGACACAGGGAGGCGAACCCGTTGTGGATGCTCCTGGGCCCGATACTACACTGAGCCCCGACGTTAGGGCACCGCCCCCGCAGCCCCAGACGACCAGCTCTCCCAGGGGCGGGGAAACCCCGGATTCACTGGTTTTCTCCTCTCCAGAGGCAAGGAAGGATTCACTGGAGAGTTTGGAGGTTGGGGCCCACCTTTCCAGGGCCCCCATGGAGGTATCTGGGGGAACACCATCTCAACATGAGGGGGAAGGGCAGAAGACTCCCCTCGAAGGACTTCAGGACGGTGAGCACTTTACATTTACACAAACTCCAATTGTACTGATTAAACCTGCAGAAGTGACTTTAGACTCTATTTGGGACTTAATGGCTGGTTTTGTTAAAAATATTACTCCTACACTTCAACAAATTGAAGGGAAAATTAAGGAACATGATAAGGAACTGAAGAATTTAAGAGAAGAAACGAATACTTCTAACTCATCTATTCAAAAAATAGAAAAAGAAATTGTATCATCGAAACAAATTCAAGAGACCTTAGTTAAAGACAATATTAACCTAAGGAAGAAGATTGAAATGCTTGAGAACAACTCACATAGCAATAATTTAAGGTTAATTAATTTTCCAAGACTCGAGTTAGTAACACCTAGAGATATGCTTAAGAGATATCTAGTGGAGAATTTAGAGATACCCGAAGATTCATTACCACCATTTTCAAGGGTTTATTATTTGCCTGATAAAGAACAAAATCAACAACCAAAAGTAAAATCTTCAGATCAAGAACCCTTAAACATTTCACAGATTTTAGAAACATCTGAGAAGGATTTAGCATCACCAGCCACTATGATTATTACTTTAGCTTTGCCAATTGATAAAACATGGTTGTTAAAACTTTACTTTAAAAATAGACAAAAAGGCTTTTTTGGTTATAAAATACAAATGTTCCCAGATTTGGCACGGGAGACGCAAAGGCGCCGCCGTGAATTTCTTCTTTTGAAACCTGGGGTTTTATCTTTGGGGGCAACTTTTTATTTGAGACACCCGTGTAAATGTATTGTATATTCCCGTACTCTTAAATATGTGTTTTTTGAACCATCACAACTGACCAATTTCGTGGCTATGTCTCGTCTGAATGTTAACAATCTTTGAGCCCTATAATTTGGATATTGTGACCCCATCTCAATGCTATAGCTCTCAGTTTCTTGTTATATTACTGTTTTTCTTTATATTTTCGCCAATTTTCTTTAATTCTTGGATCTGAATTTGAGGACTTGAGCATAAATAGTATATTTGTTAACTTAGGAATTATATTACTATTGTATTTGATATCTATTCTATTCTTGCTTTCTGTACAAGTGTAATACTTGAAATTTAAGTTGAAAATAATAAAAATATAATTAAAAAAAATAAAATAAATAAACATATATGCTCCTAATTCTGATGACCCAGATTTTTTCAGTTCCTTCAATACCATCATTACCTCATCTTTATCTGAACATACCATCATTGCAGGAGATTTTAACTTTCCTATTGATCCCTTCACAGACAGATCTTCTCTCTGCCGTCCTTCCAAACTCTGCTCCAGATCTACTCTTACTAACGCCATGGACAATTATGGATGGTCTGACATTTGGAGAATTCTCTACCCTACCACTAAAGATTTTACCTTTTACTCCGCACCCCACAAAACCTATTCCAGAAATGACATTCTAAATATGACCACAGCTGCCAAAATTCATGACATTACCATTTCAGATGGTTCATAGACAACGGCGCAAAAAACAAAAGCGCGCGCCGACAATTGAGCGCAGCGCACGCCGCCATACCGCTCTAAATTACAGTTTTTAGGAGCTCCGACGGGGGTTTTTGTTGGGGAACCCCCCCAGTTTACTGAATAAACATCGCGCCGGGAAAAAGTGAAGTTTTCAGTAAAATGTGGGGGGTTATAACCCCCCACAATGCGGCGCGATGTCTATTAAGTAAAGTGGGGGGGTTCCCCCCCACACACACCTCCCGTCGGAGCACTAAAAACAGTAATTTAGAGCGGTGCGACAGCGCGCGCTGCGCTCAATTGTCTGGGCGCGCCTTTGTCCCAACGCGCTTTTGACCTGACACCATTTCAGATCATGCAGCTGTTTCTTGCTCTCTTCTGTGGACACCTTCATCAAAACCGAAGTTTTGGAGAATGAATAGTATCTTGCTACATGATAAAGACTTTACAAATCATCTTAATCGTGAATCTGTAGCTTTCTTTTCCATCAACCAAAATTCTGTTGCTGATTACTCAATACTGTGGGAAGCATTTAAATCATGGCTACGTGGTGAGTCAATCAGTTACTTTGCATTTCAACTCAAACAGAAAAAAGCTGAACTGCTTCGTCTTGAAAAAAATATACATTCTCATGAATCCCAACTATATGACAAATTTGATCCGATCCTATACAACACCCTGCAGCGTCTCAAGTTTCAGTATAATGAAATATTCAGTAATTCTGCCTCTGCTTCAATGTTTCGACAATCCACCATGTACTATGCTCACTCTAATAAAGCCTTTTGGCTTCCTATCTGAAAGGTCACAGAATGAAACACAGAGTATCTCACATAACATCTTCCTCTGGGATGATTCATACAGCCACCCTAGACATTCTTGAAGATTTCCACACCTTCTACGAGTCCCTATATGCCTCTGAAACATCTTGCCCGGATCATCAAATCTCAGAATTTCTACAGTCTATCAATCTACCTTCTGTGAATGACTCTCAACGTCAACTCCTACAACAACCTATTTCTTCTGATGAACTTACCAAAGCTATTTCTTCCATGGCCTCAGCGAAAGCTCCGGGACCTGATGGCCTCCCATCTGAATTTTACAAATCGTTTTCTTCACTTTTGACTCCACACCTGCTTGCATACTACCGGTCTCTTATCTCTTCTCTGAGCAACCTCCACCGCTTTCACAAAGCTAATATTATCGTTCTCCCAAAGCCAAACAGAGATGCTCACCTGGTGAAAAACTACCGCCCAATATCTCTACTAAATTTGGACTATAAAATATTTGCTAAGATCCTTGTATTTAGATTAGAAAAGATTATGCCATGCTTAATTCACAGAGATATTCTTAAAAGGGAGATATGGAGCAGACAACACCAGACTACTTTGCCATGTACTCCACTCTGCCCTGTCTGATCAACATCCTCTAATGATTGCTTCTCTTGATGCTGAAAAAGCTTTTGACAGGGTAGAGTGGAGATACCTGTTCAAGGTTCTTGATCACTTTGGTTTCCCTGCAGAATTTACTAACATGATATCACTTGTACAACAAACCTATAGCCCAATTAATAGTTAATGATGAAGTGTCTAACGCCTTCACTCTTCACAGAGGCACTAGACAAGGGTGCCCCATGTCCCTGCTCCTCTTTAACTTAGCCTTAGAACCATTACTGACTGCTATTAGACAATCCCCATCCATTGAAGGCATCACTATTGCTAATATTGAATTTAAATTATCGGTTTACACTGATGATATTTTGCTTTATCTTTCTAATCCACAATCTTCCCTTATATCCCTTGTTAGTTTAATCTCCTCATTCTCCACTATGTCAGGTTACAAAGTAAATTGGGATAAGACGGAGCTCATGCCACTCAATGATGCTTGCATTCCCTTTCATATCTCCTTATTTCCTTTCACGTGGGTCACCTCTGGCATGAAATATTTGGGCATTTCTTTTGATAGAGATATTAAATCTACCTCATCCTTACTCATTGCTAAATCCATCTTTACAGTTAAAAATATTTTATCCTCCTGGTCTCCCTTTCACCTCTCCTGGTAGGGTAGACTTGATACTTTGAAAATGATGGTAGTTCCGAAACTTACCTACATGTTAAATATGTTTCCAATATTGCTCCCCCTCCTTTTATAAACAGGTTGAAAAGTTAATGCTTAATTTTCTTTGGAATAACAAACCTCACCGAATTTCCCTTCAAAAATTGAAAGCTCCCAAATCTTCTGGTGGAGTCAATTTCCCAGACCTGGGGTTATACCATGGAGCATTCATACTGAGACAAGGTACGGAATGGCTTCACAACGCGGACACACCTAATATTCCAAACTGGCTGCGTTTAGAAATTTCACTCATGCAACCTATCCCTCTACTTAGATTACTAGATTCCTCTTCTTTAAAGTCTTACCCTTACAATCCTCTCATACATACCACACATAAAACTTTGATGGATCTAGATAAACAGTCTGCCTTTTGTCCCATTTGGCATAACCGTTTGTTCCTAATAGACAAGAAATGTGTCTACTGATCTTTATAGTCTAGACATCAAATATGGAACATTGCATCTCTTTGTCACTCTGATGGATCTTGGTATACCTTTAGTGAGTTACGAGATAAATTCTCCCTCCCTGACTTTCAGTTTTATCGATGGCTGCAACTTCGATCATCCCTTAAAAAATCTAATCTCAATCCGACAATCCCGATTCACCCTCCCACTCTACATACCCTCTCTAAACAATTCCTTGCTTTAGGTCACGTAGCTTCAAAATTTTACAAGATTTTTAAACAGCTTCCTGCTAACCAAACCTCTGCTCTGAAGCAGTCATGGGAAGAAGATCTTGGCGTATCCATTTCTGACTCTGTTTGGGATTCCATTTTGAAATCTACCTTTCACATCTCCAGATCGGCTTCTCTCACACAAAGTCTTTACTTTCTCTTCCACAGAGCACAATGGACCCCTATTAAATCTCATAAAATTAATCCCTCATTCCCTAGTTCATGTTGGACATGCTCCACGGCAACTGGATCCTTGAAACACCTTCTATTTATTGTCCTGCTATACAACCATATTGGACATCCGTATGGAATACTATATGTTCCTTGTTTCACATTGATAATGCACTATCTTACCAAATGTTGTTATTGAAATCTTCTGCATCTTCACTTAACCTTTCTATACATGATGCCTTCTTGTTTGATGTCCTCCTCACCCTAGCTCTTAAGGTCCTCCTCAGTTCTTGGAAGAACCTATCAAAAGCCTCTCACTGTCAATGGTGGAATTTAGTATGTCAAACTTACCGTTTTGAAGCTTATATTGCTAAAAAATTGAATAGTTACCCAGATTTTCAAGATACCTGGAAATCTCTAAAGCTCTATCTACAATGCTCTGCTATCTAACTATTCTCTCTTTCTCTCTTCTTTCTAGTACTTTGTTTATCTGTTTATTTTTTTATTCTTTCTTCTTCTCCCCCCTTCTTTTCCCTTTTTATTTGACTCCATGATGTTAGGCAATGTTCATACTTGATTGATGTTTCCTGAGACATACTGCAGATGTATTTATGTTTATATTCTCAAATTATTCTGGTTAATTCATTGTTTGTTACTATGGTACACCATCAATCATTCCGCTGTATCATTTTGTTTGTTCTTTTTATGAAAACTTTTCAATAAATAAACCTTGACTTTAAAAAAACTACTCTAAAAACTTGATTCATATTTTCTCAGAGGTTCATAGACAGACTGATGGGCTTCTCTGGTATTGTGCCTTTACTTTTCCACATTTTGTTCTTCCCCTACCCTTGTGTGTCTGTTTGTTATTAGTGACAAGAAACTTTGGTTCTGCTATGCTACCCCTCCCTTTGGCCTGTGCTGCCAGATGATGTGGTTTATTCCTCTTTAGTGTGTCTTTGTAAATTTGTTAGACTTGTTTACTTGCTTTTATTATGTTTATGTCGCCATGACAGTTTAACTGTGTGTCACAAACTTTTTAAGCTGCAGAACACTAATCTCGGGCCTGTGGCTGGAGGGCACCCACAGATTCGCAGACTTCGATGCCATGACATCACATGCATGCATGACATCATCACATCGACATCTGTGCATTTGTGGATGTCCTCCAGCCGTGGCCCTGAGCCTCCTATTACCGCCGGAGGTGTGTGTGTGTGTGGGGGGGGGGGGGGGTGCGCTGCTGCAGAAGGAGAGGTGAAGAGAAGAAGCAGAGGCACTGGAGAGGAGAGGCGCCAGGGCCGGCTAACTGACTACAGGAAGTGCCTCTCACCGTGAGAGGCACATTTTGTAAACTGTCAACTGGCGCCTCTCCTCCTCACCGGCATCTCGCGGCACACCTGGAATCCGCTAGGGCACACAGTTTCTGATACACTGGTTTAACTGAATGTGCAGATTACTGGTTAAAAGGTGGTCCATAGATGGTGACATACCTATCCCAGGGCCCCACATAACATTTATTTCTCTCAGACCTTTCTCTTTATTCGATGCATACACATTCTTATCCATCAGGATAGATTCAGCAGGTGAAATCTGCCTGAATTTCTCATTGCTGTTCCCTGAAGGTCATTTTAGTGTCAGTTCCTTCACTTCTGGCTGTAGTGGAGAGAAGCCAGCTAGCTAATAGAAGGAGAGTGCCTGCATTTTATTCCAGCAGTGTTGCCAAGGTCCATTTTAATTGTGGCCTCTTGCTGACAGCACTGTGTACATCTAGTAGCATTATAGAAATGATTAATTGTAATAATAATAGTAGCACTGTACATCCTGCACGTGAAAGGAAAGGCTCAGCTAGACTATAGAAAGTTCCAGTATAGGGAAGCTCTGGAACTTACAGTTTAGAGGTTGGTAGAAGCCTGAGAAGGCCTTAAAGTGTTAGAAGGTTCTGTTGAAAGTGGAGCCATTCTCTCTAAGTACTGAAGCCCACTCCCTGCTATCCTACTTTGTGTTAGGTTCTTCTTCTGTCTCTGACCTAGCAACTAGGGGAGGGGGGGGGTCCCGTCACATGCCTGAAGCAGCAAGCTAATTGAAAAAAATCAACCAGTTCATATCTTTACAGGTTGGCCATTAAAGGCATTTGCAAGAGGAGCAAGGATTCGAGAAGGATCAGGGACAAGAAACAGAACTAAAACAGTTTCTGCCTTGTTTTAGTAGACAGGAATGGGAACCTATTCAACCCTACAAAATCTTAAAGTAAAGGAGCAGGTGATCAGTTTGTGTTTCTATTACAACACCCAAGAACCCTCTCTAGGGTTACCAGATGTCTGGCAAAGCCGAGACATGTCTTCTTTTTAGAGGTCTGTCCGGGTGCCCGACTGGATTTTCAAAACCCAGCAATTTGCCTGGACTCAGGGCCGCATCTGGAAGGCCTCTGAGCATATGTGGATGCGACGCAATGACATCACACCCATGCGCACATGCGTGCGACATCATCGCGTCATATCCGCGCATGCTTGGAAGTTCTCCAGACTCAGGAAAGAGACAAGGTTTGGGTGGGAATGGGGAGGAACAGGGCGAGGCCGCATGTCCTCTTTAATTCATGAAAAAATCTGGTAACCCTAGCCCTCTCCCATCTATACAGAGCTGAATGGTATGCTAATTTACTATTTATTACCATCTTATCTAATACCCAGGTCAAAAAATGCTTTTCCACCCTTTGGAAACTCCGTTCCATCAAACATTACTTTGATTTCCCCACCTTCAGTTTGCTGGTCCAATCCCTAATCCTAAACTCCCTGGATTACTGTAACATCATATATCTGGGCTCCTACAAGAAAACCATTAAACGACTACGACTTATCCAGAACACCGCCGTCCGCCTCATCTACGGGCTCAAAAAGTCAGACCATATCAGCCCTTTCTATAGAAAACTTCACTGGCTACCGTTCGAAGCAAGGATCATCTTCAAATTCGCCTGCCTCTGCTTCAAAACCCTAACTGGCTCAGCCCCGATATATCTGTCACGTCACTTCGCCTTCCCAGGCTCTAACCGTACACGCAATACCCACCTGTTTGCCTACCCCTCCCCAAAAGGATGCATCTACAAAAGATTCTTCGACAAGACCCTCTCTTTCCAAGCTGGCAAATGGAATGACTGCTTGTCCACTCTCATCTCTCTTGCCCCAACTTATCAATCCTTCAGGAAATCTCTCAAAACATACCTCTTTGATAAATTCCTCCAACCCCCGCCCCCCTACCAAACTAATAATCCCAACCTCGCCTCCCTCCCTACTCTTCCCCTCCCCGGTTGCACCCCCCATGCAACAATTATTGGATCATTTTGTAATTGTTCACTAGTTTATACCATATAATTGTTAATTATTCTCTGCACCTGCATTGCATAATTTGATCTGAACTGTTTTCTGATATACTGTAACTTCGCTGTAAATGTACAGTCTCTTAACCTGTAAACCGCTCTGAATTGTTTTGTGGTATTGCGGTATACAAAAATAAAGTTATTATCTTCACGTCAGTCTTCACAATGGAAAATATAACCAACATTCCGGAACCCGAGGAGATCGTAATAAGAGACCAAGATGATAAGCTGGTCGATTTAGAAGTAAGCCAAGAGGATGTACTTAAGCAGATTGACAGACTAAAGAGCGACAAATCGCCAGGTCCGGACGGCATTCACCCAAGGGTACTCAAGGAGCTAAAAAACGAAATAGCGGAGCCATTTCGACAGATATGCAACCTATCCTTAAAAACCGGTGAGATCCCGGAGGATTGGAAAATAGCAAATGTCACGCCCATCTTCAAGAAGGGCGCAAGAGGAGACCCGGGAAACTACAGGCCGGTAAGCCTGACCTCAGTCCCGGGAAAGATGATGGAGGCACTGATCAAAGACAGCATCTGTGAGCACATCGAAAAAAATGGGCAGCTAAAACCGAGTCAACACGGCTTCTGCAAGGGTAGGTCATGCCTCACTAACTTATTGTACTTCTTTGAGGGGGTGAGCAGTCAGGTGGATAAAGGGGAATCTATAGACATCATTTACCTTGACTTCCAAAAAGCCTTCGACAAGGTGCCACACGAGAGACTGCTTAAAAAGATATGGAACCACGGGGTACAAGGGGAGGTCCACCGATGGATCAAGGTCTGGCTGGCAAACAGGAAGCAGAGGGTTGGCGTAAAGGGCCACTACTCAGACTGGAAAGGGGTCACGAGCGGAGTTCCGCAGGGGTCGGTGCTGGGACCGCTCCTGTTCAATATCTACATAAACGACCTAGAGGCGGGAATCAAGTGTGAGGTCATTAAATTTGCAGATGACACCAAACTATGCAGCAGGGCTCAAACCAGGGAAGACTGCGAAGATCTTCAAAAGGATCTAACACAGCTGGAAAAGTGGGCCGAAAAATGGCAGATGAGCTTCAACGTGGGGAAATGCAAGGTCATGCACGTGGGGAAAAAGAACCCGATGTTCACATACAAAATGGGGGGAACATCACTAGGGGTCAGCAACCTGGAGAGAGACCTGGGAGTGATGGTAGATGAAACACTGAAGGCATCAGCACAATGCGCCACGGCCTCAAGGAAAGCAAACAGAATGTTGGGTATCATTAAGAAGGGTATTACAACCAGGACGAAAGAAGTCATCATGCCGCTATATCGTGCAATGGTGCGGCCGCACCTGGAGTACTGCGTCCAGTACTGGTCGCCGTACCTCAAGAAAGACATGGCGGTACTTGAGGGAGTACAAAGAAGAGCAACTAGACTGATAAAGGGAATGGAAAAACTTCCATATACCGAAAGATTGAAGCAGTTGGGACTTTTCTCCCTGGAGAAGCGAAGACTTAGAGGAGACATGATAGAAACCTTCAAGATCCTGAAGGGCATAGAAAAAGTAGACAGGGACAGATTTTTCAAATTAAGGGGCGCCACAAGTACAAGGGGGCACTCGGAGAAATTGAAAGGGGACAGGTTTAGAACAAACGCTAGGAAGTTCTTTTTCACTCAGAGGATGGTGGATACGTGGAACGCGCTTCCAGAGGCTGTTGTAGACAAGAAAACATTAAATGGTTTCAAAGAAGGTTTGGATAGATTCCTAGAAGAAAAAGGGATTGAGGGGTACAGATAGGTATAGACCATTGCTCAGGAAATGGGCCTGATGGGCCGCCGCGGGAGCGGACCGCTGAGCAGGATGGACCTAGGGTCTGCCTCAGCGGAGGCAACTTCTTATGTTCTTATGTTCTTATTATTATTATTATTATCTACTATCTTATCTTGTCAACATCTGAAGGTTAGAGAAACTGCAAATCACAAATAAGTTATGAAATTGCCTCCTAGCTGCTTAACATTCTTTAGTAAAAGGGTCCAGTGGTGATGTAAGGGGGGGGTGGAGGGGGTGGACTGCCATGGGCGCAATCTCTGTGAGGGCACACCCCCCCCCCCCACAGCGTACCTCTTTAAATGTTCACCGTTGCAAAAAACATCTTCCACTTGTTGTTTGCGCCGGCCTCGGCTCCCTTCTGACAGCACTTCCTGGTCACGGGACCAGGATATGACATCAGAACTGGGAGCCGAAGCTGGCGCAAGCAGCAGGTGGAAGATGCTGCTCGTGCCAGCGAACATTTCAAGAGGTACGCAGGGGTCCTCAAGTGGTGGGGACAAGTAGGAGATGCAGGGCGCAAAGAAGCCAGGTGTCACCACCCCGAGCGCCAACCTCCCTCGCTACGCCGCTGAAAGGGCCCCCATTATTAATACAGGAAGTCGGTGGTCACATTGCATATATAAGTCCACAAAGCAATTCACTTCATCCATCCAATGCCAACTAACAATGTGCTGGAACCAACTTCCAATCACATTATGTTCACGTGGTCACTACATCAGATTCAGAAAACTCCTAAAAGACCATTTGTATCAAGATGGCGAGTCAACCATGAAGACCTCACAACTGTTGACTGATGACCCACTACTAGTTATCTATTGAAACTCCCTGGGCAGTGGCATAGTGAGGGCGGGAGATGCCTGGGGCGTTGTCAACCCCCCCCCCCCCCACGCTCCTTTTCCTTCCCCTGTACCTGTTTAGCTTCCTCGGCGTGAGCAGAATCTCTAACTTGCTGCCCATGCCGGCATCGGCTCTCCCTCTGACGTCAATTCCTAGTCGCAGGACCTGGAGGTAATGTCAGAGGGGAGCGCCAAGGCCCGCACAAGCATCAGGTTGGAGCTAGAGGTACAGTGGCAGGGAATTAAAGGTGCACATGATGGGGAAGGAGAGGGAGGGGCAGAGAGGAGGAGAGGTGCCAGTGCTCCGCCAAGACAGCGCCAAGGTTGGTCCGCTCCCCCATCCCCAGCCCCATCCCCTTACTATGCCATTGTCCCTAGGTATGATGCTGAACCAATTGTGAAGCCACTGTAATTATATCTGAAATCACTTTGAATGTCTGTCCCAAACTGTATATTGTAACCTCCTGGGTAATTCAACCCAACCTCTTATTTTGTAATCTGACCTTCAACTGAACAGGTAAAGGAATAGAAAACTAACATAACATATACAGTAAAACCTTGTATTTCAAGACAAGCAAAATATTTTATTAAATTTTAACTTGATATGCAAGCAATGTCTTGCAATACAAGTACATACAGTATACACATATCGCAACTGAGCCGATGGTTCTTCTCTCTCTGACACTGCAGGAGTGTAGCAATTGTTCTAAATTAAAGAGGTCTTGCAATACAAGTTCGTATAGTATTTTGTATTAAAGTTTTTGGGTTGTGGAACAAATCGTCTCAATTTCCATTATTTCCTATGGGGAAATTCACTTTGATATACGAGTGCTTTGGATTACAAGCATGCTTCTGGAACGAATTATGCTTGCAAACCAAGGTTTTACTGTAATTGGTGCTGTGGTAAATCATGAGCATTGTTGCATGCTAGTTATTATCCTGTTTCCCCCAAAATAAGCCCTAGAAAGATTTTTAAAGATGCTCCTAATATAAGCCCTACCACAAAAATAATCCCTAGTTAAGATCGACTCTGGAAACTCCCCAACTCCATCCCTAACACTAGTGCTGCCCAAATTGCCGAAAAAAATCAGACTCGACAATTCAGCGACCACCACCCCGGTGAGACCTGATATACCTCAGCTCCAAGGCCCCCTAAAGAAGCAGCAGTGGCAGCAGCACTCTGAACTTTGTGGCCTCCCCCGCTGGGGCCTTCCTCACACGTCAACGCACACAGTTTAGGAAACAAGATCCTGGAATTGGAAACAGAAATAAGGAATGCCGACCTGGATGTGGTGGCGATATCCGAAACCTGGCTCACAGACTCCCACGGGTGGGACATGGTCATACCGGGTTACAACTTGCTTCGCCGGGACAGAGAGGGTAGGAAGGGAGGGGGTGTAGCATTATATACTAAAGATGACATTAAGGTCACGAGAATCTCAGATGTCCAGTATACTGGGGAATCCCTTTGGGTTAATTTGGCCAGAGGGAAGGACAAATTCTTGTATCTTGGCGTAATTTACAGACCCCCAAGACAACAGGATGACCTGGATATGGAAATAATCGAAGATATAGAAAATATCACCTTGCGTGGGGACACAGTATTGCTAGGTGACTTCAACATGCCTGATGTGGATTGGGTTACACTTACCTCTGCTTCCGGCAGCAGCAGGAGGCTATTAAACTCTATGAAAGGAGCAAGCCTCAGGCAACTGGTGTTGGAACCGACAAGGGATCAGGCAATACTGGACCTGATACTTACCAATGGAGAAAGTGTCACAGAGGTCTCGGTGGGCGACACATTGGCCTCCAGTGACCACAACATGGTATGGTTCAATATCAGGAAAGGTTTCACTAAATCTACTACACTAACCAAAGTCCTCAAATTCAAGGACACAAATTTCAAAGAAATGGGAGACTTCGTTCACCAGGCGCTACAAAGCCAAGAAGAAACCGATAACGTGGAAGACATGTGGTCGACTTTGAAAGCAACCATACAAGAAGCAACAAACCACTATGTAAAATCAGTAAGTAAACGGCGAAGGAACAATAAGCCACAGTGGTTTACTGCGGAGATCTCAGACCTGATCAAGGAGAAGAAAAAAGCATTCATCTCTTACAAACAATCAGGGAAGCAGGACTCTAGAGCAGACTACCTGGCCAAATCAAAAGCCGTCAAAACAGCAGTCAGGGAGGCTAAATTCCTCATGGAGGAGTCTCTAGCAAAGAACATCCAGAAGGGAGATAAATCCTTCTTCAGGTATATCAGTGATAGAAGAAAAAACTCAGGCGGGATTGTACGTCTTAGGAAACCAGACGGAGACTATGTGGAAAAGGATTCGGAAAAAGCCCAACTATTAAATGAATACTTCTGCTCAGTCTTCATCCGAGAAGCGCCAGGGCTCGGCCCTCAGCTACAGACAAGGGTTGGCTCAGTTGATCCGTTTAGTAACTTTGAGTTTACGCCCAGCAGTGTCTACGGTGAGCTGTCAAAGCTCAAGGTTAACAAAGCAATGGGGCCGGACAACCTGCACCCCAGGGTGCTTAGGGAGCTGAGTGATGTCTTGGCGGAGCCACTGTCCGCGCTCTTCAACCTCTCCCTTAGTACAGGCAGCGTCCCGTTGGACTGGAGGACGGCTAACGTCATTCCACTCCACAAGAAAGGCTCAAAGATGGAGACAGCAAACTACAGACCAGTGAGTCTAACATCGATAGTGAGCAAACTAATGGAAACTCTAATCAAACACCAATTAGATAAGATCCTGGATGAGGAGAATCTACGGGATCCCCGACAACATGGATTTACTAAGGGGAGATCCTGCCAATCCAACCTGATCAGCTTCTTTGACTGGGTAACGGGGAAGCTGGATATTGGGGAGTCCCTGGACATCGTGTACCTGGACTTTAGCAAAGCATTCGATAGCGTACCACACCGCAGGTTACTGAGCAAGATGAGTTCTATAGGATTAGGTAACACATTGACGAAATGGGTTGGGAGCTGGCTTGGAGGTAGGCTCCAAAGGGTGGTGGTGAACGGCACTCCCTCCGAAATGACGGAGGTGATTAGTGGAGTACCACAGGGCTCAGTCTTGGGCCCAATCCTATTCAACATCTTTATAAGAGACTTGGCAGAAGGGCTTCGAGGTAAAATAACATTATTCGCCGATGACGCCAAACTGAGTAATGTAGTGGGCAAATGCACAACAGACGAAGATTCAGTGCCCGACAACATGATGCACGACCTACTCCTACTTGAGCGATGGTCTAGGACATGGCAACTCAACTTCAATGCCAAAAAATGCAAAGTTATGCACTTGGGCAGCCAGAATCCATGCAAGTCTTATACCCTTAATGGCGAGATCCTAGCAAAAACGGTAGCAGAACGAGACTTGGGGGTAATCGTCAGTGAGGACATGAAGTCTGCCAATCAAGTGGAGCAGGCTTCGTCCAAGGCAAGACAAATCATGGGCTGCATATGAAGGGGTTTCGTCAGTCGTAAGGCGGAAGTCATTATGCCATTGTATAGATCCATGGTGAGGCCCCACCTGGAATACTGTGTGCAATTCTGGAGGCCGCATTATCGCAAGGATGTGCTGAGACTGGAGTCGGTGCAAAGAATGGCCACCCGGATGGTCTCGGGACTCAAGGATCTACCATACGAAAAACGGCTTGACAAATTACAGCTATACTCGCTCGAGGAGCGCAGAGAGAGGGGGGACATGATCGAGACGTTCAAGTATCTTACGGGCCGCATCGAGGCGGAGGAAGATATCTTCTTTTTCAAGGGTCCCACGACAACAAGAGGGCATCCGTTGAAAATCAGGGGCGGGAAACTACGAGGTGACACCAGGAAATTCTTTTTCACTGAAAGAGTGGTTGATCGCTGGAATAGTCTTCCACTACAGGTGATTGAGGCCAGCAGCGTGCCTGATTTTAAAGCCAAATGGGATCGGCACATGGGATCTATTCACAGGGCAAAGGTAGGGGAGGGACACTGAGGTGGGCAGACTGGATGGGCCGTGGGCCCTTATCTGCCGTCTATTTCTATGTTTCTATGTCACTGATGACGCTCTTCCGGAAGTTGTTAAGGGGGAAACACCCTCCAGGGATTCAAGACAAAGTTGGACAAGTTCCTGCTGAACCAGAACTTAATTGAACAGCCAGCTCAGTTTATATTTAACTTTCAAGATTCCTCTTCAAACTATCACAATAAGTCACATAAAGAGAGTCTTATTTCACTTATTTATCTTATTTATCTTACAGACCTCAACGGTACCGCCTGTATGCCAATATACTTTTTAAACATACAGTGTTCAGGCACCCATAGTCCTCATCGGCCTCAATATTTCATGCTTTAAATAGTTTAAATACTTTATTTTAAATATTTATTTGAATATAGATACTCATCTTTATCTACGCGGGTGGGAGTAGGCACTCCGACATAGACCTAAGTTTCGCCTCAAAGGGCTTTATCAAGGAATTCCCACTTAAATCAAATGGTTCATATTCCCCGCGATGGTTAAATCTACAAGCCCGGGGAACATGAACCATTTGATTTAAGGGGGAATTCCTTGATAAAGCCCTTTGGGGCGAAACATAGGTCTATGTCGGAGTGCCTACTCCCACCCACGTAGATAAAGATGAGTATCTATATTCAAATAAATATTTAAACTATTTAAAGCATGAAATATTGAGGCCAATGATGACTATGGGTGCCTGAACACTGTGGGGCTCATAATCAAAAGAGAAAAACGTCCAAAAACCGTCCTAAGTCGGCACTTGGACGAACATTTCCCAAATACGTCCAAGTGCCGATAATAAAAACGGGTTTTGGACGTATTTCTAAACGAACTAGGCCTTCATAGTGCCACTGAACGACCAAAGCTAAATGGGGCGTTTCGGGAGCCGTGTCGAGGGCAGGACATGGGCCGGCTTAGACTTAGTCATACAGCAGGTATAACCGAAAGTTTTACAACAGAGCCTAGAGACGGAACTTGGACGTTGTGACTTAGACCATGTAAAACATGGTCTAAGTCACAAAAACCCACCTAAAGTCACTAGATAAGTACTGCAAACACATAAAACAGACCCCCACACACGACCCCGGTGATCACCAACCCCCCCACCCCTATAAAAATTTTAATCATAACTTTAAAATTCAGCCTCCAGACCATCATCACCTGGTCGCCTGGCATAGGAAAGCCTAGTCGTCCAGCCCAGAGACAGCTTAAGTCTTCTTGGGGGTGGGTTAGGGACCCATAGAGAGAAGGACCCATGCCCATAAGCCCCTGTAATCACTGCATTGATCCTTAAACATGTGCACTGCCTTATACACCCCCAAAACCCTTTTTTACTGGCATATAAGTGGCTCCTGCAGCCATAAGGGCTATTGGGGTGGTAGATAAGTGGGTCTAGGGGATTCTGGAGGTGGTTTGGGGGGCTCACCATAACCTATAAGGGAGCTGTAGTGAGGAGAAGACATGGTACCCTTTATGTGAAGTTCACAGCAGTGCCCTGTAAGGTACCCCACTATTTAGGTGGCATGTCTGGATGTGCAGACCATTACTTTGCAGACCATCACTTTGCAGACGATTTAGTGGCTTGGACGATCAGATCGGCAGGACGTATAATTAGACGATTTTCAAAATGAAAAATAAGTTGGACGTATTTTTCGAAAATGTGTCTTAAGCTGTTTTTTTACTTTGGACAACTTGCGAGATGGACGTAAACGGACTTAGACATCCCTTTCAATTATGCCCCTCCACATGTTTAAAAAGTTTATTGGCAAACAGGCAGTACCGCTGAGGTCTGTAAGATAAATAAGATGAACCAGAACTTAGGCAGGTAGGGCTTGTCTCAGTTAGAGCACTGGTCTTTGACCTAGGGGCCGCCATGGGAACGGACTGCTGGGCACGATGGACCACTAGTCTGACCCAGCAGTGGCAATTCTTATGTTCTTATGAAGATTTGGGGTGGAGGAGAGGAAGGGAGAGATGATTGTTGTACCATGATAAAAAAGGGCATCCCCCGAAAATAAGCCCTAATGCATTTTTTGGACCCAGAATTAATAGAAGATTCTGTCTTATTTTCGGGGTAGTGTTGGTGAAGGAAGAAAATCTGGAGTAGATTTGTTTTGTGGTCAGAAGAATGAAACATAAACATGAATGGAATCCAGAGCAGTTTCAGTTTCCCAGCCCTAGCTGGCTCTCTCAAGCTAGGGAACTGTTTCACTTTCGAGTTTCTATTCTGATCTTTGCTGAAGTCTTTTGAGAGTCACATGACCACTGTTTTATAAATTGTTGCTGTAGATGCAGTTGCTGCTGCAGCAAGCATCCTTGCACCTGAAGAGACAGGTAGCTCAGAAAAGACTGCTGGCGAACTTATCAAAATCATGGGGTAAGTATATGATCTGGATTTGAAATATGTTTGGAATGCTGCTTAGCTTTTGCAGTGTTCTATAGCTAGATTAAAGGTTGGGATAAATTTCCCAGCAAAACTACAAGTAAATGCATTAATTTTAACATTTGAAGAGAATTAAACTCCCACCCCTCTATGTCTACAAAATCCCTTCTCCCCTGTCTTGTGCAATATTTTCCTCTGCATTCGAATAGAATTTAAGTAACATTTTAGTGAAAACACAGAGATGAGAGAGAGGAAAAGAGTTGGACATTGGGTGGAGGGCAGGGAGATGTTGCACATGATAATAGAGGGGAGGAAAGGAGAGATGCTGCATGGATAAGGTGACCATACATCCCGTTTTGAACGGGACAGTCCTGTTTTCGGAACCCCTGTCCTGTTGTCCTCACACACAGCTTTGGGACGCCAAAATGTCCTGTTTTCAGGGAGAGCGTCCCGAAGCTGTGCGCGGGGACAATGGGACAAGCGATCGCTTCCTGTCCCTCCCTGCTGCACCAAAAAAAAAAGCCTCCCTCCAGGTTCGCCATCGCTGCTCCTCTGCTTACCTCCCTGCCACTAATCGCGCCCAGAAGCCTTCTTCCCGACATCAATTCTGACGTCGGAGAGGACATTCCGGACCAGCCAGGCAGTGATTGGCTGGCCCGGAACGTCCTTTCTGATGTCAGAATTGACGTCGGGAAGAAGGCTTCTGGGCGTGATTTTATATCTGCTATCTGTATTTTGCACTATATTTGTCTATTTTTCTATAGTTACTTAGGTGACAAATTTGAAAACCCCCCAAATATAAATGATAATTAACATTTTCTCTGCGTATAGGGTGCTTTGTGTTTTTTTAAATTTTATGGTTATGAAATAATAAGATAGTGTGTACATGAAAAACGAATGGAAGAAATTGGGGGCAGGGCTAAGGTGGGATTGGGGGCGGGACTGAATATTAATAGATGTCCCGTTTTGATGAAAAAAATAAATGGTTACGTTATGCATGGACCACATAAACAGGAACTTCACATGCACTGTGAGTCTAAGCCGGCACAGGAGGAGAAAATGACCCGCTGTGCCTGTGTCTGCATTAAATTCTGCACAGCATGTCCAGAATTACCATATTTTTCGCACTATAAAACACACCTGATCATAAGATGCATCTAGGTTTAGAGGAGGAAAACAAGTAAAAAATATTCTGATCCAAATGGTGTACTAATATATTTAATAAAATATACCAGGCTCTGTCCCTAACCCCACACTCCTTGCTAGGCTCTGCACCCTGTTCCCCCTCCCTGCTAGGCTCTGTACCTTGTCCCACCATCCTGCCCTGTATGCTGTCCCCCCTCTGGTGGTCTTGTGATATGCCGGGACAGGAGGAAACCGTCCCAGCTGACTAACAGTTTTTTACCCTCTTCCTGCACCTTTTTAAATCCTTCACTATACCTTTATAAATCCTCCCTCCCCTCCCCCCGAGTCCTGCGAGAACTGACAGCAGCCATTCAGGGAGCGGCGTGTGCCAGGCTGGAGTGCAAAAAGCTCGCTCCTGCCTTATGCGCCGCTGGCCCCAAGATAATGAGGCAGCCATCCTGTGAGGAAGGAGCAGGAGCACAGAAAGCTTGCTCCTACCGATACACTGCTGGACCACCAGGTTTTAAGGGGGATTTAAAAAGGTACGATGGGTGTGTGTGTGGATTTAAAAAGGTATGGGGAATAAAAAATTGTTATATTCGCTCTATAAGACGCACAGACATTTCCACCCACATTTTTTGGGGAAAATAGTACGTCTTATGGAGTGAAAAATACAGTATAGTATATGTTTTCTGAGGGGGTGAGGAATTTTGCACTTGCAGATTTCTGGCAAGAGTAGTACATAGAAAATGAACAGTCTCCCCCGCCTCCCAATTTGCTTAGATTAAAAGCTTTAAAGACTAATATTATTTTCTGCAAAACCAAAATAAATCATAAAGGGCCCCTTTTACAGAGCTGTAGTAGCGAGTCCCCAGCACAGCAAATGTGATGCAGTCCATAGGAATTGGAATGGGCTGCATCGCGTTTGCCACACAGGAATCGCTACTGCGGCTTTGTAAAAGGGGCCCAAAAAGAACAAAACTCTGAAACATGATTTTGTTGCAAAATGCCAGTCAAAAGTGCTGCTTAACTTTAAGATCTCTCTTATGTAGGAAACAAGTTGTATCATTTAAGTGTTAATGCATGATCAGCTTTTGAGTGAAGTTATGTTTACTTTATCCAACCTACCCGGCAGGTTTTATGAACCGAGTTTCAGCTCTTGTACAGCTGTAACTATTTTCTGCCTAATCAAACAGAAACTTTTTTTTTATTTAAATTTTACAAATACAAAAGTATAAGAATAAAACAAAACAATAAGCTGCAGATACCAAAATATAAATAATAATATGCAAAATATAGTATAGTTAATATACAAAGTAAAATTAATTAGGATTTACATAAGTCCTTAAATATTCATCAAGAGGGGTCCAAATTTTTGTGAATCTGGCTATGTTATTTTGTTTGAATGTTATTATTTCCTCATACTTTCTGATGACACAAAGGCAATTCCACCATTCGTAAAAATTAAGCCTAGAATTGTCTTTCCAATTGGAAACAATATGATCGATAACTAAGGCAATCATGAAATCAAATATATTTTTATATAACGGTGGTATTGATATATCTGGATTAGAGGAACGCAATATGATTGATTTATATGACATGAGCAACTCATTAATATTCATGTTTAAAATTGAGCAGATTTTGGACCAAATGTCTGACCAGTAAACTTGTAAGTTAGGGTATTCATATAAGAGGTGTATTTGAGTCCCAGGTTGCTGTTGGCATGACCAACAGAGCTCTGAAGTCGCATGTAACCCTTTAGCCATTTTAGCAGGCGTCCAGTAAGCTTTATGTATAATGAAAAATGTAGACTGACATATGGATGCCGACATAGTAGGTCTAGCTGAAAATGCCCATAAGGATTTCCAATCTATTACTCTTGGATTTTCATTTAGATATGTTGCCCACATATTATCCAAGGGAATATCTTTTTCTCCCTCACACTCTCTTAAGATTTTATATAGTTTTGATGCTCTTTTGTTTCCTGATATTAAAGGGCCTATAGTCTTTAAGAAATTAGACCAGAGTCCTTATACTTAGATAACAGAAACTTTTTGAGTGACTAAGCAGATCCCTCTCACCGATACTGCCGGCTGCATCTGTGTGAATTATGAAAATAACCAAAGGGGAGGAGGGATGGGAGAGGGAAGAACAAGATCCAGAAATGAACTAGGAGACGGGACGCCACCTAAAATTTCAGGAATATTTACACAAATTTGCATCTTGGAGCTCCATTAATTCATGGGAGGGGGCTGGAACGAGGATCCCACCAAACCCAAAAAGCAACCGATCCACTGGATCTGTGGGATCTGCAGGAAGGGGTGAAATGAGGACCCTGCAGACCCCACAGATCCTGTGGCAGCCAAATTGATAAGAGCATAAGAAGAGCCTACAATCTTCTTACTTGGCAGCACAAACTTCAGGGGAAATAACACTGAGACCTGAAAAACTGCTATAAAAATTATAACGAATAGGAAAAAAAATTTCAACCATGTAACTCCTCTTCTTAAAGAAGCTCATTGGCTGCCAATTGTCCACAGAATCACCTTTAAAATAGCATTATTAACATTCAAAATATTAACAACTAAAGCCCCATCATTCCTAGAGAGGTATATTATTCCATATATTCCTACCAAAAACCTTCTAGTAATTCCATCACTTAGTATAATAAATACAAGACAAGATACGATCTTTGCTGTTACCGCGCCCAGAACATGGAACTCTTTACCAGCACTTATTAAGGAAGAAAAATCGTTAGGTAAATTTAAAGGACTGTTAAAATTCTGGTTCTATAAGGATGCCTTTGAGACATAATTGCCGGATTCTCTTTTTGACCCCATTCATTGCAGAAACTTTTATGTCCTTGTCCCAGGCCTCGAGAAATTTTAAAAAATAAATAAAAATTGTTTTAATTTTCTTTTTACTTTTTTTTAATTACACTTTTACAATTCTTACCCCCCCACCCCCCATTGTACTTACCTTTCTTGCTTACTTTATTATGCTTATTGTAGTTCTCCCCACTTCCCCTATGTATAAGTCTGTAATGTTTGTGTGTTTGTTGTAGTTAGTATCTGAGACCCTGTTTTTAATTGTAAATCGCTTTGAATTTATGATATTGCGATACATCAAAATTTTAATAAAACTTGAAACTTGCACGGCTGCCACTTTATGAACTTTCGCATTTTATGGGAGAAGTTTGTGCTGCTAAGACTGAAAGGTCACTTGGACACATAAAATCAGAGGCGTGAAGAAAGTACAAGAGTTTTATTTACAGCATGCCGGACTCTTGTGTAGAGGTGGCCTTTAACAGCCTTGCATGTGTGAACTGCTGCCGAGAGTGGGAAGCAGACTGAGACGCTGAGACAGCATCAAGGAACCAAAGAGATTTCTGTAGTGGATTCATATGCTAAGTGTTTTTAGTTTTTTGACATTTTGAGTGCATGATTTTTCATGACTTAGTGAGTAGAATGTCTGGTGTTTGCAAAATACAATTGAATTGTAGTTTGGGTCCACTTTATGAACTTTAGCGTTTTATGAACCGCAACACTTTTCCCCCCTCATCTATGAGATATTGCCTTTTATATATCCAAACAGTCTCTTGGACTTGAAAATCTGACCCGTGCTGATTATTTTTGGGAGAGATTTCTTGCTGCATGAAGAATAATGCTCCCAAATTTTGTTGAAGTCACTATTTGCAAATAAATTATGAGTGGAAGTTTTTTGACCTATGATTAATTAGTGTGTGCTCTCTCGACTACCGTGTTTCCCTGAAAATAAGACAATGTCATATATTCATTTTGGGCCAAAAAAACACACTAGGGGGCTCATAATAATCCCCCCCCCCATTCAAAACATGGCCTAAATTGGTACTTGGACGATCAAAAAGACAGATCGTCCAAGTACCGATACTCAAAGCTGGTTTTAGATGTATCTAAAACCAGCTTAGGCCTTTACCCTGCCTCTAAATGCCTAGAGCGAAAAGAGATGTTTTTAGAGGAGGGGAAAGGGCGAGAGGTAGGCAGGAGGTAGGCCCTGGCAACCTGCCCACCCCCCACTGCAACGACTTTGGCAGGAGAGCGCGGCAGGGGAGATGAGGCATCTCTCTTGCCGCTATCATTGCTGGGGGGGGGATTCTGTTTTTGACAAACACTGGTTACAGAATCCAGCTTTTAGGTGAAGGACTGGCCCCTCCTTCGCCTAAAAGTCTTGTTTTGGGTGTTTGGGACTTGGGCAATTTTGGGGTTGATAATGTGTTCTAAGATTAGACATAGTGGTGGTCTGGTCAATTAAACTGCTGAACATAGAGGTATTATTTTGTTTTCATGTACAATGATCATCTCTCCCTTCCTCTCCTCCACCCCAATTCTTCCTCTTTCCTTTCTCTCCCCCACATGTGCAGCATCTTTCCTCCCCTCTCACCCAGCTCCTTGTGCCTTCCCTCTACAGCATCTTTCTATCCCTCCCTCCCATCCCTCGTGCAGGAGAACCCTTGCCTAGCTTCTATCCCTCCCTTCCGTACAAATGCAGCTGCCCACCCCCACCACACAGGATTTTATAGTAGACACCATTTCCCTAGCCACCTATCAATTTAGGTACCATTTATAGAATCTGATCTGATATTCCTATGGGCATCTTAGCCATTAGTACCCCTTGATGAATTCCCCCTTAAATATACTAAAAGCATATTAATTTCACATCCTTTCCTAACAGCTACCAGCAAGTTTCAAACCTCCGATCCCTCTGTTCTCAAAGGAGATATTGATGGAAAAAAAATGTAGGATCACATCTACCTTTATAAAGATGCGAAGTTGGCTTTATGAGGATACAGGAAACTAACTTTAATAATTCACCAAATAACAAGAAGAAAGGATCCACATCACAGGTTAAATGACTTTCAAAAAAGAATTTTTATTGACTGAAACAATGTGAAAAATAATCCATGCACATACTGGAGATGCGCACTCATTTGAAATGATATTTCCCATGTTGTTTGGTGAAATTTTTGCCCAAAGCAACTGAGACACAAAACAAAACTGTGGAGTTTTTCTTGTGTTGTAAATAGTACTCACCCTCCTGAAACCCTTCTGAAACAGTGTAGAGAGTTGCGCTTGGACAGAAATCCCACCCATCCCCATCCGTCCCCGTCAGAATCTCTTCCGTCCCCACGAGGAATTCTCCCTGTCCCTGCCCATCCCCACGAGGAATTCCCACTGTCCCCGCCGTCCCCCATAAAAGTTACCTGTCCCTTTAGTACTTATTTGTATTTGGGACAGTGGAGAGTTAAGTGACTTTCCCAGAATCACAAAGAGATGCAGTGGGAATCAAACCTAGTTCCCTTGGATCTCAGGCCTCTGCACAATTAGGCTACTCTTTAACCTGTCTGACACTATTTGGCCATATTGTTTAAGCTCTTAAAGAAGTTGACTAAGAAGCCTGAATCTGTCCATCATACCATCACTCCCTCCACTCCATCATTCATTCATCTATCTCTCTCCATCAGTATGCAGTGTGCTGCTAATGTCTTATCAAGGGCTTCTGGACAGCTTTTCTTCGCCATCGCTCTTTGCTGTCATAATTTTAAAAAAAAAGTTAAACGAGAGACTCTAACAAGGAATTCTTTTCCTGCAGTCTGTCTCTCTTTACATACATCCCGTTTTCAACGGGACAGTCCCGTTTTCGGACTGACCGTCCCGTTGTCCCGACCCACCGCTTCAGGACACCGAAATGTCCCGTTTTCAGGGACAGCGTCCCGAAGCTGTGTGCGGGGACACCAGGACGGGCGATCACTTTCCCTCCCTGCTGCGCTGATTCTAACTCTGGGCCGCCGCTGCTGCTTCTTCCCTTCTTCCCGACATCAATTCTGACGTCGGAGAGAACGTTCCGGGCCAACCAATCACTGCCTGGCTGGCCCGAACTTCCTCTCCGACATCAAAATTGACGTTGAGAAGAAGGGAAGAAGCAGTGGCGGCGGCCCAGGGTTTGAATTGGCGCGGCAGAGAGGCAGACTGGCAGGCAGCGGCGGTACACGGATGGACGGGCGGTTTGAATCCGTGGGGGGTTGAATCGCGGGGGGGGGGGGTTTGAATCAGGCACTGGAGGGAGGAAAGGAAGTAGGCAGGCTGGCTTCGGGGGAGGGACAAAGGCAAGGGAAGACATAGGAAGGAGGCACTGGGAGCACTATGGACATGGGAAGGAGGCACTGGGGGCACTAGGGACACAGGACAGGCACTGGGAGCACTATGGACATGGGAAGGAGGCACTGGGGGCACTAGGGACATAGGACAGGCACTGGGGGCACTATGGACATGGGAAGGAGGCACTGGGACACTATGGTCATGGGAAGGAGGCATTGGGGGCACTAGGGACACAGGACAGGCACTGGGAGCACTATGGACATGGGAAGGAGGCACTGGGGGCACTATGGACATGGGAAGGAGGCACTGGGGCACTATGGCATGGGAAGGAGGCATTTGGGGCACTAGGGACACAGGACAGAGGCACTTGGGGCACTAGGGACACAGGACAGGCACTGGGGGCACTAGGGACACAGGACAGGCACTGGGAGAACTATTGACATGGGAAGGAGGCACAGGGGGCACTATGGACATGGGAAGGAGGCACTGGGGCACTAGGGACATGGGAAGGAGGCATTCGGGGCACTAGGGACATGGGAAGGAGGCATTCGGGGCACTAGGGACACTGGACAGGCACTGGGGGCACTATGGACATGGAAAGGAGGCACTGGGGCACTATGGACATGGGAAGGAGGCACTGGGGGCACTAAGGACATCGGAAGGAAGGAGGGAGGGTATAGAAAGGGACAATTGTTGGGCCTGAGTACAGATAGAAAGAAATGAAAGAAAGGATACAAAGTCAGAAGGAAACACAACCAGAGACTCATGAAATCACCAGATAGCAAAGGTAGGAAAAATGATTTTATTTTTAATTTAGTGATCAAAACATGTCAGTTTTGAGAATTTATATCTTCTGTCTATATTTTGCACTATATTTATCTATTTTTCTATAGTTACTGAGGAGACATTGCATATTTTAAAGTCATTTGCCTTGACATCTTTGAAACCCCCCAAATATAAATGATAATTAACATTTCTCTATGTATAGTGTGCTTTGTAGTTTTTTTTTTAATTTTAAGGTTACCATTATGAATTAATATGAAGATATTATGTGTACATGAAAAATGAATGGAAGAAATTGGGGGCGGGGCTAGGGTGGGATTGGGGGCAGGACTGACAATTAATAGATGTCCCCTTGTGATGAAAAAAATAAATGATCACCTTATCTTTATACCATCACCATGCATGCCATTCTCAGCTGTCCATCGACCCTTCTTCCATCCAGTTCTCTTCCCCCTGCCCTTAGCCCTCTGAAATAAATTCTACACTGTGAAGACATAGTTTTGTTTGCACAATGTGCGTGTGAGTGCCTCACAACTGCACAAAGGATAACTCTGAGAAATGCAAGAAGCTCGAAGTGTGTCGGACATAGTATTTGCCCCCCTCCCCCCCAAATATACACATAAGGCAAATAAAGATCTCTGCAATCTGACTGCACCAGCCTCGCAGGTTAACTTGATACCTTATTGCACGAAAGAGAAATCTGTAAACGCTGAAAATGAAGGCATTCTAAGAATAACAGAATTTCCTCTCCAGGCCCACCTCACGCACTCCCTGCACACTGGAGAGCCCCGATTCAACTTTCTCAGCCTTCCTCCAAAAGGGGAGGAGGTGGAGGTAGGGGAGGTGGATCTCTGTTGAGTGTCTTTGTTTCCAATTGGTCACAGCTGGGTTGAGGGCGGACGTTATGTAAATGCATGGGTGGGGAGGGTGGACTTCATACAGGCTGACTTCCTGTTCTAGCCTTGCACGTACCACTGCCTGACCAATCAGCAGCAATGCAGTGAGCACACGTAGGCACACTGAGCGCCTACATGCTGAGCTCACTGCTCAGAATGGCTATTCCCACCATGGCGTTGGACTGGTATCTTGAAAATTAGGTAGACCTCAGAATGGGAGATCCCAGTTCCATCCCCGTGGGAGTCCCGCTGGCCTTGGAGGGGTCCCTGTGGGAGTCCTGTGGGCCTGGGAGGGGTCCTCGTGGGAATCCCGTTGACCTTAAAGGGATCTCCGTGGGATTCCCGTGATCCCCGTTCCCGTGCAGACTTCTAAAACAATGTACATTATTGGGAGATTTACAGAGCATACACTAACAATATTGTTGTTGATGAAAAAAAAATAAATTTCTTAAACCTAAAGAAAATGAAAATATTTAAATTAATATGGGGCCCATTGGAATCTTATGTTCGCTCATTGTAATTGTTTATTGACTGTGAATCAGTTTGTTCTTTGCTATGGTACATATCCAGGGCAGGGGAAGAGAGGGATTCTTATGTCATAAATTGATTTTTGAATATTTATAATTGGGATGGGTGTGAAGATATCATTATTCAAAATAGATAGGATATTTATGATAATATATGTTTATGTTATATGGAATGATAATTATTTGGGTAAAGGGGGTAGGAAAATGGATGATTATGAACATGAGAAAGATGAATGTGCTTTTATTGTTTTGCTCTTCTCTAACATGTAATTCTATTTTCCCCCCTTACTCTTCCATTCTATATATAAGCTCATGTAAACCTTTTCCTTTCTCTTCTTATATTTTAAGTTCTTGTAAACCGTGCCGAGCTCCACTTCCGTGGACAGGATGCGGTATATAAACTTAAGGTTTAGTTTAGTTTAGTTTTACTATGAGTTGCATTGGTTGTATTGCACTGTTGTAGTTTTGAAAATTAATACAGAATTTTAAAAAAAAAGAAAATTCCTATAGAAATAATAATAATCTTAGGCAGTTAAAACTTTGGGGGCTGCATATCATTAGTTCATACACCATTCATCACTTAGGGGTGTAGTTATGAATATGGGCTACAGTTATTTACACCCCCTTTTACTAAACCGCGATAGTGATTTTTAGCTGAGGGAGCTGCGCTCAATGTTCTGTGCTGCTCCCGGTGCTCATAGAGTTCCTATGAATGTCAGGAGCAGCACGCAGCTTGTAGCGCGGCTCCCTGCGCTAAAAAACGCTATCGCGGTTTAGTAAAAGGGGGGTGGGTTAGTTATTAGGATTTATTTAATGCCTTTTTGAAGGAGTTTACTCAAGGCGGTGTACAGCAAGAATTAATCAAACATAAGCAATAGGCAAAAAATAAAAAAACATTCAGATTACAATAGAAGTATGGCATTAGAGACTCATAATCAAAAATCTAAAATGTCCAAAAAAACACTTAAGTCAGCATTTGTACATGTATCCTAATCGTCGGGACGTCCAAGTGCCAATAGAAACATAGAAACATAGAAACAATAGACGGCAGATAAGGGCCCACGGCCCATCTAGTCTGCCCACCTTAATGTCCCTCCCCTACCTTTGCCCTGTGAATTGATCCCATGTGCCGATCCCATTTGGCCTTAAAATCAGGCACGCTGCTGGCCTCAATCACCTGTAGTGGAAGACTATTCCAGCGATCAACCACTCTTTCAGTGAAAAAGAATTTCCTGGTGTCACCTCGTAGTTTCCCGCCCCTGATTTTCAACGGATGCCCTCTTGTTGTCGTGGGACCCTTGAAAAAGAAGATATCTTCCTCCGCCTCGATGCGGCCCATAAGATACTTGAACGTCTCGATCATGTCCCCCCTCTCTCTGCGCTCCTCGAGCGAGTATAGCTGTAATTTGTCAAGCCGTTTTTCGTATGGTAGATCCTTGAGTCCCGAGACCATCCGGGTGGCCATTCTTTGCACCGACTCCAGTCTCAGCACATCCTTGCGATAATGCGGCCTCCAGAATTGCACACAGTATTCCAGGTGGGGCCTCACCATGGATCTATACAATGGCATAATGACTTCCGCCTTACGACTGACGAAACCCCTTCGTATGCAGCCCATGATTTGTCTTGCCTTGGACGAAGCCTGCTCCACTTGATTGGCAGACTTCATGTCCTCACTGACGATTACCCCCAAGTCTCGTTCTGCTACCGTTTTTGCTAGGATCTCGCCATTAAGGGTATAAGACTTGCATGGATTCTGGCTGCCCAGGTGCATAACTTTGCATTTTTTGGCATTGAAGTTGAGTTGCCATGTCCTAGACCATCGCTCCAGTAGGAGTAGGTCGTGCATCATGTTGTCGGGCACTGAATCTTCGTCTGTTGTGCATTTGCCCACTACATTACTCAGTTTGGCGTCATCGGCGAATAATGTTATTTTACCTCGAAGCCCTTCTGCCAAGTCTCTTATAAAGATGTTGAATAGGATTGGGCCCAAGACTGAGCCCTGTGGTACTCCACTAATCACCTCCGTCATTTCGGAGGGGGTGCCGTTCACGACCACCCTTTGGAGCCTACCTCCAAGCCAGCTCCCAACCCATTTCGTCAATGTGTTACCTAATCCTATAGAACTCATCTTGCTCAGTAACCTGCGGTGTGGTACGCTATCGAATGCTTTGCTAAAGTCCAGGTACACGATGTCCAGGGACTCCCCAATATCCAGCTTCCCCGTTACCCAGTCAAAGAAGCTGATCAGGTTGGATTGGCAGGATCTCCCCTTAGTAAATCCATGTTGTCGGGGATCCCGTAGATTCTCCTCATCCAGGATCTTATCTAATTGGTGTTTGATTAGAGTTTCCATTAGTTTGCTCACTATCGATGTTAGACTCACTGGTCTGTAGTTTGCTGTCTCCATCTTTGAGCCTTTCTTGTGGAGTGGAATGACGTTAGCCGTCCTCCAGTCCAACGGGACGCTGCCTGTACTAATAATCAAAACTTTTTTCCTGGATACCTAGTGAGACGTTTCTCCCACTATGCATCCAGAGTTCCAGGGAGCATGTTTTGGGCAGGTGTAACTTGGACGTCTTGAGGCGATAATCAAACCTATTCCAAGACATCCTGGATGGAACTTAGATGTTCCATCCAGGAGCTACACCCAGGATGTTCCAACAGGAGCTACACCTGTTTTGGAAGCGTCTAAGTTTCACAAACTGATCAGATGACCACTGATCAGATGACATTAAGGTATGGCCCTCCCCCACCGCTCACTAACCCCCTCCCAGCCCCCCAAAATTTGAATTAAAGAGTACATACCTGTCTCTAGACCAGATGCCACTTAGAATATGAAAGCCTAGTAGAGCATCACACAGGTGTTTGCCTGGTAGATGGGCTAGTGAACAATAAAGAGGAGACCCAGGCCTGTAAGTCACTCTAACCAGTACATTTATGGTAAAAAGTGTGAATTCACTAAAACCTACCAAAACCCTACTCTATTGCCATATAGGTGCCACCTGAAGACATAAGGGCTATTAGGGTCATAGACAGGTAGGTGTAGAATATTTGGAGGGAGCACAGTCAGAAGCTTCCAAACAAGGAACATTAGATGACCAATGTTGCACCTTTTGCCATTGCCTTTTGTAGCATCCCAGATAAACCTTTGCTTTAAACTCCTCTCTCTCCACCCCCACCCACCCACCCCCACTAAAGTATTATTGGATGAAAAATTGAGTAATTTTGAATAGTTTAACATACTAACAATTACCCTTTGATATACTCCATTTCTTTTCCCTCAGATGAGGGTTCAGTTTTCTCTTCAGCCATCACTTTCCTCTGGCTGGGATATCTCTTCTTGTGCCATTTTGTCTTTTCCCTCCTCTCTCAACAACAAATGACAAGAGGCAAAATAAAATAAAATAGGGGGATGACAGTGGGAGAAAATAGCGCTGAGTTGGTGGGTGGGAATTGGATCAGATAATTTCAAAAAAGGTGTCAGGGGTTGAGGCGAGATTGGCAGAATGGACAGCTGGACGGGGGTGGGGGAGGTGGGGGACCTGGTTAAGAACTCAAGGTGGATCTTGTGTAGATTGTCATAGAAGAACTCTGCCATCATCTGGGGGGAAATTGAAGGGGTGACTGAAGGTGAGGGCACTGAGTACGAGGGAGTGCTAAAAAGTCCTCAGCGCAACCAACCAACTTCCTAAATTCTCAGCATTATTTTGCCACTGTAGTTGAAAAGAGTGCTATCTTATTTCATTAAGTGCCAATTTGCAGAAACAAAATTCTGTGTTCTGACATTTTTTTAGATCATTGATTGGTTGGACTGAGAACTTTTCAGAACCCCCCTCGTAGAGAGTTGAGTGTGACAGAGACGGCGAAAGTTAGAGCCAAGAGAATTAGTTAAATGGATATAATAGTCTTGTTTGACAAGTGAAAGGGCTGGATGTCATCAGGAATTTGAAGTATATGAAGTCAGCATGTATATGGAATTTAAGCCAAAGATGTTCAGCAGATTGGGCACTGGAGCACAGGTAGCAGATGTTGGGGGTCAGCCAGGACTGGGGGTTTGACGCGCCTTACAGGATGTAAAATGGGAGGAGTGAGAATAATTAGAACAGGAGAGAATGGTGTTGTAGGAGAAGCAGCTTCAACGACAGACTTGTATGACATAGTAGTTGAAGGGAGGGATGAGACAGTGGTGGAAAGAGTGCCAAGGTCAATAGCCTAAGGGTAGTGAGGAGGAGTTGTGAACGTTATCAGATGATAGTCAGAGAGGGGAAGAGCTGAGGTGCAGAATTTTGTGGCAGAGCAGTTGGAGGAGAATACCATTCTGGTGCGTTAGGGTGGTGGAGCACAGCTGGAGATTAAATGATGATGTCAGAGCAAGAAATCTGGAAGTGCAGGCAGGGCAGAATTAACCAATAGGCCCAGTAGGCACATTAAGGGGCATCAACCTTGTTTTTTCCAAACGACGATGGGCCCCTCCAGCATCGATCGACAACGCGGGCTCCCCCCAATCAACAACGTGGGCTCCTCCCGATTGGCAATGCAGCCCCCCCCCCCCCCGATCAGCAACGTGGCTCCACCCATCAACGGAAAGTAAGACAAGCAAGCAATGCGGGTAAGAAAGGCAACGGGAACTGTAATTTTGGAAGCGGTGCTGCTTGCCCAAAGCTTCCTTCTGACGCAGCTCCCTGTTTCCGCATGGGCGCATGGTGGGGTGGGGAGGGGCGGGGCAGGGTGGCCCAGTGTACTTGTGTGCCTAAGGACCCTCGACAAATTAATCCTGCCCTGAGTGCAGGAGTCAGAGGGATCATCAGCATGCAGTGGTGTAGCGAGGGTGAAATGTGTCCGGGCGGTGGAGCCCCTCCCCTGCCCTCTTTTCCGCCCCCCCTATCTGCCCCTCCTGTCGCACATGTCCCCATTCACATCCCCTGTACCTCTTTAACGATTGCAGCACAAGTAGCAACTCCAACCTGCTGCTCGCGCCAGTGTCAGCTCTTTCTCTGATGTCACTTCCTAGGTGCGGGTCCAAAACATGACATCAGAAGAAGAGCCGACATTGGTGCGAGCAGTAGGCTGGGGTTGCTGCTTGCGCCGTGAACAGGTACGGTGGAAGGGAAACGGTGCGTGCATGGTAGTGGGGGAGGGGCAGGGAAGGAGCGGGGTGGAGAGGAGGATGTGTGCTAGCTCCCCCACCACGAGGGTGTCCGGGGCAGACCGCCCACTCTTACTATGCCACTGTCAACATGGATGTTGAAATCACCAAGGATGAGGGAAAGAAATGACTGTTTGAGAAAGAAGGGGTCAAAGTCAGTGAGGAAGGAAGAGAGGAACTTATCAGGGGTCGGTAAATGACTGCTACTCAGAGAGGTAGAGGAGTGAATAGACAGATGGAGGGAGACCAGTGAGACTGAGGTGTAAGAAGTGATCAAGATGGCGAGAGTAACAACCCAACACCACCACCATGACCTACTGGGCGAGGTGTGTGTGAGAAAAGGTAGCCTCCTTGACACAAGGCAACAGCTGAAGCAGAGTCTTCAGGGTAGATCCACATTTCAGTTAGTGCCAGCAGGTGGAGAGTTCAAGAGATAAAGAGGTCATGGATGAAGGTAAGTTTGTTGGAGATTGAGCGGGCATTTCACAGGGTACATGAGAAAGGCAGATGGGGTGGGGGGTGAAGAGAGGAAAAAAAGAAGATTAGTTACATTGCGGTCTGTCCCACATGAGTAGGGTGAGGTCTGCTTGAGAGGACTGGGATTGGGATTGATATCCCTGGCAGAGAGCAAGAGAAGAAGTAAAAGAGTACGGATGATTGTGGGAGAGGCATGGGGGGGCCATGATGTGGTTAAGATGCATATACACTTCTTCCTCCGTATCCACGGGGGTTAGGGGCAGAGCTGGCCTGCAAATATTTAAGAAACGGGAATAATATTTGGGCTGGTTCTGCCCCTAACCCCTGCTTCCTCCCGGCAATTTTAAGCCCTGTAAGCCCCCCCTTAAGCCTTACCTGGTGGTCTAGAAGGTTTTCGGGGCAGGAGCAATCTTCCCACGCTCCTTCCCATGCAGATCGCTTACAGGAAATGGCTGCCTTGAGCTCCTGTAGTCTCTCGAGCCATTTCCTGTAAGTAATCTGCATGGGGCAGGATCATGGGAAGATCACTACTGCCCTGAAAACCCGCTATGCCACCAGGTAAGGCTTAAGGGGTGGGCTTACAGGGCTTAAAATAGCCTGAAAAAATTAAAATGTGTCTTTTTTTGTTTTGTTTAAAATTGCGAATAACCGAATCTGCAGATTCGGAGGGGGAAGTGTAGGTAGAGTGGGGATGGCTTAATGAAAGGCAGAAAATGTTGAAACTTTAGAGCTGAGAAGAGGATGGAGGACAAAAGGGAGAGTGAGGTGAAATCCAAAAGTGAGTTACGTGGTGGTGGGTTAAATGATTTGGGTGAAGAAAGAGAGAGAGATTAAGAAAAGAAGAGGAGAGGAGAATTTGGTGCACAGGAGTCATGGGGGAAAGGTGATGGAGTGGCTACTAGGTGTCTCCTTAATAGACAATGAGATTTATCCTGGATATGGGAGAGTTTCCTAGGCCTAAATTGATGAGATAAGTAAGACTAGTGAGGCTTGTGAGACAATGGTGGTCATGGTCAAAATTGCCTGGCAACTAGTGTCACAAGATGAAGATGAAAAGTAGCTTGGTAACGTAGACTTATAAGGGAGAGTTCATGGACGAGAGGCATGGTTATGTGAGCGCCAAGGGTAAGAGGGTATGATTAAAGAATGGGTAAAAATAAATCTGCTTGCTGCCCCCAAGAAGAGAGAGAATGAAGTCAGTTATAAACTTCAAAGCACCTTTTTTTAAAATGGTGGAATCGGGGCTGAAAGGAGGGGCACCGGCAGATAATGAGGAGGTCACAAGTTTGTGCTGAAGCAAACTTAGAGATGTGCAATGGAATTAGACAATTAGCAAAGAACTTGGATGGCATTTACAGTTTACAAAGAAAGTACGTTTAAGGTTTATCACATACATTTTTCAGAGTACAGAAAACATAATTACCAGTCAAAGAGGGATGAGTACATAGTGAGGTAAATGATCATCTCACAAGAAGAGAACGGATGAAGTCAGTTATAAAAACTTTTTTTTTAAAATTCTTTATTTAATAATTTTAATACAATAATCTCAGTGAAATGCACAATTAGCATTAAATATAATTCATAAACTTAGTAAACTAACAAGAGTACTACATCTTATTATTACTACAATTGAAATAATCCCATTCTCTATCCCGTATCTCCCCCCGCCCCCCACCCCTTCCAGGAGACCTGGTTCCAAAACCCTAGGGGTAGGAGAATTCTTCATAAGGCTTTTATTCCCCAGCTCAATATAAGTTTCCCACATGTCATTAAATTTTGCCCATTGATCAGTTAAAAGGGCTGAAAGTATATTTTTCACAAACTATTTCTAAACGTTCCCTCACATCCCTCAGAGTGGATACATTTAACATACGTCATTGCTGAGCTAATGTCAAACTAGCAGCTATAAATGCCAGGACCAAAAGTTTAGATTGCGAAAGTGTTAAACCTTCTATTCTTACTCCCAGCAATGCCCTTTCAGCATTCAGCTTAAGTGGTGTCTGAATTAATCTGCTTACATAATCAAAAACTTGCTCCCAAAACTTTTGGACCCTTTGACATTCCCACCACATATGATAGAATGTACCTCTTTCACCACACCCTTTCCAGCAGGTAGCATCACTCTGCTTGGTACATTTACTAATTAGGACGGGGGTGGTATACCAACAAACTAGGAGTTTAATAGCATTTTCCACCAAAGTGGCAGCCCTAGCTGTCTGAAAAATATGTGATACTATTACCCCCCACTCATCTATAGACCATTCTTTCCCCAAATCTTTTTCCATGCTTTCATATTTGATTTTTTGGTTATTTTGTCTTCATTTATAATTTTATATAGTCAAGAAAAACACCCTTTTGCTACTGGGTTCTCCTAGCCTTTTATCAAATTCAGATTTCTTTAAGATTCCATCACTCTTCATCTTATGTGTTAATATATAATTTTTTATTTGTCAAGATGGGTCATCTCTCCTGCCGCTTTAGTGATCCCAAGTGCCGTGTTTGGCGACACTAGGTAGTATCGCTATTGCGGCAGGGGAGATGAGGCATCTCTCCTGCCCTGATGGTTGCGGTGGGGGGTGGGTAGGTTGCCGAACCGCTGAGCTGATCGCGCCAGCCGCCATCAGCTCAGCGGTCCCTTTTTTGGCACTTATATCTGTTTTGACTTGGTCTAAGTCAAAACCTATAACATTTGGTTATACCTGCTGTACACCTATGTCTAGGGTATTAGATAAGCTGTTAGGTTTACAAAGGCTTTAACACAGAGGTTTCACACTATCAAAGATACAGTTCCTTTAGCAAACAACAACCTCCAGGCAGTCCCAGAGTGAGAGGTTTTTCTTCTCTCCCTAATCAGTGACACCTGGGCTCTGGTTACAGAGAGCCAGCACTCAAATGCAGCTTAGTGAGACAGATACTTGGCTTTCTTTTAGCTTATGGACTAGCCTTCATTCCCTCTGGGTTATAGTCAGCTTCCAGACACACTTCAGTAGTGTCCATTGCCTCAACTTTCTCAGCAGCTGGGCTCAAGCTTGGGAAGACTTCCGTCATATCCACATCCTCACTGCTGTGGGGTTGAGAAGGGAGACTTCTCTCCTCATCTGCCTGTTTGCTATGCTGCTGGTCGTGCATTTGCCTTGGTTCCTCAGCTTCACCTCCATTCCTGTTCTCCTCTCTGTGATTCAGGGCTCTGCTTTTATGTGTGTCATAGCCCCACCCCTCTCTCCTAGGAGCAGGGGGTGTTGGGCAGGAAATCCCTAGGGAAATAACTCTGGTTTCTCCTAGGCTGATAGTGTGCATACCTTGCAGGACTAGGTCTCCATTTCTCAGTAAAAGTCCTATCAGGCTTTCTGATGAACTTATTCTGGTATGGCATTCTCTGCTGTATATTCTTAGGTTTAAACCCTTCCTGCTCTACCTCACTGTCTGAGGGCTAGTCAGTAGTTTCCATATCCTTACTTTTAACCTGGTCAGCTCTCCTGACCAGGGACCGTGCTCTGCTTTTATCCATTACAGGGACAAAGCTGGAAATGGGTTTGATTATGGGTACTTGGACGATCAGGCTTTTTGATCATCCAAGTACCCATTTAGGCCACTTTTTAGTTGTTGCTGTTTTTTTTAAATTATGAGCCCCTTGGCCTTTAAGACTTAGACGTATTGATCGCAAGGTTGAAAAGCTAAGTTATTTATCTACACTACTTAATACTAAATATGAATTAAATTATAGATATTAAAAAATGTTAAAATATTTAAAAATGTAGTGGTGTCTACTGGGAGAAATGAGGAACTACACCCCACTGAGATATGCTACTCTAGGGGCTATCTGATATCCCATTGGCATGATATAGAAAATTCCCTGCAATGTGATTGAAGCTGGTTGGCGGATATGGCACGACATTGAATTTCTGGTATCATCATAGCAGGAGATTGCCAGCTAATCTCATATGGTCTGAATATCAGGGGGATAGTGGCTGAATAACACTATTTTCCATAAAGTTGCATGCTCTGCCCTCACTCCACCTTAACTGGACTCCAAAAATATCCCTATGGTGCCATATGGATTTTTAGCAACACTGAAATTCCGAGGAAAGGAAATCAATACATTTGATGGCAATCACTAGATAAGTCCCATTGAATACAGATCCTATCTTATTTTTTCTAATTGTTTTTGTAGTAAGAACATGTTGCATGACTGCCCACTTGTTTCTCTGATGATTGATCTTCTCTGTGCCTGCTGCAAATGGTTACTTTGGAGGCAATTTTATAAGCAGGTACCTCAATTTTGTTGTCTTATGGCCACAATTAAGCGTTGGCAGAAACAGAGCAGACCAGTGATATCAAGGAAACTGTCATTTATTAAATAATCCAAACCTGAGGTGGCCACGTTTAGCCCTCGGGCTGCATCAGGGAAAAATGCCAGAATGGGAAAAAAAGAAATCACTTTCCCCTTCTTTTGAGGCAAAACATTCTCTCACTTTCACCTATGTAAAATCAAGCAGATTCAAAGGAGTAAAGGTGCAATCTTGGCCTTTTGAATCTGCTTGATTTTACATAGATGAAAGAAAGTGAGAGTGTTTTGCCTCAAAAGTAGGGGGGAGTGATTTCTTTTTTTCCCCTTCTAGCATTTCCCCCTGATGCAATCTGAGGGCGAAACATGGCTACGTTTGGTTTTGCTTATCTAATAAATTGCAATTTTTTTGATAAAATTAGTCTGCTCTGTGTTTCTACCTGTGAGATTATTCACAGATCATCACCTCTTTGTGTTGTCCACAACTAAGAACCCGCATTCCCATACAGAATACTAATGTAACCCAGAATCAGCATTTAGGTGCCTACAAGTACATAAACTCTAGACCTGGCAGGCGTGTGGGCACTTAAATATGGCATTTTAATATTTGTATTTCTTCTTTTGCATCATAGTAACACATTTCTTTTCACTGCAGAGAGATTTCCAAAAATTCCTTGAAAACTAAACTGTTGCAGCTGGAATGCCATTTTACATGGGAATTATTGAAAGAAGATTCAGATCTCGATGAGCTGGAGGAGGCACTTCATGACCAACTTGAATTTTTATTCCCAAATTGCAGGTCAATGGTTTATAATCTGCTTGCCTATGTGAATCAACTAAAAGGTAACAATGTTGAAGCCCTTGCAAATCTTCAAAAAGCTGAAGAGTTAATTCAAGAGGTCCAGGATGATGATATCAGCACAAAAATTATTACCACCTATGGGAACTATGCGTGGATATACTATGATATGGACCAGCTTGAAAATGCCAATACCTACCTTGGGAAGGTGGAAGATATTTGTAAAATGTTATTGAGCACATCTCCCTATAAAGTTCCAGTCTCTGATGTTTATGGTGAAAAGGGATGGGCCTTATTAAAGTTTTGTGGACAATATTATGAAAAAGCAAAAGAATGTTTCCAGAAGGCTCTTGAAAAAGATCCTGAAGGTCCAGAATGGAATTCTGGCTATGCAACGGTTGTGTACCGTCTGGAGGGTTTTAACATCAAAAAATATACCCCAGAAGATTGCGAATCTGTTGAACTGTTGAGACGTGCTATAAAGCTGAATCCTAAAGACACAGTAGTGATGGCACTCTTAGGTCTGAAACTTCAAGAAATGAATCGGTCAGAAGAAGGAGAAAAGTACATTAAAGAAGCATTGGCGAAAACTCCCAATCTTCCTTACCTGTTGCGCTATGTTGCAAAGTTTTACAGACGGCAAGGAAGGGTGGACGAAGCCATTAAACTGTTGAAAAGGGCGGTAAGTTTTACACCGCGCTCTGGTTTCCTGCACCACCAGCTAGGTATTTCTTACAGAAAAAAGATGATAGAACTGAAAAAAACTGCTCATGCTTCAAAATACAGTGTCAGGAATGACTTTTCCAAACAGATTCAAGAACTAATTTGGTATGCCATTTATCATTTTGTATTTGTTGTGGAGCAGAAAACAAAGTTTGTGTATGCAAAGATAGACTTAGCCAACATGTATGTAGAAGCGAATCAGCATGACAAAGCAGAAAACATGTTTCAGGAAGTGCTCAGAATGGAGAAGCTTACCGATGTAGAAAAGCAAGAGATATATTTAAATTGCGGCCGCTATGAAGAATACCAGAAAAAGTCAGAATCTGAAGCCCTTAGATATTATACAGCAGGGCTAAGACTTCAGATTGGATCGATTGCAAGGGATTTGTGCCAAAGAGCTCTGCAAAAGTTCGCCGAAAGGAAGATTCAGAGGAATGGAGCAGATGCTTCAGGTTTTGGCCTCCTTGGGCTTATCCACCAGCTGAAAGGAGAAAAGAAAGAGGCGATTGAATGCTATGAGAAAGCCCTAGAACTAGACCCTGATAACGAAGAGTATTTGAGTGGTATCTGCAACATGCGGCTTTCAATATGAATCGAATGCTGTTGTGTGTCTGTATATATACTTAATTTGTAAGTCCATTGTAAGAAAAATACCTGTTCTAAAGAGAGAGTTGTAGAATGTATATAATTGTTTGTATTAATAATAATTGCATACATAATACATTTTTTTCCTATGATTTACCACACCAGCCAATTTGTTCAGACCAGCCAATTTGACTAGAGTGAAGCAAGTTATTACACTTGTTGAAATTTAACTGCAAAAATTTAAGGTGTGTTAAATATACAGAGTGTGCCTAGAATCTTTCCAGCATTTGTGGCAGATGCTACTACTTTCCCACGTACAGTTGATTGACAGCTGAATTGCAAGTACATTATAAAAGAGAAATTGCAAACGCATATAAATATCAATAAAAAATTGTCAACTGAATCGGGATACAGGGCAGAAAACACAAATGTTAGTTTATGGCTTCATTTTAAAATGGCATCTTTGCAAAGATTTTTTGACTTGGGATATTTTATATATTTGCTCTATTAAAGAGTGCATTGGAAAATTTTGCGTTTTTGTTTTAAATTGGTCTCTCTCCTGTTTCTCTTCTATCTTGCCATAAGTATTTGTGTTTTGATATTTTGGTTTCTGTAGAGTGTAGGGAATCTTATGAGTGACTTGAATAAGTGCCTATTGTATTTTTAAACTTAAAGAGGCCATTTCTGCTTTTAACTTTATATTTATTAAGTCTTCAAAAATAACAAATATAAAGGAAAAATAATGCATGGCTAACCAGTCATAATAACTACTACTAAACAGCATTGGGGATCCATAACAAACATCAATAATATTTAACAAATACCTATACTAATTTTAATGATTACATGCTTGTTGCTGGATCAGCTGCTCCAAATGCACTGCCTCAGTGAACACATATGAGGGGGTGCTGAAAAGTTCTCAGCCCGCCCAAGAAGAGAATGACATGGATATGGTTCAATCAACGATCAGAAACAATGTCAAAACATAGAATTTCATTTCTACAGACTGGCATGTAATGAAATAAGATTACACTCTTTTCAGCTACGGTAGCAAAATGATGCTCAGAACTTAGGAAGTTGGTTGGTTGGGCTGAGAACTTTTCGGCATCCCCTTGTACATTTCCAATGCCTAGGTTCATCAAAGAATCATGACTAGCAGCACTTTTTGACACCTAAAGACAACTACGCCCCTTAAATATGCCTAATTAGGAGGTTGGAAACCATGATACTTTATAGAGATGAGCGGCTGCTAAACAAACATGATAATTAATTACGGGAGCCTCAACCCTGTTGAAAAGACTTTTTGAAACGTGTACATATCAGTAGAGGCGCTCCCAATTCGAGTAAAATTTGATTGATGAAAAATCTAAGATAAAAATATTTTAAAAATATAATATAAATAACACATAAATTACGGATCCTATGACGATCATGGTTCGGTGATTGTTATCATTAGAACCTATGGGACATTCTAAACCCTCTGAGGATTGTTAAGTATTTATGTTACATAGGGAATATTCATAATTTTAAAAAAATATGGGGACCATTGACTATTTATTCTAATGATCAGATATCATAGCACATGGGTAGTATATATGTGGGGGTGGGTTGGGGAATGTATATCATTTGGAATAGGATTGATAATAAAAAGGGGGGTATTTAATTTATCATATAAGAATATTTGATTGTAAATACAAGTGATATGTGGAAATTGTTTATATTATGTTTAATTCACTTGTAAGATGAAAAAATGAATAAAGAATTATAAATTAAAAAAAAGTATTTATGTTATTTTTGATGAGAATTGTTTGACTGGTGTTGTATTTGGAATAATTAGGAGTGCGGCATCACTAGGCGCTGGTAGGCACCTAGGTGTTAACCACCAGTCCGAGAAGGCAGCCAGCGGCACCTAGGGATTTTTAAAATTGTTTTTTAATCGGCTTTTAATGGCACAATCAGTTATCGCACCACTTAAAGCTGATTAAATCAATTAAATTAGTCACTGGCAGACAGGATCTAGGTGCCCGCTGGTGCCTCTTACAGAATTTCCCTCTCAGTGCTGCCTTTTCATGGATTCTGTGGCTAGAATAGAATGCTAGGTATAATCAAGAAGGGTATTACTACCAGAACGAAAGAAGTTATCCTGCCGTTGTATCGGGCGATGGTGCGTCCGCATCTGGAGTACTGCATCCAATATTGGTCGCCGTACCTTAAGAAGGATATGGTGTTACTTGAGAGGGTTCAGAGGAGAGCGAAACGTCTAATAAAAGGGATGAAAAACCTTTCATACGCTGAGAGATTGGAGAAAGTGAGACTCTTTTCCCTGGAGAAGAGGAGACTTAGAGGGGATATGATAGAGACTTACAAGATCATGAAGGGCATAGAGAGAGTAGAGAGGGACAGATTCTTCAAACTTTCAAAAAAATAAAAGAACAAGAGGGCATTCGGAAAAGTTGAAAGGGGACAGATTCAAAACAAATGCTAGGAAGTTCTTCTTTACCCAACGTGTGGTGGACACCTGGAATGTGCTTCCAGAGGGCATAATAGGGCAGAGTACGGTACTGGGGTTCAAGAAAGGACTGGACAATTTCCTGCTGGAAAAGGGGATAGAGGGGTATAGATAGAGGATTACTGCACAGATCCTGGACTTGTTGGGCCGCGGACTGCTGGGCATGATGGACCTCAGGTCTGATCCAGCGGAGGCATTTCTTATGTTCTTAGTTACAGGGGGCCTGGCTATTGTGATCAGTGATCACCTCCCACCAAAATCAATGGCCTAGCATATGAGTACTGGCATCTTTTTTTGCTAGAAAAGGTGTACTAACTACCTCATAATACCTCTAATTTCTTTACACCTAGGCAGATGGGGTTTCAGGACTACCATTTAACTCAAAATGCGCCCTAAATAGAACACTCAAGGGTCTTATGGGACACTGCAAGGCCACTCATATATCGCACATACATCCACAGTATGAAAAAAATATATATAAGACACAGACCCGCCCAAAGATATAAACTATCCTTCCCCTCTCTTCGCGGTATTCTCTATGCAGGTAAACTGGGAAAATCTCTTCTCTTCAAAATCACAGGACTCTGGAACGACCTTACTATCCCATTGCGGAACCTGGGCTCTCTCCAACTATTCCGCAAGCAACTGAAAACTTGGCTCTTCTCTAACATGTAATTCTATTTTCCCCCTTACTTTTCCATTCTATATATAAGTTCATGTAAACTTTTTCCTTCTTATATTTTAAGTTCTTGTAAACCGTGCCGAGCTCCACTTCCGTGGAGAGGATGCGGTATATAAACTTAAGGTTTAGTTTAGTTTAGAAAAAAAAGTTGAGAAAAAGCCTCAGTTAAGCTTCATATGGCTATAAAAACTCCACTTGTGTGTCTTCATCATATCAAAAACAGTGATGAAAAAAATGAGGCACAGTAGCAGCCAGCCAGTAGTGGATGCAGGAAGCTGTACACCCCTGGCAAGAGTGAAACGGAGATTTTCCCGTCGGGTGGGCTGATTTTCCACAAGGCACGGACAGTGGCATTTGTGTAAGCCAGACTGGAGACAGCTGGGACTTCGAGGACAGCTAAGTTTTTCTATTTCCCTTGCTCAAGTTGCAATATTTCTGACTGTGCCTCGATTGCAAACTTTTTCCACACAATGTTTGTATGTGAGATTTTGGCATGCTGGTTGTGAGGTGTTTTTTGGGGGGGCTGCTACTGTGCCTTATTTTTTTCATCACTGTTTTTGATATGATGAAGACACAGAAGTGGAGTTTTTTTTAGCCATATGAAGCTTAACTGAGGCTTTCTCTCCATTTTTTTTCTGTTCTTATATATATTTTTTTCATACTGTGGATGTATGTGTGATATATGAGTAGCCTTGCAGTGTCCCATAAGACCCTGGAGTGTTCTATTTATGGCACCTTTTGAGTTAAATGGTGATTGTTTGTGTCCTTAGTTTAGTTTGGAGTAGTGTTTCAGGACTACCTCAGTACATAACATGGTTCTCCAACACATGCAAATTTATCTCATTCATTTTCATTGCAATAATCCTGGAAACTTTACTAACTAGGTGTGCTTCCACGAGAGGTTTGAGAAGCTCTGCAAAACAATATGTATAAATGGTAATTTTATAACAAGCAGAATAAGCTGGGAACTTGGGATGCAAATAGGTACCTATTTTGAGCCTATATGGGTACCAATGGATGGATCATGCCACTGTGTCATGGCAACCTGCACAGTGAGGAATCCACCCTGTGATGTTTCACAGCAGAGTACAGGAGTGGTTTGCCATTGCCTTCTCCTGCACAGTGTGTAGCTCTACCAGGGGATAGATTCACTAAAACTTCTGATCCTGTCCCAACGATTGATCGTTCCCCGACCCGATTCACTAAACTGCTGCCTGATCAAATCTCCTACCAGATCCGATCCACCCATACAAACAAGGGGAAATGGCATGCATAAGTAGGACGCCATCGATTCACTAAGCAGAAGAAGAAACACTGATTGGGTTTGCCGATCTGAAATGAAGCGACTGCTGAAGACCATTCGCTTACTGTCCTTGCCGACTCTCCTGTACTCTTCCGCCCTGAAATATCAGTATCGAGGTTACAACTCCATATAAAACAACCATCCAAATAAAAAATAAAACTGTAAAATATCTATACATATGCATACGAATTTCCTTTTTATATATTCAATAATCAACTTTCTTTAAGTATCAATAAATCTACATCTATGCTTTTTTCAGGGAAAGAAGGTGTACAACTCATCAACCCAATCTTAATAGATAACAAACCTCTATACCTCACTACCAATACAAAAATCTTAGGCGTCATTTTAGACAATAATCTTTCTTTCAGATTACACATCAGTGCTTTGGTGAAAAATTGTTTCTATAAACTGAGAATGATCCGTTCATTGGTTCCCCTTCTCGATTCATTTTCGCTCAATACTTTAATTCATTCTCTAGTGATTTCAAAACTAGACTACTGCAATTCCTTGTTAAAGGGGGCATATCTTAAGGATATAAGGCGCCTCCAAATCATACAAAACACTGCAATAAAGGTAATCTCAGGTTCAAAAAAATTTGATCATGTTACACCTCTGCTTCAAAACGCTCACTGGCTACCAATTTCATATAGAATTACTTATAAAATAGCACTATTAGTCTTTAAGACAATAAGAAATAATACTCCTGCATTTATAGATAGGCTTCTGATTCCTTACAGCCCGTCAAAAGTTCTCAGATCATCCTCACAAGCGTCCCTATATGTTCCCTCTTTAAAAATCATCGGTACTCGCCGTGACCTGATTTTTTCGGTTACAGCCCCTACTATTTGGAACTCACTCCCTCTTTATTTAAGACTTGAACAAGATTTGAATAAATTCAAAAATAGTTTAAAGTGTTTTCTTTTTAAAGAAGCCTTTAACTAAAAGTTTATTTTTCGGTTGATTCCTAATCTCATCGTTTTGTATTAAACTCTGATTATATATCCCCTTTTTTTTAGATTTTCAAGTTTGCAAATTCTTTTCTCACATCATCCTTATGTTCTAACCTAATCTGATTAACACATTTTTTTTTTTTTTTATTGTATTTTTTCTTTTCCCTCCTTTCCTACTGTTCCATGTGTTTGTTACCCCAGTTCGTTTTTTAATTTTTAAGTAATTATTTTTATTTACGATGTATTTGTGATTTAAGAAATCCAATTTTATTTCTTTGTAAAACGCTTTGTATCCTGAAAAGCGTTTAATCAAATAATTTAATAAACTTGAAACTTGAAACTTGAAAAGTGCATTGCGAGCCCGTGGTTTTAACCCGCGGTTTTAAAGCGTGTTCTGTTTGATAATCTGGCTGCACAAATTCACTGCACAAATCATTCCTTTTAAATATCTAACTCGTAGGGCCAGCAAAGTAAACTGCAGCCACCCCTCCCCCTTTCTTTTGAGCTCGCTTGTGCAAAGAGCAAGCGGATGCATAAATTGCATAGGAAACCAAGGATACTCTGCGTATGTGTTTCGATTGCCCTATAGTGATCTGTGGGATTGCTGTAGGTAGTGTGTCTGATCAGATCATTTGCAATCTGTTGTAAATCGGGCGCTTGGCAAAACTTGGTCAAGATTTGCCCAACAATGAACCAAATTGGTAAGTTTAGTGAATCTAGGCCTATGTTGGTGCTGCCTAGCATGGGGCCCCCCCTTGGCCTATAGCGCCTGGCATTCTTAGGTGGTCCCCCATCCATATACTAGCCAAGCCTGACCTTTCTTAGTTTCTGATAGTGAGGTCTACTCAGGGTGACCAGGCTGTCTTTACAAAATAGTCTCAAATGGCTGCCAATCATGATTTAACGGCAGCCATGTACATATATACTAGCTGGGAACAGGTGTAAATTTACACGGATGATACACACACATGTAAATGGATATTTTATAAACTGCCAGAAGCTACACCCCTTGTAAAATTATGTGCCTTCTTAACACATATCACACTGCACAATTTTATAAGAGCTCTTTTATGTGTTTACTCACAAGATTGACTTATAAAATTACTCCATATTAATCTCACCCCGTTTCCTAACAGACACCAGCAAGGTTCAGGCCTCCAATCCTTCTGTTCCTGAAGGAGATACTCAGGAATTTAAAAAAAAACAACAAACCTGGGATCCCATCCACCCTTTCTAGAAGCAAAATTTTGGGGAAAAAATATAAGTTGGCATACATAAGGATTAATAATTTACCAAATACAAGAAAAGGATCCACATCACAGGTTAAATAAATTTCAGAAAGATTTGTATAAACCATAACAAACCTCCTCCTATACTAACGTGTAGCGTGGGTTTTAGTACCATGGGAATTCTATGCGTGTCAGAGCAGTTACCGCCATTGCTGGCGCTAAAACCCACGCTATGCATTAGTAAAGGAGGGTGGAAATGAAAATAGTATACTTTTTCCACGTTGTTTTATGACATGTTTTGTCCAAAACAACTGAGAAACAAAACCGAACTTCAGACTTTTACCCTGTGTTGTACATGGTGAACACTTTTCTAAAAGAGTGGAATGGAGGAGTAGCCTCAAGGTTTGTGCAGTGAGTTGAGATCCTGGGGTCCTGGGTTTAACTCCCACATGAGCTCCTTGTGACCCTGGGCAGGCCATTTAACCCTCTGCTGGCCCAAGTACAGAAAACACCTTAGACTGTGAACCTACCAGGGACAGAGAATGTACCTGCACATACCAGGACTTTTATCAAGCCATGGTAGCGAGTGCCATGCAGCAAATTCACTTAAGCCCATTCAATCCCTATGGGCTTCCATGCATTTTCCGCATCGGCCCACACTATTTGGTTTGATAAAAGAGGCCCATAACATGTACAGTGCTGTATTCATCTATTAGTGCTATTGAAATGATAAGTAGTGGTACTGGGAAATTTGGCGAATGCACAATAATGATATTGGCCCTGAAACAGACAAATAAAAAATTTAAACCCATAGAAAATGAAAATTCTTGTGAAAAAAAGCACAGGCAACTTAAAAAACCCAAATATTTTGGGGTTGCATATCCCTCATTCATACACTATTCATCACTGAGGAATATAGTAGTTATCAATATGGGCTACCTTTAAAGCATGTTATTTTACTGTTAATCCCAGTTATTTATAACTAGAAGGACTAAGGTTAAAAAGGCTTATTTTACCACTAATGTGTGCTGTTTTACAACAGGTCCCATTTTACGTGGTGAGACCTAGTTAGTAATAAATGGGGTAAAGACGTCTCAGTGGTAGCCATCGTTGATAACTTCCCCTCTGGATCTCATTGCATAAAATGGGTACTCTGTTAAAATAACACGAGTTAAAATAACCCATCTTAACAGTAGCCCATGTTGATAACACGCCTCTGACTATTCAGGTGAAGAATACTGCATTATCATGATATATTAAAAAGACATTCTGTGCTGTATACTTTGATATCAGCAAAGCAGTCTTTTTTTTTTTTTTTGCATGTCATGATTATATCAAATCCGTCACACAAATATTTGGTTCATAGACAATGGCGCGAAAGACAAAGGCGCGCCCAGACAATTGAGCACAGCGCGGAGGCGCGCGCCACTCAAAATTACTGTTTTTAGGGGCTCTGACGGGGGGTTTTGTTGGGGAACCCCCCACTTTACTTAATAGACATCGCGCCGGTGTTATGGGGGGTTTGGAGGGTTGTAACCCTCCACATTTTACTGTAAACTTAACTTTTTCCCTAAAAACAGGGAAAAAGTGAAGTTTTCAGTAAAATGTGGGGGTTACAACCCCCCACACCCCCCACAACGCCCCCACAATGTGGTGTGATGTCTATTAAGTAAAGTGGGGGGGTTTCCCCCCACCCACCCCCCGTCAGAGCCCTAAAAACATTAATTTTGAGCGGCGCGCAATAGTGGTTTTTAGCACAGGGAGCCGCGCTGAATGCCTTGTGCTGATCCCGACGCTCATAGGAACTCTATGAGCATCAGAAGCAGCGCAGAGCATTCAGTGCGGCTCCCTGTGCTAAAAACCACTATTGCGGTTTAGTAAAAGGGGGAGCTAGCGATAGGAGCAATGATTGAGGTGATCATATTTGCAGATGACATAAAATCATTCAAAGTTGCAAAAGGATTTTGTGAGACTCTGAGACTGGACATCTAAATGGAAAATCAAATTTTATGCAGAAAAATGCAAAGTGATGCTCAGGAAAAAAAAAAAAAAAAATGACTCCCCAACTACAGAAACAAAATGCTGGGTTCCGAGTTAGGAAACACCACCCAAGAAAAAGATCTTGGAGTCATTTTGCACAAAACATTGACATTTTTAGCCATGCTGGGAAAATAGAACAAATATAATGTTGGAATTATTCAAAAAGTCATGGAGATTATCGTGACTTTGCTATATTGGTCCCTGTTCTGTCTGCATTTTGAATCCTTTGTGCGACTCCAGCTCCCCCATGTCAAAGAAGATATATGAACTTGAAAATGTCATAGAAGTGCAAAAAAATATGATAAAGGGCAAGGAACACCTGCCTTAAGAAAAGAGGCTAAAAAGACAGAGAGGATTTGACAACAAAATTATGATTGAGATGGCACAGTCTAATAGGGAACAGTTGTTTAGCCTGTCAAACAACACAAAAACAAGATAACAGTCCATGAAACCAATGGCCAGCAGATTTAAAATAGTTTGTATCATATGAGGGACCGCTGAAAAGTTCTCAGCCCAACCAAGAGAATGATGTGGAGTTATTCCACACTTTTCTTGACGCTTTCATTTCATATCATTGAAATGAAAAGTGTCAAGAAAAGTGTGGATTAAATTGTAAGTTTCATGGCTCCATATTCTTTTCTTGGTTGGGCTGAGAAGTTTGCAGCGGCCCCTCATATAATTAAATTAAAATACAATACGATTCTATACAAGGAATACTGTATATGCAATTTACAATATGAATTAAATTGAATTCTTGACGTTACATTTTTAAGCCCGATCTTGTGGTTGTTAGAGGGAAGAGGTGAAGGACAGAAAGTTGGCTATAGACGAGAAAAGAGATATGTCTTAAGTTTCTTCCGAAAGTCAAGGTAATTGGGTTGTCTTAGGTATGTTGGCAGTTTGTTCTATGCATGTCAGAGCAGCATTGGAGCATTTAGCTCCCCAAGCCATGGTAGAAACCTCTAGCGCAGCTTAGTAAAAGGGGTGGGGGAGGTTAGTCTCACAGCTGTATTTTGTATTAGTTGAAGTCTGCTCCTTTGATTCTTTGAACAATTAATATAAACAACATTGATATAATCTGTTTGCAAATGCACCAAACTTGCAGAGTCTAAAGTTAAAAATGCAAAGAATTTATTAGCATACCCCAATTTCTTCAAAGTCAGAAAAGCATTCTTCACTACTTTATTGATCACTTTAAATGACCATCTATTTTCTACCCCTAAAATACGAGAAGACACTTCCCATTTATATTTGAATCAAATTCTAATAAAGGGAAGTCAGAAAGCTGAATATGAATAGGACTGGATTGTGAAGGTTTTAACTTACGCTGGCATTTTCAGCATTCAGGTTGGAACACACAGCCTAGCTGAAAATCTACAGGAAGTTATGCTGATAAAATATCTGTAGAACTTTATGCATTGACCATCCCAATGAATACAGGCCTAATGAATGTGATCTATATTTTGGCCTCAGGTATGCAAAAGAAGAGAAGCAACAACTGAGAAGGGCAAAATACCCCGCCCCTTTTTTTTTTTTTTTTACAAAAGCACGGAAGAGTTGTTTTTTGGTTTTTTTTTGCATCGGCCGAAGTGCTGAATGCTCTCTGCTGCTCTAACAGTCAGATAGTTCTTATGAGCATCGTAGCAGCGCAGACCATTCAGCCCTACAAACCTCTTCCATACTTTTGTAAAAGGGGTGAGGGGAGTGGGGGAAAGTAAAGCAAGTCAAACCACAAGGAACATGTTGGTTGACTACCAGTTTGTTTCACTGGCTACTGATTTTTCTCTGTGCCTGCTGGAAATGGTCACGTTGGAGGCTGTTTTATAAGTGGGTGCCTCCATTTATGCATGCCAAGACCATATGGTTCGTGCCTATTCTGTAATGGAAACTTGGTGCCTGGGTTCCATTATAGAATGTTAGCATAACCCGGGATCAGTACCTATAATTACACCAGCCATAGGGCTGATAACTAAATGCAGCAGGGAAATGCATAATATATGGTATTTTATATGCTACCGTGTGAGAGTCTCTCCCGTACACCCTATAGATTGTTTTTTGATACCATATTCTCCAGCCAGGACACTTAGATCAACGGAACAGCATTTGCTGACTATCCCTTCTCTAAAAATAATAGGTAGCAGAAGATCTACAATTTTTCAGTCATTGCACCCCAGCTTTGGAACAACTTACCAATCTATCTATGTGGAGAAACCTCATTAGAAAAAAATTAAAAGCACATAAAAATGCTACCTGTACAAAGACGCATTTGAGTTACAGATAGGATAATTCATCTATCATTAATCCAGGCTCAAATACCTAATTTTAACCAGACCTTATGTATAGGTCACAACCTCCCCTATCCTCTTTTTAGGCTTAGCCATATTTATAAAACATTCTTCATCACCCTCATGATGTTGTTTTTTCCTTAAATGTACTTTTACTTTCCTCAAAGATTGTAGTTCACCCCTTTTCCCTTTTGTATCGCTAATTACTTGTGTACATATATTGTATGTTTATGTGTATAAATTGTTTTATTTTTGTCTCCTAATTTTAAATTGTCATACGCATTGAAGTATTTGATATTGCGTGTACAACAAACTTTTAATAAACTTGAAACTCCCTGTGTATACCTCCTTACATAAATACCCTCCTAGTACTTACACGGGTATGTGTGCACATAAATACTGCTAACATTTATCTCCCCAATTCATAGGTAAATGGGTGAGCCCTATAGAACTCCCCTCATTGTATGTTTTGTTGTGAAAGTATTTTTTTGTGGCTTGTCTTGCACTTTTTTTTGTAAGGCTAATGGGATAAGCATTGAAATTAATGAATGTGTAAATACACTTCCTTGTATCTCTTTTAACATTTTACTTCGTGAGTAGAGGAGTAGCCTGATGATTAGCGCAGTTGCCTGAGAACCAGGGAAACTGGGTTCAGTTCCCCACTGCCGCTCCTTTTGACTCTGGGTAAGTCACTTAACTCTCCATTGCCCCAGGCATAAAATAAGTACAGTGGTACCTTGGTTTGCGAGCAGAATTCGTTCCAGAAGCATCGTAATCCAAAGCGCTCGTATAGCAAAGCGAATTTCCCCATAGGAAGTAATGGAAACTCGGACGATTCGTTCCCTGGTGTGAGGGAGAAGTTGTGCGTGTAAGATGTGCACATAAGTTGTGCATATAAGTATACCATGCACTGGTTGTGCGACTGCATTTTGGGCTCAATATTGTGCGTGCATTATTCAGAGCCTGCAGCCCACGTGAGGCTCTGCTGCTTTATTAACTCGTTAGCAGCGAGCTGCCAAACGCCTGCCAATGTGCTCCCCACGCCGTGCCTGCCAGCTCGGTGTCAAGCCAGCAATGAGTTAACAACTCATTGTCATCAGCAGCCCTTCTTTCCCCTAGCTTTCATCCTTCTCTCCCTCTCCCAAACTGAGATTTTACTTCAGACGCCAGCAGGCGCTAGGCTATGGTGGGATCGGAGTGGGAAATCTGCTTAGCTGAGTCATTATCCATGCAGGATCGTGCTCATCGACGTGCGTGTGTGACGCGCTCGTGACATGCTTGTGCGTAACACATGCATACATGCTCATATAGTGAGACAACGCTCATTTAGCGAGTTAAAAATTAAGAAAGTGTTTTGCTCGTCTTGCAAAACACTCGCAAATTGCGTTACTCTCTAGCCAAGGTTTGACTGTACCTGTATATAATGTTTAAAACCACTTCAAGTTTCAAGTATATTAAAAGTTTGTTGTACACGCAATGTCAAGTACTTCAATGCATATAACAGTTTAAAATTAGGAGACAAAAATAAAACAATTTTATTACAAATAAACATAAGGTATAAACGTACAAATTTAATAACCAATTGCTCGAAAGGACGCAGAGCAGACCAAGCAAGCGTAGTTTAAAGTAAGACTTTAATCAAAAATAAATTATATGCCTGACTTGGCCATGTTTTGCCAAAGGCTGCATCAGAGACAACAAAACCAGAGAGGTATAACTTTAAACCTCTTTTAGTAACAGTCAAAAAAGCCACCAGATGAAGCTCACGCCAGAGAGGTTAAAGCTCATCACCTATAGTACTTCTCTATGGAATAACAAAGCAATATCAGCAATTAAACAGGAGGTCTTTGCACTAATTCCTTCCTTCTTTTGCATCATCCTAATGACCCATTTCTTTTCATTGCAGAGAGATTTCCAAGGACTCCTTGAAAACTAAGCTGTTGCAGCTGGAATGCCATTTTACATGGGGATTACTGAAAGATGATTCGGATCTCAATGATCTGGAGGATAGACTTCATGACCAAATTGAAATTTTATTCCCAAATTGCAGGTCAATGGTTTATAATCTGCTTGCCTATGTGAATCATCTGAAAGGTAACAATGACGAAGCCCTTGCAAATCTTCAAAAAGCTGAAGAGTTAATTCAAGAGGTCCAGGATGATGATATCAGCAAAAAAATCATTACCACCTATGGGAACTATGCGTGGATATACTATGATATGGATCAGCTTGAGAATGCCAATACCTACCTTGGGAAGGTGGAAGATATTTGTAAAATGTTATTGAGCACATCTCCCTATAAAGTTCCAGTCTCTGATGTTTATGGTGAAAAAGGATGGGCCTTATTAAAGTTTTGTGGACAATATTATGAAAAAGCAAAAGAATGTTTCCAGAAGGCTCTTGAAAAAGATCCTGAAGGCCCAGAATGGAATTCTGGCTACGCAACAGCTGTGTACTGTCTCAAAGGTATTAACAACAAACAATGTACCCAAGAGGATTGCGAATCCGTAGAACTGTTGAGACGTGCTATAAAGCTGAATCCTAAAGACACAGTATTGATGGCACTCTTGGGTCTGAAACTTCAAGATATGAATCGGTCAGAAGAAGGAGAAAAGTACATTAAAGAAGCATTGGAGAAAACTCCCAATCTTCCTTACCTGTTGCGCTATGCTGCAAAGTTTTACCGGCGGCAAGGAATGGTGGACGAAGCCATTAAACTGTTGAAAAGGGCGGTAAGTTTTACACCACTCTCTGGTTTCCTGCACCACCAGCTAGGCATTTGCTACAAAAAAAAGATGATAGAACTGAAAAAAAACACCCATGCCTCAAGATCAAAGTACAGTGCCAGGGATGACTTTTCCAAGCAGATTCAAGAGCTAATTTGGTATGCCATTTATCATTTTGTATTTGTGGTGGAGCAGACAACAAAGTTTGTGTATGCAAAGATAGACTTAGCCAACATGTATGTAGAAGCGAATCAGCATGACAAAGCAGAAAACATGTTTCAGGAAATGCTCAAAATGGAGAAGCTTACCGATGTAGAAAAGCAAGAGATATATTTAAGCTGTGGCCAATATGAAGAATACCACAAAAAGTCAGAATCTGAAGCCATTAGATATTATACAGCAGGGCTAAGGCTTCAGACTGGAAAATTTGCAAAGGATTTGTGCCAAAGAGCTCTGCAAAAGCTTGCTGAAAGAAAGATTCAGAGGAAAGGAGCAGATGCTTCAGGTTTTGGCATCCTTGGCCTTGTCCACCAGCTGAATGGAGAAAAGAAAGAGGCGATTGAATGCTATGAGAGAGCCCTAGAGCTGGACCCTGATAATGAAGAGTATTTACGTGGTCTCTGCAACATGCGGCTTTCAATATGAATTGAATGCTGTTGTGTGTCTGTGTATATCCTTAATTTGTAAGTCCATTGTAAGAAAAATACCTGTTCTAAAGAGAGTGTTGTAGAATGTATAAACCGTATTTTTTTGCTCTATAAGACGCACCTACGTGTAGAGGAGGAAAATTTTTTTAAAAAAATTCTGAACCTACCGCCCTGCCCTGTACTCTGTACCCCCTCAGGTGGTCTAGTAGAAGGCTGGGATAGGGTACAGGGCACAGGGCAGGTCTAGTGGTAGGCAGCCTTCCTCCCCCCTCCCCCCCCCCCCCCCAAGGTACCTTTTTAAAATTCTGGTGGTCTTGCGCTATATCACCAGGAGCTCTCAAACGCTGCTGCCCCTCCCTTGCTAGATGCTGTGTCATCATCTCTTGTGGCAGAATGGCGCACAAGGCAGGTGTGAGATTTTCACACTCCTGCCTGGTCCCATGCCACTCCCTGAATGGCTGCCGTCAGTTCTCGCGAGTTTAAGGTATGTTAGATATACAGAGTGTGCCTAGAATCTGCATTTGTGGCAGATGCAACTGTTTTTCCTCGTAGAGTTGATTGACAGCTGAATTGTAAGTACCTTATAAAAGAGAAAATGCAAAGGCATATAAATTAGTGCTGCCCAATTCATGATTCGAATCGATTCACCGATTCGAATCAGGTGAATCGATTAGAATCGATTCAATTTTTAAAAAAATCGGCCCCCCCCCCCAATTCAATGGCCGACCCTTCCCCTGTGCCTTCCTAAAGCAGGAGCTGCAGCGCTGGCCATCTGCTGCTGCTCCTGCTTGAGGTCAGAAAGGCCTCCCCCAGCTTGCCCGCTCTTGCTTCCCCGTTCTTACCTCCTATAGGCTAAAAGGGCAGCTCAGCAGCATGTTCTTTCTGCCGCGATCCTGCCCCTGCTCTGACGTCAGGGGCAGGATAGCAGCAGAGAGAACGTGCCGCTGAGGACCACGGGCAGCTGCAGGGATCGCTATAACACAAGGAGTGTTATAGCGGGAGAGCATCCTCTCTGCTGCACCCGAGCCCTGGAAAGCTACCCCCGCTGAAAGAAGACCCTGGAGGCAGGTTCAGGCCTGGAGGATGAGCTGCTCATCTCCCAGTACCGCTGACTCTCTGGCCGGGAGCCGGAGGCTGCAGGAGCCGGCACTGGAGAGCGCCGCGGACATGCAGGTGAAGGGCGGGAACTCCTTCGGGAACCCGCCACTGCCGCAACGGACCGAGGAGGAGGAGCTGCAGTGCAGGTGGGGGAGCAGTCAGCCCCGAAGACGTGCTGAGACTGCAGAGAGTCACCACCGGTCAGTAGTGGGCTCTATAGCCGTGCTGCTGCCATATTACGAGAGCCTGGGCCTTAGAATGGGGTTAACTAGCTGCCTTGGGCCTTATAGGTGCATTATTGCCTTACTGTCTCCACAGTCTCCTGGAAGAGGTGGTGGAGACAGAGACTGTGTCTGAATTCAAAAGGGCCTGGGATAGCAACGTGGGATCTCTCAAAGAGAGAAAGAGATAATGGTTACTGAGGGCAGACTGGATGGGCCATTTGGCCATTATCTGCCATCATGTTTCTATGACTTCTGAGGAAATTAAAAAAAAGTTATGGGATAGGAGGTAATGTTCTATTATGGATTAAGATCTGTTTAAAAGATACATAGCAAACAGAGAGTAGAGTTAAATGGTCAGTTAGGGCGCTGGTCTGACCCAGCAGCGGCAATTCTTATCTTATCTTATATTATCAGCGAGCCTGCAGACTGCCCTATTAGCGTTAAGGAGGTAAGAGCGGGGAAGGTGTAGGCTGCGGGGGAGCAGGCGTTCGTTCGCGGCAGGGGGAGCAGGCTTTCGCAGCGGGAGCAGGCCTTCACGGCGGGAAGGAGGAGAAAATGTGCCTTCGTGGCAGGGGGGAGTAGGCCTTCGTGGAGGGAGCAGACCTTCGCGCGGGGAGGAAGAAAGAAAGTGCCTTCCTGGGGGGAGCAGGCCTTCGTGGTGGGGAGCAGGCCTTCAGGGCAGGGAGGCAGGCCTGTGCAGAGGGAGGAGGAGGAAGGAGTAAGAGAGGGGAGGGGAGATGCCAGACCTGGAGTGAAGTGAAGGGAAGAGAGAGACCAAACCAAAAATATGGGGAGGAAAGCAGAGGAGAGGTGCTGGACTAATGGGGAGAGAAGGAGAGAGAAATGCAAGCCCACAAGGGGAAGCGTACAAGAGGGACAGATACTGATCCAAAGACGGTGGGCGGGGTGCAGGATGGCAGGAGCAATGAAACGAACAGGATCCGTTTCTTGGTCCCGAAACTGCCCTGCAAAACACTCTGTCATCTGGAGGCAATTCCCCTTAGAAAGAAAGATAGGTAGCCAGTATTCTAAAGAGATTTTGCCTGATTTATTATGAGTGTGCATTCATTTATATATCTGTTACATGGGTCAGTGGTAACCATCACAGGAAAAGGGGGATGGACAAGAGAGGGGAGGGGGTGCGTGAGCAGGATATGTACATGGCAGGGGGTTTGAGCATGTATTGTCTTAAAGACGAAACTTCATTAACATGATTAAATGACCTCTTCCCAAACCATCGAGAGAGTAAACACAAACATTCTGCATCTGATTACCTCCAGCACAGGCAGGAACAAAAGACATCCTTTTAGACAGAGACAGAAAACTTATCCATTAAAATGTGTCCTTTCAATCCCCTCTTACGTCATGAAAATGACGTCATAAATGCACAGCATGAGCGTGGAGGGAGAGATATTCTAGATATGTCTCTTGAGGAGGAGTTTTAGGGGCTGTAATATGAGTCAAACAGCGCAGGAACAGTCTAAAAATTACATAAGCAACAAGAGTGCAGATAATAATAAAGATTATAACAATAAGAAGGTCTTTCACCCACCCCTGCATCCAAATAAAATACAGATCCCAAGGATTAGATAAACCAGAATTACGTTTAAGTTCAGCAGAGAGGTCTTCTAATTTTTTAATGGCCATAGTAACCTTACCCGTGGGACCTGCATTGTCAGGAATAAAGGTGCAACAGGATAAAGTACTGGGGAGAATTTTACAGACACCCAACAAAGCGTTGCTGATTATAATAAATGTAATTAATCCAATCAACATTCTTATTGATAGTAATAAGGGACTCAAACCTAGCCTTAACCTGGTCTCAGGCCTTGAATTCATCTGGGACCCCTCTTGGGACCCCTATCTCATAGCTAAAGCGCACTGGCCTATCTACTGGCTGAGTAGTTTAACACGGAGCCGGAGATCTCCACAGAGCCAGTAAATATCACCTAAAGCAAAATCTAATGCGGCAACAGTGAAGCATACCTATAATTTCCAAAAAAGAATACTAGGCTGTAGTTAAATTTCCAGTATGCCTCGAACAATAGTTTCTGATTAATACATTAACACATTTTAGCTAATCATGATTTAATCAGGACTACTTGAAACCGTCTTCCTGCCCTCAGGGTCTATCTGCATCCCCATGCCAGAGTCAGACTGATACAATTTCCCATAGGCCCTCGGTGACACCAGCTATGCCAACTGAAAATGCTGAACGCCTGCAACGGCTATGCTGACATCTTCCATATTCTTTGAAATGAAAGAAAACTTGTGGTACCCTTAGCCAGCTTGCCTCGCTTATGCCTTGCCAATCTCTAACAGTATATCATAGCTGTCCTCCAAGCTATGAAGACGAACAGTTCCCATTATGAGTTCAAACCTCTGTCTTAGGTTGCATAGGTCGTATCTATATCTTACCCGTCGTTGAGCGAATGAACGGTGCATAAGAGGTGCAGGAAACTTTCTCAGGAGGCCCAGGCAAAAAGGTACAAGGATGTCATAAGAGAGTATGTAAGTATGGGATATGGGATAATATTATCTCTGACCCTGGTAATGGTAATGCAATAGGCCATGCCAAATTAAAACCAAATTAGAACCAAATTAGCAAGTTGTCAGAGAAGATACTGGAAATTCATGTATAACTGCCTTAAAACTAGAAGGAACTTTGTGAGAAAAGAAATGTACACGTGTTTCACTCTACAGCAAAGGAGAATCATAACAATACATAGCAAAATTTGTAGAATAGTTAAGATAGGATGAATTAAAACATTAAATACATGGTTTGCAGTGGGCGAATACCCAAAGAAAAGTTCCCAAACTGAGACATGAGCGTCTCGTAGCAAATTTTCTATAGTTTGTGCAATCTGTCCATTTTCAAAAGTGATAGTATGATTCACTTCTTTGGAGGTTTTCTTAAGTTGTTCAATGTAAGTATGGAGTTCAGTAAAGTTCAGCAGCTTTTGGAATGTCTCATTCCCCATTCCAAGAGGTAGTACAGCATATGAAATAAAGTCTGAAATGTCCATAGAATAGGTTAAATAGGAGGAATTGTACAGCAAAGCGTTCTTAGGAAGGTGGCTATTTCCGATGAACAGGAAACATTGTGTACAGCATGTGTGGAAAAGTCTTTGCAGTCAGGGTGCAGGAAGATGAATTAGTCCAGCAGGAACCGGCAGTCTCTTTAAACTGGTGAGATGGGATGAAATGATGTTTGCACAGGATCTGATGTTTGCACAGGATCTTTCAGTCACTGCAAATTAGTGGTATTCACCCTTGAGATGGAATGATGTTTGTGCATACAGGGAGGGATTTGAAAAGAGTCCCGATATCATTCAGCAGCTGTACTTCAGTGTGATCCAAATAAGAGATAGAAAATGGAGGAGAAACCATGTTGCCTGTACTGAATGTAGAGAGAGAGAGAGAGAGAGAGAGAGACTAGGTTGCCTGTACTGAATGTGGCAACATGTGACAATATTAATACATTTACTTGTTATAGTTATGGCAAAAGAGAGACAATATTCAAGTACTTAAGGTTCTTAATCAGACATTCCAAAAAGATATGATTTTGTGTGCTGCATATAACTATTATGGCAATTCAGAGAGACCATAATTCTGTACTGAATATATTAAAAAAATTATGTCAGAAATGTGTACTGAATGGTTCATATCAAGTGAGCACCATAGAATATAGATATAGAATAAAACCTTTTCTTAAAATATAACCCCTAACTAAGCTACATTTAGCATATGCAAATTATAGGGAAAAAGAACATTGCGCATTTGGGCTAGTAAAAAGTGGGAAAAGAGCTAGCTCTAGAAATGGCCAATATTATGTATCCTGGGGTACCCCTCAAACCAAAACAAGTAGACAAAACACAGACCACATGGCACAGACAAAACACAAAACACATAGCTCTAGGCTTCAAACTATTCTTCCATCGGTCAAGTGTTCAGAGCTGAACTTATCTCTGGAAATAAACACATTGTTATAGAAAAACAAAACAGAGATGAACACATGAGTAAAGTATATGGACAAATAATGCATAGCATAACCATCTCATATTTAGAAAAGCTAATGTCTCTTTGGATCGTCTTTATCTCTGCAGTGACAAAGAGGATCCCTGGAAAACACCAGAAATATCCTAGTGCCAAAAACTGGGATGGGCATGCATATATCTGAACCGCTGCTAAGAAAAAGAAAAGAAAAACACATTTTAATTTTGCAACATCCTAATTTCAGCTAAAACAATAGGAAGGAATTTTTTTCCATTCACAAATGTGCCAGCTGTGGCTTTCCAGATTTTATCTTTAATAGTCCTATTCATGCGTTCGACAATACCGGAACTCTGTGGGTGATATGGGAGATGAAATTTCCACTCAATGCGGAATGCGATAGCTAAATCTTTGCATACTCTGGCAGTGAAAGCAGGACCATTATCTGAGTTGATGTGTGTGGGACATCCCCACCTAGGGATGATTTCGCGAAGTAAAATGTTCACCATAGTCTGAGCAGTTTCATTTGTAGTGGGAAAAAACTTCAGGTTATCGGGAGAACATGTCAACAATAACAAGGGCAGCTGGTATACAGGGTTTCCCCTCTTTGCACCAAAGTCCGTCCGAAGGGCGGCTTTGGGCACCGGCCAGATGGGCATTGATTAAGCCAGTGACCAGGGTCTCCGCAATTAAAACATCCAGTACTTCTAGATGGATTATTACCATCTCAATCGGAGACAGGGGCCCGCCCGCTACGAAACCTGTGACCCCCTCTTCCGCGAGGAGCGGACAGGCGCGGTCCCCAGGTAGCTGGCCCTGATAAAGCAGGATTTCCCGAGGCTTAGAGATCTCAAAGCGTAGGAGAGTGTTGCGTAGTGGTTAGCGCTACAGCCTAAGGAACCTGAGGCTTGGGGGTTCAAACCCCGCACTGCTCCTTTTTTCAATCTGAAATTAAGCACGAGAACTAGTGGGCCATTCTGAAATCATTTGTTTGACCAGAATCTGTAAAGGAGAACGGAGGTTAGAAAGGAAAGTCTGAAGTAGGGAATCCATATTTGCATGGGCACTAAGTCCTGCCTCTTGGGTCCAGGTTTCATTAAACCTCTTCCACACCTATCAAGCTCTGTCTGCAATCCTAATCGAATCACATTGGATTCCTGTTGCTCATCGCATTACCTTTAAAATCCTACTTTTAGTTTTTAAAACACTGTCTTTGAACGAACCCCAATTCATTAATAACTATTTATTCCCCATAGTATATCACGTTCTTTAAGATCCATTAATCAAAAACTCTTAACAATTCCATCACTGAAAGTTATCGGAACTCGTCATCATGATATCTTCTCTGTAATGGCCCCACAATTATGGAACACCTTAACTCAGCATTTAAGAGAAGAAAATGACCTAAACCATTTTAAAAGCAATCTGAAGAGCTTCCTTTTTAAAGACGCCTTTAATTTATTTATTCCCTATTCCTATTGTTTTCACCATTCATGTCTTCTTTTGTGCTTTATTAATACAATTGTAGTTCTGCCCTTTTTTCCTTATGTATCTGTTAGTTTGTATGTCAATATGTCAAACTCATGTAATTTACTATAAATAAGCTTATGTGTACACCTTGTTTTTTATTTGTAAATCGCTTAGCAAATTAAATTAAGCTATTCAATAAGTTAAAAATAAACTTGAACTTGAATCTCACAAGTTTCCATATTTTTTTTGCTCTATCTGTAAAACTGATTCTGGCCCCTGTATTAATTAAAGTTAATTTATCCTGACCCTCTTTAAGACACATTGGCACCATGCATACTAATATCTTTTCTGTGACGGCCCCTATCGTCTGGAACTCAGCACCAAACTATATAAGAGAAAGTTCATCACTTGATAAATTTAAAACTAGCTTGAAGGCCTTTCTTTTTAAAGACGCATTTGAAGTAGAATAGTCCTTTTAAGGACTGTAATGAGACTTTGCTCCTTGCTTTTCTTATTCATTTTAATCTTTTCTACAAAGTGCTAGATTATTTATTTATTTATTTAATCTTTTTTTTATTTTTTTTTGTTTCCTCCCTTTTGTTTTGATCCTTCTCTCTTTCTTTTTCATTATAATTAGTTTTGTTTTTTAAATATATGCCTTTCTGACTGTCTGTTTTAATAATTACACAAATGTATTTCTACCCTTTTTCATTTTGTTTCGGTAAGTTCCCCAAACACACCTGAAACCTACTTACAGGGAGCTCTTATTCGTTCTGTCCACTGAATATACATTAACATTTTATAACATTTCCAATATTCTTTTATCATTCTTAAAAACTTATTTCAGACAATTTGTCTATGTATCAAACAAGCTGCTGAAAAGTTCTCAGCCGGCCTACAAACAGTGCTGAAAACTAGTCAGCCTGCTTGTCACTACAACAAAGGAGAAGGAGGACGAGAAGGAGGGGCTGCCCTCCCCCTCTTCCCGCCAAAGACTGCCACAGAATCAGAATCAGATCTCCGACTCCAACTCATCCACTTCACCCATACCACACATCCACAACCTGGTTCACTCACATTCAATTCATATTAAGCCCTACAGGGTTCACCACTTTCACCTACCCTATTCAACATTTACATATCCTCTCTAGGACACCCACTGCAAAAACCAAACCTGATCTAGTACATATATGCAGACGACATCTCCATCCTAATCCCAGTGAATAGCATAACAAATGAAACCTCAAAATACATTACTCATATAATGACCGAAAAAGAACATTGGACAAGCAACTTCAAACTGAAACTTAACACAGAAAAAAACAAAAATCTTCCTTGCAAGCCCAACGGATAAAATTGCCAATTCAACGCTACATATAAAAGACCGATTACCCAATTACCAACACAATAAAAATATTGGGAGTCACATTGGACACACACACCTCACTATGATTGAACACACGAATATAGTGGCAACAAAATGTTTCACGATGTTATGGAGATTAAAGACCATCAAAAAATACTTCGACCCACTATCGTTTAGATTACTAATGCAGTCACTAGTGCTTTCTACCCCGGACTATTGTAATATCGTTTATTTGGGTTTCATTCAGAACTCAGCTGTCCGCTTGATATATGGATTAAAAAAGAATGACCATGTCATCCCCACCACAAACCACTGCACTGGCTGTCAGTCGAGGCAAGAATATTATTCAAGTTCTCCTGCATATGTTTCAAACTAGTTTGGGGACCAGCACCTACATATCTACAAACCCATTTCGCACTCCACAACCCAACAAGACAAACCAGAAACAGCTATCTTTTTTGCATACCCAAGCATAACCAATTGAAAATACAAAACCTTTCTGGACAGAACCTTCATGCTCCAAGCAAATAAACAACAACATTGGCTAGACAGTCACATTAATAAAACAGAACTGACCTACAATGCCTTTAGAAAACTCATAAAAACTACCCTATTCGACAGATACATCACCTAAACAGAACCTCACCAAGTACTCTTTCTTTTCACAATGCTCTCTGAAATCCTAATTCTTGCTGTTTCTGAATCTCTAAACAAACTGTACATTGTAATTTTTCCAGGAAAGCTGCGATTTTTCTTTACAGGTCAGCTCCGAAATTCTTAGCAAACATTATATTTTGTAATTTTGATTCCTAATAGTCTCTGTACTCTGTACTCCCTCCACATATTGTAAATCGCTGAATGTTCAGCTCTCTTAAATGTAAACCATCTAGAAGTCGCAAGATTGTGGCGGTATAGAAGAATAAAGTTATTACCATTATTATTATTATTACTGAAGTGAACAAAGTCTCATCTGTCTAGGAGGTGGAGAATCCTAAGTGCCTTTATGACCCATTAGAAAAACAATATCACAATGCAGGAATTTTTTCAATAAAAAAAACAATATAACAATGCAGAAATTTTCGCTTACCTTACCTTATAAGCGAGGTACATTAATAATATACAATATAATCTTATACTCTATAAAATCTTATCTAAGCGATAGAAGAGAAAAGCGCATGCAAAGAATGGTACAGATGACAGAATGCGCAGACGTTTCTATAAATCCACAATCCACAATAGAGACTTTCCAAAAGTCTTCACTTAATTTCATTCTTCCCGAAAGAATGGCAGCTGCTTATTTTCGCGGTGGGAATTTACCGAAAACTCCACATTAATATTTGTCCTTGCCAAAAGGACAGTAACCGCGGCGGGTTTACCAAAAACCCTACAATTTAGAGACTTTCCAAAAGTCTTCACTTAATAGTAGGAGAAAGCCTGTACCTGGGGAAGGGGATACAAGAAGTAAGGAAGAGAGAAAGAAGCAGGATATAGGGAGAGATGCTGGATGAAAGGGTAGTTGAGAAAAGGAGAGATGGTAGATCTGTGGATGGTGGGGTCCATCGCTGCAGCTGCGGGGGGATGGAAATGAAAAAAAGGAAAGATGCCAGACCTCTGGGGGAGGAAAGGGAAACAGAAGGGGAGGACAGAGATGTAAGATGTAAGTTGGATGGTTAGCACGGAGAAAGAAGAAAGAAGGAGAGCCTGATCAGAAGATAACCAGACCAACAAGATTTGAAAAATGACCAGACAATAAAAGGTAGGAAAAATAATTTTATTTTCTGTTTTGTGATTACAATATGTCAGATTTGAAATGTATATCCTTCCAGAGCTGGTGTTAGACCGCAAACGTGAGCTAGGATTTAATAGAGAGAGGAAAAGTATTTTTGTTTGTTTATTTTGTTTACACCAATGGGCCAGCATGGTTAGGAGAAGGCAAAGGGGGTGAAGAGGCTATAAAATAAACCCACCAGGATGTTTAAAAAAAACAACCCAATTGGACAGGAAAATCGAATCAATAGGCTGAATCAAATCGATTCAATAGGCTGAATCAAATTGAATCAAAATTTTTTTTTCCTGAATCAGGCAGCACTAATATAAATATCAATATAAAATTGTCAACTGAATCTGGATACAGGGCAAAGAACACAAATGCTGAGAAAGGTAAGCTTAGGTCTTCATTTTAAAATGTCATCTTTGCAAAGATTTTTTGACCTGGGTTATTTTATGTATTTACTCTGTTAAAGAGTGCATTGGAAAGTTTTGCGTTTTAGTTTTGAATTGGTCTCTCTGCTGTTTCTCTTGTATCTAGCCCGAGTAGCTGCAGGCATAAGTAGTAGCTTTTGTGTTTTGATATTTTGGTTTCTGTACAGTGTAGGGAATCTTATGAGTGACTTGAATAAATGCCTATTGTATTTTTAATCTTAAAGGGGCCATTTCTGCTTTTAACTTTATACTTATTAAGTCTTCAAAAATAACAAATATAAAGGAAAAAAATACATGGCTAACCAGTCATAATAACTACTAATAAACAGCATTGGGGATCCGTAACATACATCAGTAATATTTAAGAAATCCAAATATTGCTATACAAATTGGAAACATGGAGACAGAGTATTCGAAGGGAATAGAATATAAGGAATTATAAGAAACATTATCTGCCAATTAAGTGGCCAAAATACCCTAATGTCCTTATACACTCCACTACTATCCCAAAAGAAAACAAATTTTGATGATTACATTCTTATTGCTGGATCAACTGCTCCAAATGCACATATGAGGGGTGCTGAAAAGTTCTCAGCTTAGCCAAGAAGAGAATGATAGTTCAATCAATGAAACAATGTCAAAACAGAATTTTGTTTCTGCAAATTTGCACTTAGGGGTCCTTTTACTAAGGTGTGCCAGCCGTTTTAGCACGCACTGAATATTAGCATGCGCTACACACTAACGTGTCCATTATAGTCTATGGATGCGTTAGTGTTTAGCGCACTCTAATATTTAGTCACGCCATAACGGCTAGCGCACTTTAGTAAAAGGACCCCTTAATGAAATAAGACAATACTCTCTCTTCAGCTACAGCGGCAAAATAACGCTCAGAATTTAGGAAGTTGGTTAGTTGGTCTGAGAACTTTTCAGTACTCCCTTGTACATTTCCGATGCCTTGGTTCATCAAAGAATCACGCCTGGCAGCACTTAGTGACACCTAAAGACAACTCCGCCCCCTAAACATGCCTACGTCGGAGTGTGGCATCACTAGGTGCTATTAAGCACCCAGGTGTTAACTGTCAGTCCCAGAAGGCACCTAGCGTAGGGATTTCTAAAATTGTATTTTTAATCAGCTTTTAATGGCACGATCAATTATTGCACTGCTTAAAGCTGATTAAATCAATTTAAGTTAGTCACTGGCAGGCAGGATCTATGTGCCTGCTGGTGCCTAAATTTAGGTGGTTCTTATAAGCCCTAGCATGATTTTTAAAAATGCTCCTAATATAAGCCCTATCCCAAAATTAATCCTTGTTAAGATCGACCCCGGAAACTCCCCAACTCCATTCCTAACACTAGTGCTGAAAAAAACCCAGACTCAACAATTCAGCGACCTCCACCCCGGTGAGACCTGACATACCTCCGCTCCAAGGCCTCCTAAAGCAGCAGCAGTGGCAGCAGCACTCTAAATGGGCTGTTTTGCGGCCTTCCCTGCTGGGGGCCTTCCTCTGCCATCACTGATGACATCATCAGTGATACAAAAATAGAACAAAAATTTCTTATGCTATTTTATGACCACTGGGAAGTCACTTGTATCATGTGACATTCAATTAAAGTGCTTGTCAATCCAATAGATAATCGATGAATAAATAAATAACTGAATCAATATTTAAATAAATAAATAAATAATTAATGGTGCCCTATCGGGTTATAAACTAAATGTCGCAAAATTTGAACTCCTACCGCTAAACTGCATTGATGCTCAAACTAACTCTTCTACTGAGGGTTTCCTTTGGTCTCCAGCTAAAATTAAATATCTTGGCTTATTCTTTGGACCTTCTCTTGAATCTACTTCACAACTTAACTCTGACTTTATTTTCTCTATTATCCAGACGTGTACGAATAGATGGTCTCCCCTCAATCTGTCTTGGTGGGGTAGACTCTCCACCATTCGCATGATGATAACCCCTAAAATTAATTACATTCTCAGTATGCTCCTTCTCCTTTTTTTCCACTCTGTTTACTCTCGTAAAGAACGACTCCTCACAAATTTCTTATGGCACGGTAAAAAGCCCCGTATTGCATTACATAAATTAAAATGCTCCAGAGATCAAGGAGGCGTTAATTTTTCCAGCTTTCCAGAATACCACCTTGCCTTTCTGATGTCACATGGATCTCTTTGGCTGAATATCCATTCTCCGCTTAAACTTCCCACTTGGTTGCACTTGGGAACACTCGATTATAGATCCATTCTTCCAACAATTCGCTCCCACTATACCTTTTTCTTCCTCTGCCAAGTTAAATCCAATTTTGCTCAGCACTTGGCAAGCACTTAATCATATTGACTCCATTTCGGATAAGAAATGTGCAGACTCAATTTCTGCTCCAATATGGCACAATCCCTGCTGCACAGGGGGATGGGAGGGAGGGGAGGAAAGATGCTGTACATGAGGGGGGGAGAAAGGAAAGATGATGGGTTCATAGACAACGCCACGAAAGACAAAGGCGCGCGCCGACAACTGAGCGCAAGATGGAGGCGCGCGCCGAAGAAAATTACAGTTTTTAGGGGCTCTGACGGGGGGTTTTGTTGGGGAACCCCCCCACTTTACTTAATAGACATCGCGCCGGCATTATGGGGGGTTTAGGAGGTTGTAACCCTCCACATTTTACTGTAAACTTAACTTTTTCCCTAAAAACAGGGAAAAAGTGAAGTTTTTAGTAAAATGTGGGGGGTTACAATCCCCCAAACTCCCCCCAACGCGGCACAATGTCTATTAAGTAAAGTGGGGGGGGTTCCCCCCCCCACACCCCCCATCGGAGCCCTAAAAACAGTAATTTTGAGCGGCGCACGCCTCTGCACTGTGCTCAATTGTCTGGGCGCGCCTTTCTCCCGGCACCAAGATGATGAATTGGGGTGGAGGATATTGAAAAAATAAAACATCCCCCCAAAATAAGCCCTAATGCATTTTTTGGACCGATAATTAATATAAGACTGGTCTAGCACGCGGGGCAATTCAGCACGCACTATTCTGCGTGTTAATGCCCTAACACACCTTAGTAAAAGGAGCCCTCTGTCTTATTTTCGGGGTAGTGTTGGTGAAGGAAGGAAATCTGGAGTAGATTTGTTTTGTGGTCAGAAGAATGAAACATAAACATGAATGGAATCCAGAGCAGTTTCAGTTTCCCAGCCCTAGCTGGCTCTCTCAAGCTAGGGAACTGTTTCACTTTCGAGTTTCTATTCTGATCTTTGCTGAAGTCTTTTGAGAGTCACATGACCACTGTTTTATAAATTGTTGCTGTAGATGCAGCTGCTACTGCAGCAAGCATCCTTGCACCCGAAGAGACAGGTAGCTCAGAAAAGACTGCTGGCGAACTTATCAAAATCATGGGGTAAATATATGATCTGGATTTGAAATATGTTTGGAATGCTGCTTAGCTTTTGCAGTGTTCTATAGCTAGATTAAAGGTTGAGATAAATTTCCCAGCTAAACTACAAGTAAATGCATTAATTTTAACATTTGAAGAGAATTAAACCCCCCACCCCTCTATGTCTACAAAATCCCTTCTCCCCTGTCTTGTGCAATATTTTCCTCTGCATTCGAGTAACATTTTAGTGCAAACACAGAGATGAGAGAGAGGAGAAGAGTTGGACATAGGGTGGAGGGCAGGGAGAGAGAAATGTTGCACATGATAATGGAGGGGAGGAAGGGGGAGATGACGCATGGACTTCACATAAACAAGAACTTCAAATGCACAGTCGAGTCTAAGCCAGCACAGGAGGAGGAAATGACTCGCTGTGTCTGCATTAAATTCTGCACAGCAGGGGCAGATTTATGAATCTTGCACAGATTTTGCACTTGTAGAATTCTGCCAAGAGTAGTAAATAGAAAATGAACAGTCTCCCCGCCCCTCCCCCGCATCCCAATTTACTTAGATCAAAAGCTTTAAAGACTAACCTTCTTTTCTGCAAAAGCAAAAATAAATCGTAAAGGGCCTCTTTTACAAAGCTGCGGTAGCGAGTCCCACAGCACAGCCGTCCATAGGAATTGATTGGGCTGCGTCGCATTTGCCACACAGGAATCGCTTTGTAAAAGGTGCCAAAAAGAAAACCTTTAGGGCTCCTTTTACAAGCCGCGCTAGCGAGGTTAACGCGCGTGGCTTTTCATCACGTGTTAACCCCCCACGCTGGCCTAACAAGTACCGCATGCTCAAGAGGATGCGGTAGCGGCTAGCGCCGGACGGTGGTTTAGCGCGGGGTATTACGCGCATTAAACAGCCAGCGCGCCTTTGTAAAAGGAGCCCTTAGTTGCAAATGGCAGTCAAAAGTGCTGCTTAACTTTAAAATCTCCCTCAAATAGGAAACAAGTCTTATCATTTAAGTGTTTAATGCACGATCAGCTGTTTAGTGAAGTTACTGGCAGGTTTTATGAGCCGAGTTTCAGCTCTTGTACAGCTGTAATTATTTTAATCAAACAGCAGACTTTGTACACGATGCAGGCAGACTTTATTATGACAAGTGAATCTTTGATTAAAAACCTTTTACCAGGTAAGGGACCCTTACCTGGTAAAAGGTTTTTAATCAAAGATTCACTTGTCATAATAAAGTCTGCCTGCATCGTGTACAAAGTCTGCAGTTCTTGGTTTATTTGTTCTGGATTGTTTTTCACTGCAGACAGTTGGACCCTGGGTTTTTTTCCCCTTGTTTTGGTTTGTGGTTTTAATCAAACAGAACATTTTTGAGTGACTAAGTGGATCCCCCTCACCGATACTGCAGGCTGCATCTGTGTGAATTCAGAAAATAACCAAAGGGGAGGGGGGATGGGAGAGGGAAGAACAAGATCCAGAAAGGAACTAGGAGACGGGATGACAGAGAAGCCACCTAAAATTTCAGGAATAATTACACAAAGTTGCATCTTGGAGCTCCATTAATTCATGGGAAGGGGGTGAAACGAGGATCCCACCGAACCCAAAAAGCAACCGATCCACTGGATCTGTGGGATCTGCAGGAAGGGGTAAAATGAGGATCCTGCAGATCCCGTGGCAGCCAAATTGATAAGAGCATAAGAAGAGCCTACAATCTTCTTACTCGGCAGCACAAACTTCTCCCAGGCCGAACTCCCGGACGAGCGTAGCCGCATAATAAAGCGTCTCCAGGGGAAATAGCGCCAGTAAATGAACTTTCGCGTTTTATGGGAGAAGTTTGTGCCGCCGCTCATTGGGATCCGTCAGAGCTAAATTGTCACAGAGGTCTGTCAGAGCCAGAAACTACAAGTGGCACGGACCTCAGATTTTTAAGGACGTGCGGTTTTAGATCCGCGAGGTCCGCGCTTTACCCCTTCCCAGTAAAAGGCAGGCTTTATCAGCCTTGCATGTGTGAGCATCAAGGAACTGAAGAAAGAGAAGTTTGCAGTGAATTCATATGCCAGCTCAGTGGGTTTTTTTAAGTTTTAACATTTTGGGTGCATGATTTTTCTATGACTCTGTGAGTAGAATGTCTGGTGTTTGCAAAAGACAAGTGAACTGAAGTTTGGGTCCACTTTATGAACTTTAGCATTTTATAATCGCCCCCCCCCCCACCCCTCCTGCCCATCTATGAGATTTTCAAGGTTTATTAATATTTGATCAGGCCGCTTATCTATCTAAGTGAAGTACACCAATAAAAATATAAGAACATAAAGTATCATACAGCTTTTTATTATTTTTTTTTTTTATAATTCTTTATTCATTTTTGCATCTTACAACAAGTGAATTAAACATAATATAAACAATTTCCACATATCACTTGTATTTACAGTCAAATATTCTTATATGAAAAATTAAATATCCCCCTTTTTATTATCAATCCTATTTCAAATGATATACATTCCCCAACCCACCCCCACATATATACAACCCATGTGCTATGATATCTGATCATTAGAATAAATAGTCAATGGTCCCCATATTTTTTTTAAATTATGAATATTCCCTATATAACATACAGCTTTTAAAAAAACCTAATCTCAGTAAAAACATTAAAACAAAACAGGTACATATACCAACTAGTATGTAAGGATAGGGGGTAGAACTACAATTTGTTATAAAAAAGATGGAAGGCACAGTAGGGATGGGGGAGTGGAAGAATGTAAAAGAGTGAAGTTGCAATAGCGGGAGGGGGGGGTTTGAGGGGAGGGGTTACAGGTCAAAGGCATCTTTAAACAAAAAGTTTTTCAAGGAGCTTTTAAAACGTGTAAGGCTTTTACGAAGGTGCGCTAGCATTTTTAGCGCACTTTAGTAACTACTGCCTGCTTAAAAGGAGGCGGTAGTGGCTAGCATGCGTGGCATTTTAGCGAGTGCTAAAACCGCTAGCATACCTTTGTAAAAGGAGCCCTTAGGGCTCCTTTTACAAAGGCACTCTAGGGCCTTAATGCGGGGAATAGCGCGTGATAAATTTCCATGCGTGCTAGCCGCTACTGCCTCCGTTTGAGCAGGCGGTAGATTTTTGGCTAGCGCGTGCTAATCCGGTAAAAGGAGCCGTAAATGTTTAGAGATTTCTTGCTGCATGAAAGATAGTGCTCCCAAAGTTTGGTGGAGTCACTGTTTACAAATAAATTATGAGTGGAGGTTTTTTTGACCTATGATTAATTAATGTGTGTTTTCTCGACTAGTTGGCAATTGCTTGAATTGAGTAGAGTACTGAGGTCTTTTTTTCTCCACATTTTTGAGTTTGGTAAAAGTGATTTTCTTGCATCTTTGGAGGAGCGGAGAGTATAAACTTTTTTCTTTTGATATTTTCCTACTCTAGCCCTTGTGAGGATTATTGCTCTGGGAGGGTGAATAAATATGCAGGATGAGTAGAACAAAACACCTGGAGCCTCAAGGAAGCAACTTCAAAGTTACAAGAAAAACACCAGAAATATATTTCTATAGTTATATATTGGTTATTGGAGATTTGCCTTAAAATGAATATGCATTAAGAAAATGATCCAACAATGTCCTGCAAAAAAATAGGGCCATGCCCAGTGTTGTATAGTAAATTTATTTATTTATTTTTAAAAATTCTATTCCGCTTAACAACTGAAGCAGATTACAATTTACATACACAGTCAATGAAACTAATTACTGTACTAAAGTAAACATTTTGTTAATTTACTTTTAAAGAAGTACAGGATAGCATTTGTTGTTTTTACTTTTACTGAAGTAATAATTTTGCCAATTTTTGCTACTTTTACCTAGTTACATTTGATGCAGTAAAAGGGAAATATAAATAGGTTACCAGATTTCCTCTTTAAAAAAAAGAGGATACTTGGCTCTGCACCATTCTGCCCTCAGCCACGCCCCATTCTGCCCCTGGCCCTGCCCAATTCTGCCTCCAGCTCCGCCCCCATATAAACCTCATGTTTCCTTCCCCGAGCTCCAGGCCGCATCTAGAGATCCTCCGCACATGCATGGACATCGATGTGATGACAACACACTTATCATGTGTGCATACATGTGACGTTATCACGTCAACATCCGCATAAGTGCAGAGACTAGTGCTGCCCGATTCACGATTCAAATCGGTTCACCGATTCACTTCGGGTGAATCGATTCGAATCAATTCAAAACAAAAAAATTGGCTTCCCGATTCGGCTGACCCTCCCCCCTCGCCCCCTAAAGCAGGAGCGGCAGCGCTGCTCTTGCTGGCCGGCTGCTGCCACACCTGCTTTAGAGGGGGGGAGGGTCAGTCGGGAAGTGCTGCTGTCAGCTTCCCCCCCTGGTGTCCGGTTCTACCCCCTGGCCTCCCGCTTCCCCCCCCCTGGCCTCCCTGCGCTGTTTACCATAAAGAAGCAGCCTGCAGACAAGATCGCGATGCTAGCAATATTTGCACTGCTTCAGAACTGTTTCCTCCGCCGCGATCCTGTCTCTGACGTCAGAGGAGGGGCGGGACCGCAGCAGAGGAAACAGCTCAGAAGCAGTGCAAAGATCGCTAGCATCGCAATCTTATCTGTAGGCTGCTTCTTTAAGGTAAACGGTGCAGGGGGACAAGGGGGATGCCGGACACAAGTGGGAGGCCAGGGGGAACATGCAGGCCTTCCGGGGAGGGGGGGGGACAGGCCTTCAGGGGGTACAGGCAAGCAGGCCTTCAGGGGTGGGATGCAGACCTTTAAGGTGGGGGACAGGCCTTTAAGGGGGGATGACAGGCCTTCAGGGATGATGACATAGGTCTTCAGGGGGGACAGGCAGGCCTTTAGGGGTGGGGTGCAGCCTTCAGAGGGAGGTGCAGGCCTTCGGGGGAACAGACCTTCAGGGGAGGGGGTTTCTGGTGTAGAAGTACACGGAGGGAGGGGGGGGAAGGAGGGGTTCAAAGTGACATGCATATGCCGGACTTTGGGGGGAAGAAATAATGGGTCTGAAAATAGAGGAGATGAAGAGAGATGGTGGATAATGGGATTTAGGGAGGGAAGGAACAGAAAGAGATTGAAGTTGGACACAAGGGATGGTGTGGAGGGGGAGGATATAGATACTGGATAAGAGGGTAGTTGGGAAAGGAAAGGGAGAGATGGTGGACCCTGGGGTGGTGGGGAAGGAGGGAGAGACGCTGGATGAAAGGGTAGTTAATAAAAGGTGGATCTGTGGAGGGAGACAAAAAAAGGAAAGATGCCAGACCTCCTGGGGAGGGAAGGGAAATGGAAGGGGAGGATAGAGATGGCAGATGGATGGTTAGCATGCAGAAAGAAGGAGACCCTGACAAGCAAGTTATCAAAGACAACCAGAGCCTGGGACCAACAAGATTTGAATTATGACCAGACAACAAAAGGTAGAATAACTAATTTTATTTTCTGTTTTGTGATTACAATATGTCAGATTTGAAACGTGTTAGACCGCAAACGTGAGCTAGGATTTAACAGAGAAAGTTAAAGTCTTTTTTGTTTTGTTTACACCACAGTGCCAGTGTGGTTAGGAGAAGGCAAAGGGGGTGAAGAGGCTTTAAAATAAACCCACCAGGTTGTTTGGAAAAAAAAACCCCAAAACAAAACAAACACACAATTGGGCAGGAAAATCGAATAAATCGAAAAACCAATTCAATAGGCTGAATCAAATCAAATTTTTTTTTCCTGAATCGGGCAGCACTAGCAGAGACCCTCCAGATGCGGCAAAATGCTGATAAATATCTTCCTACTTAGGGCCATGACACCAATAACGTTTCACAACATTCATTCCTACAAGAATACTTGGCCTTGGTCACATGTCTAGAACACAGATAACCCTATGCAAATATAGGACCACAAACTAAAAGTCCTAATCAGTGTTCCCGCTAAGCTGCGCTGGCGTGAGCTGGCGCACAAAATATTACATCGCAGCGCACAAGTTTCTCGTCACAGCGCACACACGAAGCGGCGGCGGTCTGCCCTGATCGCCTAAGATGCATCTCCTTTCATTTCCTCCCTCATCTTCCTTCTCCCTCCAGCTGGGTACCGCAACACTCTCCCCTGCAGCTCCGGACTCCCCCCCCCCCCCCGGATCGCTATTATTTTAAATGTTATAGCGGCGGCGCTGTATCCATCAGTGGAGACGTCTAACCTCGGCCTGACCCGGAACTCTTACTGCAACAGTCACTTCCTGTTCCTGCCTAGACGGGCGGCTGCTGCAGTAAGAGTTCCGGGGCAGGCCGAGGTTAGACGTCTCCATCGTGGGACCTTGCTGCATGAAGGGAGAGAAAGGAGCAGGACTGCTGGAATGGAAGAGTGGTGGAGGGAAAGAAAAGGGGCAGGGTGGTATGGAAGGGTGGTGCTGATGGAATTGATGTACAGAGAAAGGGGAGAGACATAAGGGGGAAGGATATTGGAGGGAAAGAAAGGGGGAAGATGCTGATTGAAGAGGGGTGGATGGAGGGAGAAAGGGCAGACATTGGATGGTAGTGGGGAGCCTATGCTGGATGGAAGTGCAGATGGGAGAGATAAGGCAGCAAATGCCAGAAGGAAATGGGAGGAGAGAAAGGGGAGCAGATGCTGGATGGAAGTGGACAGAGAGAGGAGAAGGTACTAGATGGAAGGGTTGGAGAAAGAGGGTACATGATGGAAGGAGGGGATAAATAAAAGGAGGGCACATGATGGGGAGAAAAGGATTGAGTTAGGGAAACACTGGGGTGAGGGAAAGAGGTGGCAAGCTTTAGGTAGACAGTAAAAAAGGACATTGATGAGAGGGTAGTAAGAACATAATCTAGACAGATGCAGAAAATAAATTGAAAAGGGAAATGAGGGAAAAAAGGGAAAGGGATTGCAGAGGAGAGGTGTGGGAGAGGGAAGGAGAGGAGAGAGATGCCAGACCAATGGGGGTGAAAGGAGAGATGAAAGGGGGAGGCATACAGTTTCTGGAAGGGGCATAGAAGGAGAGAAAATGCCATATAGGGGAAGAGAGACGGCAGACAGTGGATGGAAGGAAGAGAGTTACAAGAAGATGAGGAAAGCAGAAACCACAGAAGACAAAGGTAGAAAAAAAATTTCTATTTATTTATTGCTTTAGGAGACATGTGTCACTGTTTCTGTGAAGCATTGTATGCAGAGTCCAGCTTCTTGCTGGTTCAATTTAACCTTTGTCTATGTATTTTTATTTTATCCCCCCTTTTACAAAACTGTGAAGCGTTTTTTAGCACCAGCCGTGGTGGTAGCAGCTCTGATGCTCAGAATTCTATGAGCATCAGAGCTGTTACCTCCGTAGCTAAAATCCACACTACAGTTTTGTAAAAGAGGGAGGGGTTAGTTTGTGATTACATATTCCATAATAGGCGAAGGTGTGTTCTGTGTGTTCGAAAGACATAGTTTTCTGTTAGGATTGACGGTGTAGGATTGATCTGTGCTGGTCTGGCTTGTTTAGTTTTATAATGGGTGTATTGATGTACTGTTCACTGCAATATGTAAGATGCTGCCTTTTCTTAGATACTCATGTGTGACGGGTGGCTTGTTACTAAAAATCATGTTTTTCGGACAGATGGGGGGGTGCCAAAAAATGATGGGCCCCGGGTGTTACATATGCTAGGTACACCACTGCATTATGTAAAGATACCAGAAAGCTGGCGAAGCAAAAACTTTAAGTAAATTGTTATTCTTCTAAGTTTTGAGTATTTAACCCTCCCACAATCTCATGGGCACTCGTTTCAAGTTTCAAGTTTATTGAGATTTTGATTTAAATGCAATATCAAATATTTTCAATGTGTATAACAAAAATAAATTTTGGGAAATAAATAAAACCATTTGAACAATAAACATACAAACATATCCATAGATGATTAAAAATACATAAGGAGTACAAGGATAAACTACATTTGTTTAAAAATGCATCCTCCGTGCCTGCTCATAAATTTGTGGAATATGTAACTTGTCGCTCATGCATATTTTTTTTTGCACACACCTCATCAATCCTTAGAGGGAACATTGGTCCTAATACAGACAAATGAAACCCTAAGATGCCAGGCTCTGTATGCAGTACAACACCAGAGAAATAGAAAGAAATAAGTTTCTTTCTGAGCAGTGTAAAATACATATAGATGTAAATTCTGAAAACTGATACATTTTAGTCACTAAATTGAAAATACTCGTAAAATCACTTTTCATACCTTTGTCATCTGGTGATTTTATTTTTCTGTTCATCTTTTCCCAGTCTCTGGTTGCACTTCCTTCTGTCTGTGCTCTTAACTGTGTTTCCAGGGTCATCTTATCCATTTGCAGTTTTTCTCTCCTTTATTTTCTGCCCTACATCTGTCTTTTAACACTTTGTTACAGCGTTTCTCCTACTACTCAAAAGTGTGATATATAAGATACTCAAAGGATGACAATGCTTCCATATGCTCAGAGATGTGCAAACTCTAATAGGGGGTTTGCTCGCCCCCCTTATTTAAGAGTTTGTTCTTCAATCATTGCATGGATTTGGCTGTCAGTAAATAGCTGTGCAAAATAGCGTGTCTTATATTTAAAAAATCTAATTGCTGTATTATTCAAAAATTCAAGTATAATCCAATGTGTCACAACTATTTTAAGCTGACCACTAAAGAAATTGAATGATGTCACTTATCTTAGATGGTAGAGTAAACCCCCTAATAGAGTTTTGCACATCTCTGAGCATATGGAAGCATTGTCATTTTTTGAGTATCTACGGTACTACTCGAAAGGGTCCAGAGAAGAGCGACTAAAATGGTTAAGGGACTGGAGGAGTTGCCGTACAGTGAGAGATTGGAGAAACTGGGCCTCTTCTCCTTTGAAAAGAGGAGACTGAGAGGAGACATGATCGAAACATTCAAAATACTGAAGGGAATAGACTTAGTAGATAAAGACAGACTGTTCACACTCTCCAAGATAGAGAGAACGAGAGGGCACTCTCTAAAGTTGAAAGGGGATAGATTCCGTACAAACAAAAGGGCAGAGAGTGGTGGAGAGCTGGAACGCTCTTCCGGAGTCAGTTGTAGGAGAAAACACCCTCCAGGGTTTCAAGACTAAGCTGGACAAGTTCCTGCTAAACTGGGACTCATGCAGGTGAGGCTGGACTCATTTAGAGCACTGGCCTTTGACCTGGGGGGCCGCCGCGTGAGCAGACTGCTGGGCAGAATGGACCACCGGTCTGACCCAGCAGCAGCAATTCTTATGTTCTTATATCACACTTTTGAGTAGTAGGAGAAACGCTGTACAAAGTGTTATTTTTTGGTATACTGTTTCTTATCTCCTTTATTCCACACATTTACCCTGCTCTATTTTGTTGATTTAGTCTACATCAGTCTTTGGCAAAAGTTCTAAAATTGAAAAGCCGCCCGGACTCCTGACCAAATGAAACAGCAAAACTGGGAACAGGATTTTGTTGTTGCAAACTTTGTCATGCAAACAGTAGATCACGTCATCTTAAATTTTACTGTTTAGTGAATATAGCCTATAAGAACAGCAAAGTTGCCTCTGTTTGAACTTGTTACTGGTCTCCAGCCAAACAGAAGAGTGATGAGTTGGGTCAATTTAAATCGGTGAAGAAGCTGAAGCTGGTAGCAATTCTTGGTGAACAGACATTGTAGTTGCAATACTTTTATTTTTCACTCAAAAAGTATTATACCATTGTTTCGCAAACTTTCTGGCCGGTGGCACACTAAATTCAGTTCCCCGGGTGGAAGGCATCTGGAAAAGCGTGGAGGCCCATCTGGCCATGACTCACTTCGGTGGAGGGATCCGGGAGGTGCAGGGAGAGGAGGAGAGACACCAGCCAAGAGGCGACTCATCTGCACCGGCTGACTTCCTACTGGGCCTGCCTCTCGCCGCAAAAGGCACGTCCTGTAGGCAGTCGGCCAGCGTGGATGGCTCTCCTCCTCGCCAGTGTGTCACGGCACACCTGAAATCTCAGGAGGCACACTGGTGTGCCGTAGCACACAGTTTGCGATACACTGTATTATACAGTACTAAGCAAGAACTTTTTTACTTTTATTAAGTAAATTTTTTAATACGTTCTTTACTTTTAGCATTAAAAATGTATTTTTATTTTTACTTAAGTACTTTGACCTAATACTTTGAACAACACTAACCATACCAAGGGCTGTGCAAGTGGCTCAAGGGATACGGGAGTGCCAAAATCAGTCCCTGTCCATTGTCTCCTTTACTTGGCTCCATGAATCTGTCAGAGCACGATTCCAGCTTATTATGGTCCTGGCAAGACATTACACAAAGTTGTTTTGCTTCCACTAATACTGCAGCGTTACAGACTGACATAAGAAGAACAAGTTAAGTGACTATTTTTCAGGATAACACTGCCCCTTTGTTTGACGCTTCATATGTACCCTGCTGAAAATCTTTGAAGAAGCACAATAAGAAATATGTGTATATGCACAAAGGCCCGGACTCTCTAACCAGCGCAGATTTTTTTAGGCGCCAGTAGGCACCCATGCTCAGTAAAAAGCACCATTTAAACACTGTTTTTAACTGAGTTTCAAGGCACCTACCTACACCTATAAAATTGGTGCTGGAATCACACCTCCTTAGTCGCAGTTTATGACAATGATAGGCACTGGAAATGTAGACCTGGCCTACATTTCTGGCACCTATCTTTCCCAGAAGTGCAATTTTCTATATGACGCTATCTCATGATTGACACAGAATCAGCAGCCACTTTTTAGGTGGCCTTCGATATCGGCACCAAGAGAATCCAGGCCAAAGAGAATACAAGTATGATATATGTGCCAAAGAGAATACAAGTATGATATTTGTCTCTTGTGATTTTGTTCCCCTTAACAAAATTTTGAGAAATATTTTAAGAACATATTTTTTTAATCCTTCAACTAGCAAGCAAAGGCAATTAAATGAAGTATTTTCTATTCTATTCTTACAGATTGCTTTGTTCTCTCAAAGGGAACCCAAAGCATTTTAAATAAAATATATCAGTAGAATCAACACTAGGTAAAAGATATCAATACAACACAATATAACACAGACAAAATAAGTGCTGTAGTTGCTTATGGGGTCCGTTTACTAAATTTGCGGTAAGCACTTGCATGCACTTACTGCTCATTAAACAGGCTTACCTTAGGACGTGCATAGCCGTCCTGTGGTAAATTTGCCTATCTGTGCATGTATACCGATGCTTACTCCCTCCAGCCGGCAGACCCACCTCCAAAGAATGGTGGGCCTTCCCCTTCCCGGTACATCCTGGGATGCACTGGGGAGGGGCCTAAGGCTGGCCTACATGTCAGGCGTCTTTTGCAGCCTTAGGGAGACATCTAAGGCTGCCTAAGCTCGCCTAAGGCAACTTCTGGGTGAAACCACGCCCAGCCTAGGCAAGCTTAAGCGGCCCTGCGCGTCTTCCTAGGCTCGCAAAAATGCCTATACTGTAGGCGACCCTCCTTGGGATGTTTTTTTCTTTTAAACAACGTGCATCCCGCCATTTATAGAATATGCCCCTCCCTGCCTATAAAATAGGTGTCATAAGGGCTCACGCAATAACTTTGTTTAATGGCCACATGTCAATGACAAGATTAGCATGTGGCCATTAATTGGGGAAATTGGAAAAGTCAAGAATTTTCCTGTCACAGTTCAAGTGGACTTAGCATGCAGGAAAGACATGTGTGCTATGTGTCGTTATAAAATAGCTGAATAAGAGCTGCCAAAATCATGACTAAAATGCAGCCACATACATTTATACCAGCTCATTAGCAGATGAAAATGTACACAGATGGGAGGGAGGAAGTAGCCTAGGTTGTCAGCTCAGTCTCAGTCTGCTCCCTGTGACTCTGGGCAAGTCAGTTAGGACAAATTATTCAAAAGGCATCCTGAAGTTAGGCAGCAGTATGTATCCTTCCGCCATCTAATGAACAATCGGGACACATTTTTTATTTTTTAAATGCAGGCGCCTGTCTCGCACCTACAGACGCGCCTAGGGATGCCTAAAGCCTGTGTGGGCATGGTGTGCGCCGGAAGTGGCCATAGGTGTCTGTAGGCGTCCCTAAGCGTCTCTTTAGGTACGAAACCAGCGTCTTAAATGTAGGCCTTTAAAATGCTGGCCTACATTTAAGATGCCTATGTTAACCCCCCCCACCCAAAAAAAAACGTGATTCTGATTTGGTGCCTGCTGCTGATTGATACACGGCAGGCGCCCGTTTTGCAGGCACCTGCTGTGGCAAGTGTCACTGCCAGAATCAGACCCTCAATCCCTCCATTGCACCAGGTACCACAGTTAGATTGTGAACCTGCCAGGACAGATAGGAAAAATTCTTAAGAGTACCTGATTACTATTCAGTGTATCATAAACCACTTTGGGTGAATCTTGTCATGCAAAGGGCAGTAAATAAATAAATACACATATAGGTGATTTTTTTTTTTTTTTAAATAAACTAAACACGTGGAGGGGCAAAATCAAAAAAAGCGTCTGTCCCCTTTTGGCCTAAGTCCCTAAACGTTCAACCCAGAAGCAGGGAAAGTGTCCATAACCAAAACAAACGTCCATGTTTTGATTATGGCCTTCCTCTGCCTAAACGCCCAATCTCCACTACGTCTACAAGTACCCTCATAGCACGGCTACACTTTTTAGCCATAATGAAACAAAAACATGCCTAGGCCACAAACGTCCAACAGAAGGCTTTTAGGCGAAAGAGGAGCCAGTCCTTCGCCTAAAAGCTGGATTCTGTAACCGGTGTCTGTCAAAAACAACACCGGTTACAGAATCCCCCCCCCACAACGATCCAGGCAGGAGGGTTCCCAAGCCCTCTTGCCATGTTAAACCGCGACCCCCCCCCCCTCCCGACAACATCGGGGCAAGAGGGAGCTCAAGCCCTCTTGCCCCCCTGATGCCCTGACTCCATCGGGGCATGAGGGAGCTCAAGCCCTCTTGCCCCAGCCAACCGCGGCACCCCCGACATATCGGGGCAAGAGGTAACCCAAGCCCACTTGCCTCCCTGACTCACCGACTCCATTGGGGCAAGAGGGAGCCCAAGCCCTCTTGCTCCCTGACTCCCCGACTCCATCGGGGCAAGAGGGAGCCCAAGCCCTGTTGCCCCACCGATCGTGCCCCCCCCCCCCCGACTCGTTCAGGCCAGGAGGGAGCCCAAGCTCTCCTGGTCCAGCCGATCCTCTACCCCCACCCCCCACTACATTACGAGCAGGAGGGATCCCAGACCCTCCTGCCCTCGACAAACCCCCCCTATGTCCGCCCCCCCCAGAACCCCCGATCGGCCCCCCTCCCAGCTGATCCGTGACCCCCCCCGTCCGACCCCACGACCCCCCCAACCCTCACCCTCCTTCCCCGTACCTTTAGGTAAGTTGGCCGGACAGACGGATGCCAAACCCGTCCGTCCGGCAGGCAGTCCTCCGATGAATGGGGCCCAATCTGGGCCATGTGCCTAAGGCTCCCGGGCCTATTCTGATTGGCCCAGGCGCCTTAGGCCCCACCAGAAGGCGGGGCTTTGGTTAGGCTGGGCCAATCCGGCCCCATTCGTCAGAGGACTGCCGGACGGACGGACAGGTTTGGCACCCGTCTGTCCGGCCAACTTACCTAAAGGTACGGAGAAGAGGGGTGAGGGTCGGGGGGTCGGCCGGGGGATCGCGGGTCAGTTGGGAGGGGGACCGATCGGGGGTTCTGGGGGGGCGGACGTTGGGGGGAGGGAGGTTCGTCAAGGGCAGGAGGGCCTGGAATTCCTCCTGCCCATAATGTAGTGGGGGGTTGGGGTAGAGGATCGGCTGGACCAGGAGGGCTTGGGCTCCCTCCTTGCCTGAACGAGTCGAGGGGGGGGGCACGATCGGCGGGGCAAGAGGGCTTGAGCTCCCTCTTGCCCCAATATGTCGGGGGTGCCACGGTTGGCTGGGGCAAGAGGGCTTGAGCTCCCTCTTGCCCCGATGTTGTGTGTGGGGGGGGGGAGTGATGCATCGCGGCTGGAGAGATGCCTCATCTCCCCTACCGCGATGCCATCACTCCTCTACCTGAACTGCTGTGGGTCGCGGCAGTTCGGGTAGAAGAGTGATGGCATCGCGGTAGGGGAGATGAGGCATCTCTCCTGCCGCGTTGGTTAGGTTGCCGGGCCGCTGAACTGATGGCGCCAACGGCCATCAGCTCAGCAGCCCATTTTTCGGCACTTAGACCTGGTTTTATTTTGTCTAAGTGAAAAAGGTCTAAGTGCCGACTAAACTGTATTGGTTATACCTGTTGTACGCCTAGGTGTAGGTCGGCCCACTGCCCGCCCTTTCCCCTCTAAACACACCTCTTTTCTCTCTGTGCGTTTAGAGGCAGGGGAAAGGCCTAAGCTGTTTTTAGATATGTCTAAAAACCAGCTTTGGTTATGGGTACTTGGACGATCAGGCCTTTTGATTGTCCAAGTAGCTACTTAGGACACTTTTTTAGACTTTTTTTTTTTTTATTATTACCCCTATACTGTGAGACTCTGCCCATACTTTACTAGAAACCATACCTCTAATCACGCCTACATGTTTGTCTTTAAAATTATATATCATTTTATCACGTTTATTTATTTAACAATATCTTCCCCACCTATTACTAGGCGGTTTCCAAAAAATACAACCATAAAATGAGTACAGAGAAGCAGGCACATACAATAATTTCATACAAACAAGCAACACATACATCGCCATCTATATACAGTAAAACGTTGGATTGCAAGTCTTTTAAGAACATAAGAATTGCTGCTGCTGGGTCCGACCAGTGGTCCATCGTGCCCAGCAGTCCGCTCCTGCAGTGGCCCCCAGGTCAAAGACCAGCGCCCTAACCGAGACCAGCCCTACCTGCGTACGTTCTAGTTCCGCAGGAACTTGTCTAACTTTGTCTTGAATCCTGGAGGGTGTCTTCCCCCACGACAGCCTCCGGAAGAGCATTCCAGTTTTCTACCACTCTCTCGGTGAAGAAGAACTTCCTTACGTTTGTACGGAATCTATCCCCTTTTAGCTTTAGAGAGTGCCCTCTTGTTCTACCTTGGAGAGGGTGAACAACCTGTCTTTATCTACTAAGTCTATTCCCTTCATTATCTTGAATGTTTCGATTATGTCCCCTCTCAGTCTCCTCTTTTCAAGGGAGAAGAGGCCCAGTTTCTCTAATCTCTCGCTGTATGGCAACTCCTCCAGTCCCTTAACCATTTTAGTCGCTCTTCTCTGGACCCTTTCGAGTAGTACTATGTCCTTCTTCAAGTACGGCGACCAGTGCTGGCGCAGTATTCCAGGTGAGGGCATATCATGGCCCTGTACAGCGGCATGATAACTTTCTCCGATCTGTTTTTGATCCCCTTCTTAATCATTCCAAGCATTCTGTTTGCCCCTTTCACCGCTGCCACGCATTGCGCAGACAGCTTCATCGACTTGTTGACCAGTACTCCCAAGTCTCTTTCCTGGGGTATCTCCGAGTACTGCACCAGACATCCTGTATTCGTGTACAAGATTTTTGTTACCAACATGCATCACTTTACACTTGTCCACGTTAAACTTCATTTGCCATGTCGCAGCCCATTTCTCAAGCGCGTTTATGTCCTGTTGCAGGTCTTCGCAATCCTCCTGCGTCTTTACTACTCTGAATAACTTCATATCATCTGCAAATTTAATCACCTTGCTCGTCGTTCCAATTTCCAGGTCGCTTCTAAATATTTTGAAGAGCACAGGCCAAGCACCGAACCCTGTGGCACTCCACTGGTGACGCTTTTCCAGTCCGAGTATTGTCCATTTATCCCCACTCTTTGCTTTCTATCTGCCAACCAGTTTTTGATCCACGTGTGTATTTCACCTTCAATCCCATGGCTCACAATTTTTTGAAGTAGTTGTTCATGCGGGACCTTGTCAAACGTCTTCTGAAAATCCAGATATACAATGTTGACCGGATCACCTTTGTCTATCTGCCTGTTAACTCCCTCGAAAAAGTGCAGCAAGTTCGTCAAGCAAGATCTTCCTTTGCTGAAGCCGTGCTGGCTGGTTCTCATCAGATTGTGTCTGTCAAGGTGGTCAACGATGCGATCCTTTATCAGCGCCTCTACCATCTTTCCTGGTATCGAGGTCAGTCTCACCGGCCTGTAGTTTCCTGGATCTCCCCTCGAACATTTGATTAAATTTTAACTTGATATACAAGCAATGTCTTGTAATATAAGTACATACAATATACAAGCGTCACATCATTACAACTGAGCTGACGGTTCTTTTCTTTCTGGCGCTGCGGGAGTGGAGTGACTGTTCTAAAGAGCGAGGTCTTGCAATATAAATACATATAGTATTTTGTATTAAAGTTTTGGGCTGTGAAAAGAATTGTCTGGGGAAATTTGCTTTGATATACAAGTGCTTTGGATTACAAGCATGCTTCTGGAACAAATTATGCTCGCAAACCAGTGGCTATATCCTCATGAATCTTGATTAAACAATCATGTAAATGCTTCTTTAAATAAAGTAATTTTTAATACTTTCTTAAATTTTTGAAAATCCAAAAGTGCTCTCAATGGTCCTGTTAAATTGTTCCATAAAGTCACTCCAGCTAAAGAAATTGTTGATGCTCTTATACTTTCATAATGTGCCTTTGAAAAACTTGCAGGCAAAACAGAGGAGCCCCTCCCTCGTCTTAGGATAAAGTCAAATCAACAAGGAAAGACAAGGGGGATGTCTTAACCAAAATAAGTCTTTATTCAAAATAATAAGTCCCAACAAGGATCCCAGTTTCAGCATGTATTTTTCTGCTCAAGCGTCCCCTGAAGAAGGCATCTTCTAAACGTCGAAACAGGGATCCTTGTTGAGACTTGTTCTGAATAAGGGACTTAGTACTGTTTTCAATAAAGACTTATTTTGGCTGTTAAGACATCCCTCTTGTCTTTCCTTGTTCTTTTGAAAAACCTTGATGAATAACCTTGAACACCAAACTAGTTTGTCATCAAGACGATAGGCCACACCTATTTTTCGGAAAGATTGCACCTGTAACTCACTTAGAAGCTCTGATAAGTGATAGAATCAAATTTTAAATAAAACTTGAAACCTGAAAAGCCCAACAAAGACATAGAGATTGAAAAGCAAGGCCAAAAGTACTGACCCTTGTGGCATACTATTATTCATGGGCTTTAGGCTCCTTTTACAAAGGCGTGCTAGCGGTTTTAGCACGCGCTAAAATGCTGCACATGCTAGCCGCTGCTGCCTCCTTTTAAGCAGGCGGTAATTTTTCAGCTAGCATGTCTGTGTGTGCGCTAAAAACGCTAGCACACCTTTGTAAAAGGAGCCCTTAGTATCAGATAATTGAGCTTTACTTTGTACCTTTATATGAAACAAACCACTGAAGTAGTTACATAACACATGAGGTAATTTTATGAGACTTTTTATGTGCATAAAACAGAGTTTACTCAAAGGAAAAAGTTTACAAAATTACTTCAAATAAAAAGGCATAATAAAGCAATTGACAGCATCACAATAAGGGGAGAATTCATCAAGGGGTGCTAACGATTAGTGCAAGCAAAATGCTGAGACACCCATTGTGGCCCTGATTCTATAAACAGGGAAGGAAATGGCCTAGTGGTTAGAGCTGCTGCCACAGAGACCTTGATGTTGCAAATTCAATCCCAATCTGTTCCTTGTGACTGGGCAAGTTCCTTACCATATTTTTCTGCTCCATAAGATGCACCTGACCATAAGACGCACTCTAGATTTAGAGGAGGAAAACAAGGAAAAAAACATTTTGAACCAAATTCTCCCTGCCAGGCTCTTCACCACACCCCATACTCCTTGCCAGGCTCTGTACTCTGTCCCCCCTCTGGTAGTCTAATGGTATGCCGGCACAGGGCAGGCTGGCCTAGTAGCAGGCATACCCCCCCAGTACCTTAAATCATCCCTATACCTTAAATCATCCCCCATACCCTCATGTACCCCCCAATATCTTAAATCATCCCCCCATGCAGCTTCCCAGTACTTTAACCATCCCCCATGCCCCCGTACCCTTTTAAACACCTCCCATACCTTTTAAATCATATCCCCCTGTACCTTTTTTTTTTAAGTTGCTAAATTATTTCTATTTGAAGTACAACTATGGCACAACATAAGACATACGGTAACATATATCACATTATATTTCAGTTCAATATAAAAATTACTCAGAGAGTTATTTTACTGTATTTTACATGCTTTTAACAAACTTTTTTCAAGCAGCAGTAGAGAGTTACCCACCCCACCCTGTACCTTTTCAAATTCCTTCGTCCCTCTAGACGGCTCTCGTACTCGGGTCAGGAGCGCGGATGTCAGGAGCAAGCATTACGCACTCCCACTTAGGCCCACCTTTGCATTCTGAATGGCTGGCGAGAACTGACGCCAGCCATTCAGAATGCAAATGCGGGCCCAAGCCCAAGCGGGAGTGCGTAACACTTGCTCCTGAGTTCGAGAGCCATCTTGCAAGAGAGGGATACCGCTGGACCACCAGGCTGTTTAAAAAAGGTACCAATGACGGTGGCGGTGCTGAGAGGCAGGGGTGTGTTTTGAAAAAGTGCGGCGAGGGTATTTTGAAAAGGTGCGACAGTGGTGCGGATAGGGAGGTGTTTTGAAAAGGTGCCGCAGCAGCGGGAGGATGTTTTACAACACTAAGGGGGGGTACAAATTTTGTACATTCATTTCATAAGACACACCAAGATTTCCACCCACTTTTGGGTGGAAAAAATGTGCGTCTTATGGAGCGAAAAATACAGTAATCTACCATTACTCATGCAACCACAGTTAGATTGTGAACCTGCAGGGAGAGATAGGAAAAATACTTAAGAGTACCTAATTTCTAATGTATTGGGGTTTTTTTTAATATATATTTTTTATTTATTAATTTTTACATTTTAACAAAATTAAACATTTTGTACAGAAAGATTGAGTGTTAACATTACACTTGAAGAAGACAAACCTTTTTACCATAACAAATCTCAAGTCCTCATTCTGATCCAAGAGTCATTGAGTGACTTTAAAGGAAAATTGAAAAAATACTCTAGAAAATAAAGGTATCTGATGACTGGTTCAAGGAACTTAATTCCAGTTAACAAATGCGATGTTCCTTCCCTTTCCAGGCATTTCAGCGTCAGGAAACTAGTAAGTTGGGCCAGTTCAAAAAACACTTGGAGGGGCATAATTGAAAGGAACGTCTAAGTCCGTTTTCGTCTAAGTCACAAATCATCCGAAGTAAAAAACAGCTTAGGTCACATTTTCGAATAATACGTCCAATTTTTTTTTTGTTTCAAAAATCGTCTAAGTATATGTCCTATCAATCTGATCGTCCAAGTCCCTAAATCATCCATCTTTATACCACATTTTCGTCCAACTTTTTGTCCAAGTCAAAAATGCCTTGAACAAGCCCTGTTGGACGTGGGAGGGGTCTGCAAAATGATGGACTGAACACCCAGACATGACACCTAAATAGTGGGATACCTTACGGGGCACTGCTGTGAACTTCATCTAAAGGGTGCCATGTCTTCTTCTCACTACAGCTCCCTTATAGGTCATGGTGAGCCCCCCAAACCACCTCCAGAATCTCAAACATCCACTTATCTACAACCCCACTAGCCCTTCTGGCTGCAGGAGCCACTTATATGCCAGTAAAGAGGCTTATGGGCATGGGTCCTCCTCTCCATGGGTCCCTAACCCACCCCCAAGACGGCTTAAGCTGCCTCTGTGCTGGACGACTAGGCTTTCTTATGCCAGGCTGCCAGGTGATGATGTTCTGGAGGCACAATTTTCAAGTTGTGATTAATATTTTTATGGGGGTGGGGGGGTGATCACTGGGGTAGTGTGTGGGGGTCTGTATTATGTGTTTGCAGTGCTTATCTGGTTATTTTAGGTGGGTTTTTGTGACTTAGACTTAGTTTCTAGCCCAAGAACTTCCAGGTTGGCGTCACTCCGCACCGATGGATCCAGTGGGTGACTCCCTGACATAACTGACTCCCTCTGAAGACGATGGAGAAATCACTCAATAGTAGCGAGAGCGGTTTTTTCAGAGCGCCGCAAGGCTCCAGCAGTACTCCTACCCCTTCTCTTCGGCATCGCAAAAACAGTGGTTAAGGAAACAAGCTGAAAAGAGCAATAAATCTCACAGCATCCCTCCAGTCAGCAGGTACCCAGTGCCATCTTGGATCAACCCCCTCTAATGTATTGTAAACCGCTTTAGATGAATCTCTTCATGAAAAGTTTGTTAATAAATTCTAATAACTAGATCAGCAGCACCTAGTAAATTCAAAATTGCTTAATTGATGTGATAATTGAAAACATTTAAAAACCAATTAATTTAAGTTCCATGTGGAAATCAGCAAGACACCTACCAGCACGTACACAAAATGTAGACATGGTTAGCGGTAGAGTTTGGGTGTGGAAAGTGTTAGACGCCAGTATTCTAGGCTAGGAAAACTCTGGCCTAATATACTGGCACCTAACATTATGATGCCTACCGGTGCATAACTCAATTTAGGCGTTGGTAGGTGCGATTCTACCAATGGTGCCTAAATTTGATTGACATGCAGTAGACACCATTTCAGTGTATGGAAATCCCAATGGTTGTATGAGCTCACCAATCACATGGTCACTATAATTAAAGTTAGTGAACTGATGAGTTAGTAGTATGAGGGTGAAAAGACTTCAAGTGCTCACCGGTGCCGGATATTATATAACTCTTGTCAGGTCACCACAATTGTGAGCAATCACTAGTCTTTTTTTTTATTATTTTTAACCCTACTACTACTGAAACACTTTTGAGCTATGAATATGACATTTAGCAATTACTTAGCTTTTTGCTAGAAGCTGGTGGGTGACCTTTACCAAAATTTTTATTTTTTTCTTAACAATGTGTCCCTGTTTCACTTCATTAGGAGCTTTGTCAGGAGATATTACATAGAAACATGATGGCAGATAAAGGCCAAATAACCCACTGCCCATCCGCAGTAACCATTATCTTTTCCTCTCTCTAAGAGATTCCATGTGACTATCCCAGGTTTTCTTGAAATCAGACACAGTCTCTGTCTCCACCACCTCTTCCAGGAGACTGTTCCATGCATCTACTGCCCTTTCTGTAAAAATGTATTTCCTTAGATTACTCCTGAGCCTATCATCTTTTAACTTCATCCTATGCCCTCTCATTCTGGAGCTTCCTTTCAAATGAAAGAGACTCGACTCATGCGCATTTACATATTATGCCCAGACGTTCCCCATAGCTTTGGAGAAAAGAGGAGCCGTTCAATCTGCAGCGCCTACCCACCACAATTGTGGTGACCGGACAAGAGTTATCTAATATTCGGCACCGGTGAGCACTTGAAGTCTTTTCACCTTCATACTACTAATTCATCAGTTCACTAACTTTAATTATAGTGACAATGTGACTGGTGAGCTTATACAACCATTTGGATTTCCATACATTGTTGTGTATATTTGTCTCATTGGCATAGAAGTGAAGGATTTTATAGTAGACACTAGTGCTGCCCAATTCACAATTCGAATCGGTTCACCGATTCACTTCGGGTGAATCGATTCGAATCGATTCAAAACAAAAAAAAAATCAGCTTCCCAATTCAGCTGACCCTCGCTCCGAAAAGCAGGAGCAACAGCGTTGCTCTTGCTGACCGGCCGCTGCCGCACCTGCTTTAGAAGGCGAGGGGGGAGCCTCAGCCGGTTAGTTCTGCTGTCCGGTTCCAAACCCGTGGCGTTCTGCTTCCCCCCATCCAGGCATTTTGCTTTCCCCTCTGGCCTCCCCGGCATCTTGCTTCCCCCCCTGGCCTCCCCGCACTGGCGTTTACCTTAACGAAGCAGCCTGCAGCAAGATCGCGATGCTAGTGATCTGTGCACTGCTTCGGAGCTGTTTCCTCTGCCGCGGTCCCGCCCCTCCTCTGACGTCAGAGGAGGGGCGGAACCGCAGCGGAGGAAACAGCTCCGAAGAAGTGCAAACTTAAGATCACTGGCATTGCGATCTTGCTGCAGGCTGCTTCATTAAGGTAAACGCTGGTGCGGGGAGGCCAGGGGGGTGAGCAGTCCTTTGGGGTGGGGGGTGGGGCGAGCAGTCCCTCGGGGTATGGCGGGCAGGCCATCGGGGTGGGGCGGGCAGGCCTTTAGGGGGGACAGGCTTTCAAGGGAAGGAGACAGGCCTTCGGGGAAGATGCAGGCCTTCAATGGGGGGGGGGAGACAGGCCTTCGGGGAGATGCAGGCCTTCAAGGGTGGAGACAGGCCTTCAGGGGTGGGATGCAGGCCTTCAAGGGGGGGACAGGCCTTCAGAAGGGATGCAGGCCTTCAAAGGGGGCGACAGGCCTTCAAGGGGGGAGACAGGCCTTCAGGGGTGGGACAGTTCTTCAGGGGGAGGTGCAGGCCTTTGGGGGGGACAGACCTTCAAGGGAGGGGACAGGCAGGCAGGCCTTCTGTTGAGGCAAAATACTCTCACTTTCACTTATGTAAAATCAAGCAGATTCAAAAGAGAAAAGGTGTAATCTTGGCCTTTTGAATCTGCTTGATTTTATATAGGTGAAAGTGAGAGTGATTGATTTCTTTTTTTCCCCTTCTAGCATTTCCCCCTGATGCAGCCTGAGGGCAAAAAGTGGTCACGACGGAATTGGCTTAACTAATAAATTGCAGTTTCCTTGATCAAATTGGTCGGCTCTGTGTTTCTGCCTGTGAGAATATTCACAGATCATCACCTCTTCGTGTTGTCCACAACTAAGCACCCGCATTCCCTTATAGAATACTAGTGTAACCCAGAATCAGCATTTAGGCGCCTACAATTACATCAACTCTAGACCTGGCAGACGTGTGGGCACTTAAATATGGCATTTTAACATTTGTATTTCTTTTGCATCATAGTAACACATTACTTTTCATTGCAGAGAGATTTCCAAAAATTCCTTGAAAACTAAGCTGTTGCAGCTGGAATGCCATTTTACATGGGAATTATTGAAAGAAGATTCAGATCTCGATGAGCTGAAGGATGGACTTCATGACCAACTTGAATTTTTATTCCCAAATTGCAGGTCAATGGTTTATAATCTGCTTGCCTATGTGAATCAACTAAAAGGTAACAATGTCGAAGCCCTTGCAAATCTTCAAAAAGCTGAAGAGTTAATTCAAGAGGTCCAGGATGATGATATCAGCACAAAAATTATTACCACCTATGGGAACTATGCATGGATATACTATGATATGGATCAGCTTGAGAATGCCAATACCTACCTTGGGAAGGTGGAAGATATTTGTAAAATGTTATTGAGCACATCTCCCTATAACGTTCCAGTCTCTGATGTTTATGGTGAAAAAGGATGGGCCTTATTAAAGTTTTGTGGACAATATTATGCAAAAGCAAAAGAATGTTTCCAGAAGGCTCTTGAAAAAGATCCTGAAGGCCCAGAATGGAATTCTGGCTACGCAACGGTTGTGTACCGTCTGGAAGTTTTTAACAACAAAAAATGTACCCCAGAAGATTGCGAATCCGTAGAACTGTTGAGACGTGCTATAAAGCTGAATCCTAAAGACACAGTATTGATGGCACTCTTGGGTCTGAAACTTCAAGATATGAATCGGTCAGAAGAAGGAGAAAAGTACATTAAAGAAGCATTGGCGAAAACTCCCAATCTTCCTTACCTGTTGCGCTATGTTGCAAAGTTTTACAGACGGCAAGGAAGGGTGGACGACGCCATTAAACTGTTGAAAAGGGCGGTAAGTTTTACACCGCGCTCTGGTTTCCTGCACCACCAGCTAGGCATTTCTTACAGAAAAAAGATGATAGAACTGAAAAAAACTGCTCATGCTTCAAAATACAGTGTCAGGAATGACTTTTCCAAACAGATTCAAGAACTAATTTGGTATGCCATTTATCATTTTGTGTTTGTTGTGGAGCAGAAAACAAAGTTTGTGTATGCAAAGTTAGACTTAGCCAACATGTATGTAGAAGCGAATCAGCATGACAAAGCAGAAAACATGTTTCAGGAAGTGCTCAGAATGGAGAAGCTTACCGATGAAGAAAAGCAAGAGATATATTTCAACTGCGGCCGTTATGAAGAATACCAGAAAAAGTCAGAATCTGAAGCCATTAGATATTATACAGAAGGGCTAAGACTTCAGATCGGATCGAATGCAAGGGATTGGTGCCAAGGAGCTCTGCAAAAGCTCGCCAAAAGGAAGATTCAGAAGAATGGAGCAGATGCTTCAGGTTTTGGCATCCTTGGGCTTATCCACCAGCTGAATGGAGAAAAGAAAGAGGCGATTGAATGCTATGAGAAAGCCCTAGAACTAGACCCTGATAACGAAGAGTATTTGAGTGGTATCTGCAACATGCGGCTTTCAATATGAATCGAATGCTGTTGTGTGTCTGTGTATATCCTTAATTTGTAAGTCCATTGTAAGAAAAATACCTGTTGTAAAGAGTGTTGTAGAATGTATATAGTTGTTTGTATTAATCATTGCAAAAAAGGCAAGCACTGATCTAATAAATCTATTGTTTTATCCCTTTGTTCTCTTTTCTATACCAAATTGTACCAAATTATAGTTCATCCCTGCATTTTCCTCTTATCGAATGTACGTATGTGATTCCCCCAAAATTGTTTGTCTCCTCTATTTTAATTTTTATTGTTCATCGCTTTGTATTCTATGAAAAAAGTGATTTTATCAAATATGAATTAAACTTGAAACCACTTGAAATTATACTTTTTGGTGGGTAAATGTGTATACCACATATAAGTATGAAAGAATGATGGCGGAACGTTTGGGGACTAGTAAGTCCTTTAATGATGTATGGAGTCCATTGACTACTTTTGTTGCATTACAGTAAGGGTTATGTTTCTTCCCTTTTCATTAGATTTCTTTATTCATCCAGGGAGGGTGGGTGGGTGGGGGGAGGGAAATGTACTTTGAGGAGTTAAATTATTTAATTATAATATTGAAATCACATTATATGTTTTATTGTATTAATAATTAAGATGAAGATGGGAGTAAATGGCTGTTTAATGTAATAATTGTATAGTTATTAGTGCATTCTATGCAGTATTTTATGATTTACCAATTGTACTGCACTATTAAAGTTTGGAAATCAATAAAGATTTAAACAGAATAAAGGGCACTAAAGGAGGACAAAGCAATCGCTGACAGACTGAACACGTTTTATGCGTCTGTATTTACTGAAGAGGATATACACAGCATACCGGAACCCATTAGGCTATATGCTGGGAGTGAAAACGGGAAACTGACAGGGTTAACGGTCAATCTAGAAGAGGTATGCATGCAGATTGATAGGCTTAAGAGCGATAAATCCCCGGGACCGGATGGCATCCATCCGAGGGTCATCAAGGAACTGAAAGGGACCATAGCTGAACTGCTTCAACTAATAGCCAATCTGTCGATCATATCGGGAAAGATTCCGGAGGACTGGAAGGTGGCGAATGTTACGCCGATCTTCAAAAAAGGTTCGAGGTGAGACCCGTGAAACTACAGACCTGTGAGTCTGACCTCGGTACTGGGAAAGATGGTAGAGGTGCTGATAAAGGACAGCATCATTGATCACCTTGACATGGGCATGGGCTGATGAGGACCAGCTAGCATGGTTTCAGCACAGGAAGATCTTGTTTGACAAACTTGCTGCACTTTTTCGAGGGAGTAAACAGGCAGATAGACAAGGGCGACCCGGTCGACATTGTATATCTGGACTTACAGAAGGCATTTGACAAGGTTCTGCATGAACGACTACTTTGGAAAATTGCGAGCCATGGAATTGAGGATGAAATACTCATGTGGATTAAAAACTGGCTGGAGCATAGGAAACAGAGAGTGGGGGTAAATGGACAATACTCGGACTGGAGGAGCGTCACCAGTGGAGTGCCGCAGGTCTTGGTGCTTGGACCCGTGCTCTTCAACATCTTTATAAATGATCTGGACATAGGTACGACGAGCGAGGTAATTAAATTCGCGGACGATACGAAGTTATTCATAGTGAAGACGCAGGGGGATTGCGAAGATCTGCAACGTGACATAATCAGATTCAAAGAATGGGCATCAACATGACAGATGAGGTTCAACGTGAATAAATGTAAAGTGATGCATGTAGGTAACAAAAATCTCATGCACGAATACAGGATGTCTTGGGTGGTACTTGGAGAGACCTCCCAGGAAAGAGACTTGGGAGTTCTGATTGACAAGTCGATGAAGCCATCCGTGTAATGTGCGGCGGCGGCGAAAAGGGTGAACAGAATTCTAGGAATGATAAAGAAGGGGATCACGAACAGATCGGAGTAGGTTATCATGCCGCTGTACCGGGCCATGGTGCGCCCTCACCTGGAGTACTGTGTACAGCACTGGTTGCCGTACATGAAGAAGGACATGGTACTACTCGAAAGGGTCCAGAGAAGAGCAACTAAGATGGTTAAAGGGTTGGAGGAGCTGCCGTACAATGAAAGATTAGAGAAACTGGACCTCTTCTCCCTCGAACAGAGGAGATTGAGAGGGGACATGATCGAAACATTCAAGGTACTGAAGGGGATAGACTTAGTAGACAAGGACAGGTTGTTCACCCTCTCCAAGGTAGGGAGAACGAGAGGGCACTCTCTAAAGTTGAAAGGGGATAGATGCCGTACAAATGTAAGGAAGTTCTTCTTCACCCAGAGGGTGGTGGAGAGTTGGAACGTTCTTCCGGAGTCTGTCATAGGGGAAAATACCCTCCAGGGATTCAAGGTAAAGCTAGATAAGTTCCTGCTGAACACGGACGTACGCAGGTAGGGCTGGTCTCAGTTAGGGCGCCGGTCTTTGACCGGAGGGCCACCGCGTGAGTGGACTGCTGGACATGATGGACCACTGGTCCGACCCAGCAGCAGCAATACTTATGTTCTTATGAAACAGTGCCTTTTTGTTTAGACCAGCCAATATGACTAAAGTGCAGTAAGTTTTTACACTTGTTGAAATGTAACTGCAAAAGTTAAGGTGTTTTACATATATGGAGTGTGCTCAGAATCTGGTCAGCATTTGTGGTAGATTCTACTGCTTTTCCATGGTTATGGTATAAAGCCATAGTAGTTCGAGGCGGTTTACAATGAAGAAGGACTGGACAATCAGCGAAAATGATACAATGGTACAATCAGAGAAAATAGGTACGAACAGAGAAAATAGGAACAATCAGCGAACAATGGTACAATCGGCGAAAATGGAACAATCAGCGAAAATAGGTACAATCAGAGCAAAATGGTACAGTGAAGAAGGTCAAGATAATCTGCATAAAGGATCAATCCAAGAATGTAGATATAACAAAGGGGTACAGTGGAAGTGGGCATGTAGGTAAAACAAACAAACAAACAGGGGGTGAGAAAATGCAAAGGCATATAAATATCAATAAAAAATTGTCAACTGAATACGGATACAGGGCAGAGAACACAAATGCTGAGGCAGGTTAGCTTATGTCTTCATTTTAAAATACATAAATAAAGGCTAGTGCCAAAATTGATTTATCACAATAGCTATCTCTTAGAGACTATGGATCTCAAGTGCTCACGGTTAGCAGCCGCTTGAACTAAGTCAAGGACTCACTAGCCCATATGTGAGCTATCATCAGTCCAAAATATCTCTATTGAGGGCTACTTAGTTTTTATAAAAAGTTTTTTTTACTTTATATATTTTATTACTTGTATTGTAATTTCTCAACTGTGAGTCCTTATTAGAACCATAATCTTAATATGGAGTACTTAGCTCGGGTGTAGTTGTATACCCGGCTTCTCAACCAGCGACGGAAAATCTTCGTTTCATTCCCACAGTCACGGGGGCTTCTTCACGGCATAGATGGAGATGCGTAAACTAATAACAATGCTCCGACGCTTACTTGCCGCTACCGAGCCATTTGGTAACGCAAAAGATTTTTTGACTTGGGTTATTTTATGTATTTGCTCTTTTAAAGAGTGTGTTTTTTTGTTTTGAATTTGTCTCTCTGCAGGCATAAGTACAGTGGTGCCTCACACAACGAACTTAATCCGTTCCAGGAGCAAGTTTGTTATGTGAAACGTTCGTTGTGTGAAACGCGTTTTCCCATAAGAATACCTGTAAAACAAAATAATTCGTTCTGCAGCCCTACATTTCCCTCCCTCCACCTCACCTCACATGCAGAGCCTGCCAGCCTTCTCCCTCACCCAGCCGCACGATCTCAAAAAGCTGTGCACGCGCAGCTGCTGGAGTTGATCAATGTTCTCTCTCCTGCAACTTCCGGTTTCCGGTTGCGTCAGAGGAGAAGATTGAACAACAGAGCATGCGCGCATGTGCTGCTCTTTGAAAGTGTGTGGCTGGCCGAAAAAGAAAGCCGGAAAACTCGGTTTTTAAGGTAAGGTGGAGGGAGATGATGGAACACTGCATTCAGACAGGAGGGTGCTGCTGTTCCCGGCTCACATTAGAAAGCGGCGAGAGTAGTTCCGCCCCCCCCCCGGGCCCCTCGGGCGACTTCGTTGTGTGAAACGAAGTTCGTTATAGGGAGCAAGACAAAAAGTTCGTTATGCGCAGCGTTCGCTGTACGAGGCGTCCGTTATGCGAGGCACCACTGTATTGGCATTTGTGTTTTGATATTTTGGTTTCTGTACAGTGTAGGGAATCTTATGAGTGATTTGAATAAATGCCTATTGTATTTTTAAACTTAAAGGGGCCATTTCTGCTTTTAACTTTATACTTATTAAGTCTTCAAAAATAACAAATATAAAGGAAAAAAATACATGGCTAACCAGTCATAATAACTACTAATAAACAGCATTGGGGATCCGTAACATACATCAGTAATATTTAAGAAATCCAAATATTGCTATACAAATTGGAAACATGGAGACAGAGTATTCGAAGGGAATAGAATATAAGGAATTATAAGAAACATTATCTGCCAATTAAGTGGCCAAAATACCCTAATGTCCTTATACACTCCACTACTATCCCAAAAGAAAACATTTTGATGATTACATGCTTTTTTTTTTTTTTTTTCATTCTTTATTCATTTTCAAAATTACATTAAGTGATAAATATATTCATTCACATTAACAAAAAGTACATCACTTACAAACAATCATTGGTACATTACATAAATTCTTATCCCTACCCCTTTCCCATCCCTCCCATCTATATTCCATTATTATATAAAACCTGTAATAATAAAATTCCCCCCTCCCTACACCTTAAATTGACAAAAATAAGGGAAACAATTTTAATTAAGCTTTACAATATTTTGTTAATGGTTTCCACATATCCTGAAATTTCTTAAAATATCCCCGTTGTAATGCAATAAATCTTTCCATTTTATAGATATGGCATAAAGAGTTCCACCAAAAGCTATAATTTAATCTCCTCCAATCCTTCCAATTATATGTGATTTGCTGAATGGCAACCCCAGTCATTATAAGTAATAATTTATTGTTGTTCGCAGAAATCTGACTCCTTGCTCTCATTTCCATACCAAATATCACAGTATCGTAGGATAATGCCATTGGGTTATCTAATAATCCCTGATTGGGATGATTACATTCTTGTTGCTGGATCAGCTGCTCCAAATGCACTGCCTCAGTGAACACATACGAGGGGTGCTGAAAAGTTCTCAGCCCAGCCAAGAACAGAATGATGTGGATATGGTTCAATGATCTGAAATAATGTCAAAACAGAATTTTGTTTCTGCAAATTTGCACTTAGGAGTCCTTTTACTAAGGTGTGCTAGCCGTTTTAGCACGCACTGAATATTAGCATGCGCTACACACTGACGTGTCCATTATAGTCTATGGATGCGTTAGCGTTTAGCGCACTCTAATATTTAGTCACGCTAAAACGGCTAGCGCGCTTTAGTAAAAGGACCCCTTAATGAAATAAGACAAAATAACGCTCAGAATTTAGGAAGTTGGTTGGTTGGGCTGAGAACTTTTCAGTACCCCCTTGTACATTTCCGATGTCTAGGTTCATCAAAGAATCAGGCCTGGCGGCACTTAGTGACACCTAAAGACAACTCCGCCCCCTAAACACGCCTACGTAGGAGTGTGGCATCACTAGGCGCTGTTAGGCACCTGGGTGTTAACCGCCAGGCCCAGAAGGCACCTAGGATTAAAAAAAAAAAAATTTGAATCAGCTTTTAATGGCACGATCAATTATCGCACCGATTAAAGCTGATTAAATCAATTTGTTAGTCACTGGCAGGCGGGATCTAGGTGCCCACTGGTGCCTCTTACAGAATTTCCCTCTCAGTGCTGCGTTTTCATGGATTCTGTGGCTAGTTACAGGGGGCCTGGCTACTGTGATCAGTGGTCACCCCACACCAAAAGAAATGGCCGCAAACATAACCAGTAAGGAAGGACGCATAACTAAGAATTTGCAGAGTGTCCTGTGAACCCTTGAGAAAGCCACTTTGTGGCGAAACGGGTCCCATCGGGCTTGTTGGAAATTCTGCATATTTGAGATAAGTAACTTCTGCTACTTGAGAATTAAAGAAAAATAATAGAGAAAGCAGAGAAAGTTTTGAGCACTAGGAGGAGGATTGAAACTCTGAACCAGTCACTCTTGGCATATGGTAAATTTACCAAGACCCAAGCAGGTTTCTGAGACCTTCAATCCTCCGTTCTCACTTTAAATACCCTGATGTGGGATTTTTTTTGTAGATCAGTGATCGCCCCACACCAAAAGAAAAGGCCTAGCATTTGAGTACTGGCATCTTTTTTGCTAGGAAAAGTGCACTAACTATCTCATAACACCTCTGGTTTTCTTTACACCTAGGCGGATGGGGTTTCAGGACTACCTCAGTGCATAGCATGGTTCTCTAACATATGCAAATTTATCTCGTTCATTTTCATTGCAATAATCCTGGAAACTTTACTAACTAGGTGTGCCTCCACGAGAAGTTTGAGAAGCACTGCAAAACAATGTGTATAAATGGTAATTTTATGACAGGCAGAAAAGCTGGGAACTTGGGATGCAAATAGGTACCTATTTTGAGCCTATATGGGTACCTATAGATGGATCATGCCACTGTCTCATGGCAACCTGCACAGTGAAGAATCCACCCTATGATGTTTCATAACAGAGTACAGGAGTCGTTTGCCATTGCCTTCTCCTGCAGAGTGTGTGGCTCTACTATGTTACTGCTGCCCAGTACGGGGCCCCCCCTTGGCCTATAGCAGTGGTTCCCAACCTTGTCCTGGAGGACCACCAGGCCATTTGGGTTTTCAGGCTAGCCCTAATGAATATGCATGAGAGAGATTTGCATATAATGAAATGACAGGCATGCAAATCTGCTCCATGTATATTCATTCGGGCTAGCTTGAAAACCCAATTGACCTAGTGGTCCTCCAGGACAGGGTTGGGAACCACTGGCCTATAGCACCTGGCATCCTAGATGGTCTCCCATCCAGATACTAGCCAAGCCAGACTCTGTTTAGTTTCTGATAGTATGAGTGAGGTCTACTCAGGGCAACCAGGCTGTAGGCCATAGGTATTTCTATGTCTTTACAAAATAGTCTCAAATGGCTGCCAAAATCATGGTTTAAAGGCAGCCATGTACAAATATTTACACGGGTGATACACACATGTAAATGGATATTTTATAATCTAAACAGGTACTTTGAGACTTCCTTTGTAAAATGATGTGCCTTCTTAACACATATCACAATTTTATGAGAGGTCTTTTATGTGTTAATTCGCAAAATTTACTCCATATTAAACTTACCCCCTTTCCTAACAGACACCAGCAAGGTTCAGGCCTCCAATCCTTCTGTTCCTGAAGGAAATACTCAGGAATTTAAAAAAAAACAACAAAACAACCAACAACCTGGGATCCCATCCACCCTTTCTAGAGGCAAAATTTTGGGGAAAAATACAAGTTGGCTTACATGAGGATTAATAATTTACCAAATAACAAAAAAGGATTCACATAACAGGTTAAATAAATTTCAGAAAGATTTTTATTAACCATAACAAAGTGAAAATAATACACTTTTTCCATGTTTTATGTTTTGTCCCAAACAACTGAGAAACAGAACTTCAGACTTTTTCTCTGTGTTGTAGATGGTGAACAGTTTTCTAAAAGAATGGAATGGAGGAGTAGCCTCATGGTTTGTGCAGTAAATTGGGGACTTGGGTTTAATTCCTACTGCAGCTCCTTGTGACCTTGGGCAGGCCATTTAACCCTCTGTTGGCCCAAGTACAGACAACACCAGGGACAGAGAATGGACAGAGCTGTGCAAAAGTTTTGCATCTCCTCCAAATAATACATTGTTTCACCTTTCTTGCTGGATCAGAGCAATATTTCTGATGTGTTATATACTGCTGCATATTATATACTGACGTGTTCAGAATTATATGCCCTTATTACCCTGCACATTTTAAATTGATTTAGGACTTCAGATTTAAGGCTTGTAACGCATAAACTGCAGAATGTCGAAAAATGTCGATATTTCATAAATGGATTACATTAGGTATTTCAATTCGTACTAAGGGCTCCTTTTACTAAGCTGCGATAGCGGTTTTAGTGCGCACAGAATACCTGGAGGGGGTTTTCCCATATGGCAGACTCCGGAAGAGCGTTCCAGATTTCTACCACTCTCTGGGTGAAGAAGAACTTCCTTATGTTTGTACGGAATCTATCCCCTTTCAACTTTAGAGAGTGCCCTTTCGTTCTCCCTACCTTGAAGAGGGTGAATAACCTGTCCTTATCTACTAAGTCTATCCCCTTCAGTACCTTGAATGTTTCAATCATCTCCCCTCTCAATCTCCTCTTTTCTAGGGAGAAGAGGCCCAGTTTTTCCAATCTCTCACTGTACGGCAACTCTTCCAGTCCTTTAACCATTTTAGTCACTCTTCTCTGGAACCTTTTGAGTAGTACCATGTCCTTCTTCATGACCAGTGCTGGACGCAGTACTCCAGGTGAGGGCGTACCATGGCCCAGTACAGCGGCATGATAACCTTCTCTGATCTGTTCGTGATCCCCTTCTTTATCATTCCTAGAATTCTGTTTGCCCTTTTCACTACTGCCGCGCATTGCGCAGACGGCTTCATCGACTTGTCGATCAGAACTCCCAAGTCTCTTTTCTGGGAGGTCTCTCCAAGTACTGCCCCAGACATCCTGTATTCGTGCATGAGATTTTTGTTACCGACATGCATCACTTTACACTTATCCACGTTGAACCTCATTTGCCATTAATCAGTGCTTCAATCAACTCGACCTTTATTTTTGGGTGTTATCTGAACACCTTGACAGCAAGATTATTCCACAAATTCTCAATCGGATCGAGATCTGGTCACTGCCTTGGCCATTCCAGTCACTGAATATGGCTCGATGTCATCCACTTTGTCACTGTCTTTGCCCAATGACAGGGTACATTGTCATCCTGGAAGTGGAAGTCACCCTGAAAGAGACTCCTTGCAAACTGAACTATTACATTGTGTGAGGGACAGGGAGAGATGGATTTGGGGACGGCAGATGGGATAGGAGGAGGACAAGGAGAGGTGGCAGAGGAGGGCAGAAGAAGAGCAATAAGAGATGGAGAAGGACAGAGGGAGTAATAGAGGGAGAGATGGACATGAGGGAAGGCAGAGGGGGAAAAGAGAGAAATGGATGTGGAGGGGGCAAAATGGGAAGAGGGAAAGAGATTTGGTGGAGGGGCAAGATGGAGAAAGGGAAAGAGATTCAGGGGAGGGGACAAAAGGGACATGGAGAGATGGACAACTCAGGGAAAGCAGAGAAGGAAGAGACAACATGGCTAGGGAAAGGCGGAGGGGATATGGACTGGGGGCTGGGAGAGGTGAAAGATGCCATACTTGGGAGCACACCAGGACCTCTGGCCATACTCTGCTGCTAGTGCCTGTGGCTTTGTGAAGAAGTGCAGCTGGAAAGGAGGAGGAGGAGACCTACTTAGATGTTTTAGAGCCAGCCAGAACACAGGTACACAAAAGAGAGGGAGGAAAAGAGGCATATTGGGTCACAGAAGGGAGGGGCACATTGAGACAAGGAAGGAAAGGAGCATGAACTTTGGACAAATGAGTGAGGGGCACGAATTTGGGGCACAGAATAGAGAGAGGGGACATGTTAGGACACAGAAGAGAGAGGGGGCACAAACTTGAGACAAAGGCTGGAAAAGAGGGAGGGAGCACTAATTTGGGACAAAGAAAGGAGGGAGGGGGCATGAACTTGTGACATAGGATGGAAGAATGGGGAAAGAAATGCTGGAGTGGGGGAGATAACAGAAAGGGTAAATTGTTAAGCATGGATGGGAGTGAGAGGGAAAGAGATGGTGTACATGGGGAAAGGAAGAAAGGAGAATTATTGGACATGGTGATGGGAGAGGAGTGAGGTAGAAAGAGGAAACAGTGGAACAGATGGAAATGGATGCAAGAGGGAGGAATGTGGAGGGAATGGAGGAAGAGATGTGGCATGGAGCTGGATGACAGAAGCAGAAATATTGGACATGGGGCTGGTGGGCAGGGGCGAAAGATGCTGCAAACAGTCTGGGGGATAAGAGAGGGATGAATATCGGATATGGCAGTAGAGGGGGTGAGTGTGGCAGTAGAGGGAGTGGAAGAGAGGCACCCTGGATCCCTCTCTCTCTCTCCCCACTCCCTTTGCAGAAAGGGACGGAATAAGAGAGAGATTGTGGACAGTGAGAGAGAGGAGAGGAAGACGTTGCACATAGGGATGAAGGAGAGGGGAAGAATTGCTGTGCAGTGGTGGGGAGGAGAAAAGAGTGCACTTTATGTAGTTTAATTTTGTGGTTACCATTGTGTATTATATTGTGTGTATATGAAAAATGAATGGAAGAAATGGTATTTACAATTAGTATTATTATGTGGGGAAGGTCTGGGGCAGGGCATAGGGCGGAACTTTAGGGCCCCCCCCCCAAACAAAAAAGCATTCTGCTGCCTAGGTGGTGAGGTAAATGTTCTGAAACTCATAGAATTCCTTTGAATATTGGAACATTTACCTCACCGGCCCGTGGTAGAAACCTCTACCACAGCTATGTAAAAGGAGCTCAAAGTTTGTTTAAAAAACCCATATTCAACTAGCAGCCAATTCAGCTGTATAAGAAAAGATGTAACTGATTCAAATTTTGAAGCAGAAAAATGTAGGCCCTCTTTTACTAAGCAGCAGTAGAGGTTTCTACCGCAGCCCGGGACACTATATGCTCCAACACTGCTCAAACGCTCATAGGAATTCTACGCATGTCAGAGCAGCATTTGAGCATTTAGCTCCCCAAGCCATGGTAGAAACCTCTAGCGCAGCTTAGTAAAAGGGGTGGGGGAGGTTAGTCTCACAGCTGTATTTTGTATTAGTTGAAGTCTGCTCCTTTGGTTCTTTGAGCAATTAATATAATCTATTTGCAAATGCATCAAAGCTTGCACAGAGTCAAAAGTTAAAAATTCAAAGAATTTATTAGCATACCCCAATTTCTTCAAAGTCAGAAAAGCATTCTTCACTACTTTATTGATCACTTTAAATGACCATCTATTTTCTACCCCTAAAATACGAGAAGACACTTCCCATTTATATTTGAATCAAATTCTAATAAAGGGAAGTCAGAAAGCTGAATATGAATAGGACTGGATTGTGAAGGTTTTAACTTACGCTGGCATTTTCAGCATTCAGGTTGGAACACACAGCCTAGCTGAAAATCTACAGGAAGTTATGCTGATAAAATATCTGTAGAACTTTATGCATTGACCAGGAGACAGATTCATAACGAATGCAAGGAAGTTCTTCTTCACTCAACGGGTGGTAGACACCTGGAACGCGCTTCCCGGAGAGGTGATAAGACAGAGTACAATTCTGGGGTTCAAAAAGGGACTGGATGACTTCCTGGAAGCGAAGGGGATAACAGGGTACAGATAGAGGTTTACCTTACAGGACATTGAGCGAATAGGGTATGGACATTTTAGGTTAGGTAGGGAAAACTTTCAGGTCATGGACCTGGAAGGCCACCGCGGGAGCGAACTGCCGGACACAATGGACCCCCTGGTCTGACCCGGCAGAGGCAATGCTTATGTTCTTATGACCATCCCAATGAATACGGGCCTAATGAATGTGATCTATATTTTGGCCTCAGTTATGCAAAAGAAGAGAAGCAACAACTGAGAAGGGCAAAATACCCCCCCCCCCTTTTTTTTTTTTTTTTTTACAAAAGCACAGAAGAGTTTTTTAGCACTGGCCAGTGTGCTGAATGTTCTGCGCTGCTCTAACGGTGTCACAAGCATCCAAAGGCGAAGGCTGCCTTGAGGGTGCAAGTGGCAGTTTTCCTAGTGAACACTAGGGGCACACTGGATATCAGGATACCGAGCTTTTTCAAAGGCAAAAACACCAATGTGACAAGAGTTCAAGTGAAACAAAAATCAAGTTTATTGTGAGACAAATAAATTTCAGAAAGACACGTGGCTTTTCCAATAGCATTCAAACAATGCAAAAAAATAATATCAAAGGAACAAACCATTCACAAAGGCAAAATTCAAAAACATAGGGTTTTTATCCCCCTCTCTTCTCTTGCACGCTTGCTTGTCCCTTCTTAAGGACCTGCAGTCCCGCCCCCCAAGCTTCAAGTGCGGATCATTCCTATAGGATCCTGCAGCGTGCTGTGTGGGGGTGAATAAGGTGAAAGAGTAAAGCTGTTCCCCCTAGTATCCCAGACATGAACAGCACCAAATTGGCCACAATGTGTTTTTAAAAGCGAGGCTAATGTTGTGTGAGCTTCCAAATGCCTTGTCACTGAGCCACTACTAGCAGGCATAGGCGTGCTCACCATAACGGTCATAGAGTTCCTATGAGCATCATAGCAGACGCGGAGCATTCAGCAATCTGGCAGGCGCTAAAAACCTCTTCCACACTTCTGTAAAAGGGGGGGAAAGTAAAGCAAGTCAAACCACAAGGAACATGTTGGTTAACTGTTTGTTTCACTGGCTACTGATTTTTCTCTGTGCCTGTTGGAAATGGTCACGTTGGAGGCTGTTTTATAAGTGGGTGCCTCCATTTATGCATGCCAAGACCATATGGTTCGTGCCTATTCTATAATGGAAACGGTGCCTGGTTACCATTATAGAATGTTAGCATAACCTGGGATCAGTACCTACAATTACGCCAGCCATAGGGCTGATAACTATATGCAGCAGGGAAATGCATAACATATGGTATTTTATACGCTACCCATGTGAGAGTCTCTTCCGTGCACCCTCCCTGTGTACACCTCCTTACAAAAATACCCTTCTAGCACTTACACGGGTATGTGTACACGTAAGTACTGCTATTCTAAACATTTACTCCCCCAATTCATAAGTAAATGGGGGACCCCTATAGAACTCCCCTCATTGTATGTTTTGTTGTGAAAGTATTTTTTGTGACTTGTCTTGCACTATGTTTTGTAAGGCTAATGGGATAAATATTGAAATTAATGAATGTGTAAATACACTTCCTTGTATTTCTTTTTTTTTTTTTAATAAACTTTTCAATCGTTTACATTGTCATAATAACAAAAGAAAAAAAAAGGCATTCATTAACGTAAAAATTTAAACATAATGAATTCCATACATAATTCCTTTTAAAGCCCATATAAATGGAGAGACATATTAATATTTCAAATCAGAATTTATAAGTAACAACAAGGAATAAATTCAGGATCCACCCTTGTGGATCTCGATATATTCCTAACTTAATAGGGATTATTCATTTTTCTCCTCTTTTTTCTCAGCAATGAAACATAATCATCATTCATAAATATTTAAGTCATTTCTTTTCTCTAGCAATTAAAAATTGTTGCAATTGTATGGGATCCCAAAATACAAATTCTACTTCTTGTAACTTAACAAGGCACTTACACGGAAATTTTAAGTAAAACGATGCCTCGAGAGTTAAAACTCTAGCTTTTAATTTCAAAAATTATTTTCTCCTTAATTGAGTAGCTCTAGAGACAACTGGAAAAATCACAAAATTTCATTAACCTGTTTTTAAAATATAATTTCATCATTAACATTTTGTCCATCTCACTCATGCATGTTATCACCAGGGTGGACCGTGTCTAGATCACATCCTGACTATCTTCCAGAAACTCTGTCAAATTAATTTCAGTTGATACCAAATGGTCCACATCCTGGCCAGATTCTAACTTCCTTGTATTCCTTTAACATTTTACTTTGTGAGTAGAGGAGTAGCCTTATGATTAGCGCAGTTGCCTGAGAACCAGGAAAACTGGGTTCAATTCCCCACTGCCGCTCCTTTTGACTCTGGGCAAGTCACTTAACTCTCTATTGCCCCAGGTACAAAATAAGTACCTGTATATAATGTTTAAACCACTTTGACTGTACCACAGAAAGGTGGTATACCAAGTCCCTTCCTCTTTTCTGTTCTCCTTTTGCATCATAGTAATAACCCATTGCTTGAAAGGACACATAGCAGATTAAGCAAGCATAGTTTAATACAAGACTTTAATCAAAAATAAATCATATGCCTGACTTGGCCACGTTTCGCCAAAGGCTGCGTCAGAGACAACAAAACCAGAGAGGTATAATTTTAAACCTCTTTTAGTAACAGTCAAAAAATGCCACTAAATGAAGGTCATGCCAGAGAGAGATTAAAGCTCAGCACCTACAGTATTTCTCTCTGAAATAACAAAGCAATATCAGCAAATAAGCAGAAAGTCTTTGCACTAATTCCTTCCTTCTTTTGCATCATCCTAATGACCCATTTCTTTTAATTGCAGAGAGATTTCCAAGGACTCCTTGAAAACTAAGCTGTTGCAGCTGGAATGCCATTTTACATGGGAATTATTGAAAGATGATTCGGATCTCGATGATCTGGAGGACAGACTTCATGACCAACTTGAATTTTTATTCCCAAATTGCAGGTCAATGGTTTATAATCTGCTTGCCTATGTGAATCAACTAAAAGGTAACAATGTCGAAGCCCTTGCAAATCTTCAAAAAGCTGAAGAGTTAATTCAAGAGATCCAGGATGATGATATCAGCACAAAAATTATTACCACCTATGGGAACTATGCATGGATATACTATGATATGGATAAGCTTGAGAATGCCAATACCTACCTTGGGAAGGTGGAAGATATTTGTAAAATGTTATTGAGCACATCTCCCTATAAAGTTCCAGTCTCTGATGTTTATGGTGAAAAAGGATGGGCCTTATTAAAGTTTTGTGGACAATATTATGAAAAAGCAAAAGAATGTTTCCAGAAGGCTCTTGAAAAAGATCCTGAAGGCCCAGAATGGAATTCTGGCTACGCAACGGTTGTGTACCGTCTGGAGGGTTTTAACAACAAAAAATATACCCCAGAAGATTGCGAATCCGTAGAACTGTTGAGACGTGCTATAAAGCTGAATCCTAAAGACACAGTAGTGAAGGCACTCTTGGGTCTGAAACTTCAAGATATGAATCGGTCAGAAGAAGGAGAAAAGTACATTAAAGAAGCATTGGCGAAAACTCCCAATCTTCCTTACCTGTTGCGCTATGTTGCAAAGTTTTACAGACGGCAAGGAAGGGTGGACGACGCCATTAAACTGTTGAAAAGGGCGGTAAGTTTTACACCGCGCTCTGGTTTCCTGCACCACCAGCTAGGCATTTCTTATAGAAAAAAGATGATGCAACTGAAAAATGCTTCAAAAACAAATTATCATGACAGGCGTGAGTCTTCCAAGCAGATTCAAGAGCTAATTAGGTATGCCATTTATCATTTTGAATGTAATGTGGAGCAGAAAACAAAGTTTGTATATGCAAAGATAGACTTGGCCAACATGTATGTAGAAGCGAATCAGCATGACAAAGCAGAAGGAATGTTTCAGAAAGCACTCAGAATGGAGAAGCTTACTGATGCAGAGAAACAACAGATATATTACAACTATGGCCGCTTTCAACAACGCCAGAAAAAGTCAGACTCGGAAGCCATTAGATATTATACAGCAGGGCTAAGGCTTCAGAACAGATCAGCTGAAAGGGATTTGTGCCAAAAAGCTCTGCAAAGTCTCGCGAAAAGGATGATTCAGGAAAATGGAGCAGATGCTTCAGGGTTTGGCCTCCTTGGGCTTATCCACCAGCTGAATGGAGAAAAGAAAGAGGCGATTGAATGCTATGAGAAAGCCCTAGAGCTGGACCCTGATAACGAAGAGTATTTGAGTGGTCTCTGCAATATGCGGCTTTCAATATGAATCGAATGCTTTTGCATGTCTGTGTATATCCTTAATTTGTAAGTCCATTGTAAGAAAAATACCTGTTCTAAAGAGAGTGTTGTAGAATGTATACACTATAGTTATTTGTATTAATCATTGCATACATAGTACATTTTTTTCCTATGATTTACCACTAGGGGTCACCAGTGCCATTTTGTTCAGACCAGCCAATTTAAGTAGAGTGCAAGTTTTTACACTTCTTGAAATTTAACTGCAAAAGTTAAGGTGTTAAATATAGAGAGTGTGCATAGAATCTGATCAGCATTTTTGGCAGATGCTACTGCTTTCTCACAGTTACAATTGATTGACAGCTGAATCACAAGTACATTATAAAAAATAAAATACAGAGGCATATAAATATTAATAAAAAAATTGTCAACTGAATCGGGAAACAGGGCAGAGAACACAAATGTACCCTGATTCAGCTGTAACCAGGAGAAAATTCTGGAATTAAGGACAGCAGTGCTGCTGATGCAGGCAATCTTATGTTTTCATTTTAAAGATCATTTTTGCAAAGATTTTTGACTTGGGTTATTTTATGCATTCCCCCTCCCCCTCTTTACAAAACTGCGCTAGCAGCTGTCGCAAGGCAAAAGTTTCATGCCCATTTAATCCCTATGGGTATCGGAGTAATTACTTCGACTTTGGAGTGCATTGGCAAGTTTTGTGTTATAGTTCTAAAATGGTCTCTCAGCTGATCCCTTTGTATCTAGCCTGAGTAGCTGCAAGTGTAAATATTGACATTTATGGTTTTATAAAGGGGTCCCCAAAGTCCCTTCTTGAGGGCTGAATCCAGTCGGGTTTTCAGGATTTCCACAGTGAATATGCATGTGATTGATTTGCATACAACGGACGCAGTCCATGCAAATTAACCTTGTGCATAATTCATTGTGGGAATCTTGACAACCCGACTGGGTTGTAGCTCTTGAGGACTGGAATTGTCTACCCCTGCCATAGTGGAACTGTGTACTTATTCCCGCTCAATAAGGGAGCAGAACATGCTTAAGAGTGAGTTGCATGTGCCAGAGGCACATCTCACTGAAAAGAAATCAGCCAGTGGTTAGAGTACTGGGCTGAGAATTAGGAAAGGTAAGGTTTAGATTCCATTGTGGCTTTTTTTTAAATAAATCTTTATTGATTTTCAAATTTTGACAGTGCAATACAATTAATTAAACATAAAGACTTGGATCTTGGGCAGGTTGCTTATCCCACTCTCCCTATCCCCAATTCCATAATGGATGGATCATGCCTCTGAGTTGACCACTGACTTATGGTAATGTGCACAGTGAGAAATCCACCCTGTGATGTTTTGAGGCAGACTACATGAGTGGTTTGCCGTGTGTGGTGCCAGTATGTTGCTGCTGCCCAACATAGGGCCCCCAGCCTACAGTACCTGGTATTCCCAGGTGGTCTCCCATTCAGGTATTCGCCAGGCCTGACCCTGTTTAGCTTCTGATAGTACGACTAGACCTACTCAGGGTAGCCAGGCCATAGGCCGGCATTTAAGGTTCTATTGTACATTTAAATTTATAGAATTCTAGCATTTACATTTGTACATGACAACCTCTATTCTACAGTTATGCTCTAAAATGGTTTAGTGCCCAATTGTAAGGGGCAATTATAGGGACCATAAGAACATAAGAATAGCCTTTCCGGGGACCAGATGCCCTAAAGCCAGTGCTCGTCACTAAACCTGTTTTAACAGGTTTAGCGACTATCGCATTTGCTGGCCCGATGCAGAAAATGACTCACCACCAGGTTTTCTACACGATTGCTCATTCCCTGATCCAACCATGCAAATAAGCTCAAAATATTAAAATGCCATGTAAACTAGTACAGCGATTGATTCTCTTAACATGGCTTCCCGATGCACTAACTTGATTGGTTTAATCGGTGCATTGATTGTGCCGATTAAAAACCAAATAAAATCTCATTAATAAAAGGCTTGGTAAACCAAAATACTTCCTGTCGTAGAACTACCCACTATTCATTAATAGCCCCAAGTTCCTACATAATACTTTCTAATAGAAGCCATTTTGTTTCTATAAAATATATTTTATTTATTGTTACAATTTTTATACTTTAAATCAGTACCTATTTACTATATGCTTAAATACTCCACTCAGTATATCATACAACCACATCACAATATCAAAAACATCAAAATGTTAGGAGCCCTCTCCCACAACCACCCTCGTAAAACTGACATTTCTTGAAATTGAACTTAAAAAAAAAGAAGTAAAGTTTGCTCTAGTTCCTAAATTCTTAAATTGTCTCAATTAGCAACAGCATGCATAATCCATACTCAGTGTTTGTAGTCGAGAATTATTGCGCAAGATCCTCAAAATCACTTTCCATTTCACCACAGCCAGCAACAGTTCAGCCCGACACAGGTCTGTGTTTCGCTCAGAAGCATCTTAAGGAGCTGCAACTGAACAAGGCTCCCAGTGTACTCTGTTAAACCTCTTTATTCAGCAATAAAAGACTTTGGCGAGTTGATTTCCAGATGTAGATTTTATTGTTAATTCAACTTGATAATCCACATAAAATCATTCACTATGGGCTAGATTCACTAAACCTTCCGATCCTGTCCCGACGATCGCAAAGCCAGTTTTACTGGGTTTGCAATCGTTTCCCGACCCGATTCACTAAATAGCTTCCTGATCAATCTCCGATCCGATCCATCCATGCAAATGAGGAGAAATGGCATGCAAAAGAAGGACAAATCACAAATTTATCACAGCTCTTAATTAAATCTATAAATACAGTGGTGCCTCACACAACGAACTTAATCCGTTCCAGGAGCAAGTTTGTTATGTGAAACGTTCGTTGTGTGAAACGCGTTTTCCCATAAGAATACATGTAAAACAAAATAATTCGTTCTGTAGCATAAAATATGCTAAGATGACATAAAAAAAGATAAATTTTTGGTTATTATTTTTATTTAGATACATCTAAAAACATAATTGTTTTTTAAAACAACACACATTTTTTAAATTTAAAGACAGACTAAGTAGAGTCTAATTTTACAGTGAGAGGGCAGAGTCTCAGCGGCAAAAACTGGGACTTAACTGTTCATTTTTTTTTTTTCTACCGTGTTTCCCCGATGATAAGGCAGGGCCATCAAATAAGACAGCCCCCCCCTTTTTAGAAAAAAATGTAAAATAAGGCACCCCCCCCCCCCGCAAATAAGCCACCCACCGATACCTGCGCTTACCCGAATCGGGTGGTACGGTGGGTGACTCCGTGTGGTCCCTGGCACCCCCGACACGATCGGGGCAAGAGGGAGCTCAAGCCCTCTTGCCCCCCCGACTCCCCGACACGATCGGGGCAAGAGGGAGCTCAAGCCCTCTTAACCCCCCCGACTCCCCGACACGATCGGGGCAAGAGGGAGCTCAAGCCCTCTTGCCCCCCCCCGACTCCCCGACACGATCGGGGCAAGAGGGAGCTCAAGCCCTCTTGCCCCCCCCCGACTCCCCGACACGATCGGGGCAAAAGGGAGCCCAAGCCCTCTTGCCCCGCCGATTCCCCAACTCCCCGACAATATCGGGCCAGGAGGGAGCCCAAGTCCTCCTGGCCACGGCGACCCCCTAACCCCACCCTGCACTACATTACGGGCAGGAGGGATCCCAGGCCCTCCTGCCCTCGACGCAAACCCCCCCTCCCCCCAACGACCGCCCCCCCAAGAACCTCCGACCGCCCCCCCAGCCAGCCGGATTGGCCCATCCGTCCCAAAGCTCCGCCTACTGGTGGGGCCTAAGGCGCCTGGGCCAATCAGAATAGGCCCGGGAGCCTTAGGTCCCTCCTGGGGGCAGGGCCTGAGGCACATGGTCGGGTTGGGCCCATGTGCCTCAGGCCCCGCCCCCAGGAGGGACCTAAGGCTCCCGGGCCTATTCTGATTGGCCCAGGCGCCTTAGGCCCCACCAGTAGGCGGAGCTTTGGGACGGATGGGCCAATCCGGCCTCATTCCGTCGTTGGCTGCCTGCCGGACAGGCGGGTTTGGCTCCCGTCTGTCCGGCCAACTACAGAAAGGTACGGGGAAGGGGGTTGGGGGTGTCGTGGGGGTCGGCCAGGGGGGTCGCGGGTCGGCTGGCGGGGCGGTCGGAGTTTCTTGGGGGGGGCGGTCGTTGGGGGAGGGGGGGTTTGCGTCGAGGGCAGGAGGGCCTGGGATCCCTCCTGCCCGTAATGTAGTGCAGGGTGGGGTTAGGGGGTCGCCGTGGCCAGGAGGACTTGGGCTCCCTCCTGGCCCGATATTGTGTGGGGAGTTGGGGAATCGGCGGGGCAAGAGGGCTTGGGCTCCTTTTTGCCCCGATCGTGTCGGGGAGTCGGGGGGGGCAAGAGGGAACCAGGCGGAGAGAGGGCAGTTAAGCGCAGTGCCTGCGCGGAAGGATGCAGCTCGGGCGACTTCGTTGTGTGAAACGAAGTTCGTTGTACGGATCAAGACATAAAGTTCGTTGTGCGCAGCGTTCGCTGTGCGAGGCGTCCGTTATGCGAGGCACCACTGTAACTTAGTGTGAAGTGCTCAGACCAACTACCCTTTGATTCAGTGATCACATCGAGCTGGGGTAAGTATAGGGACCATCATACAACTTCACTGTCCCTATCCCGCTCCTCGCCACAAAGATGTATTTATGTAGGGATGTAAAATATCACTTATCTTAATGAGTTGACTGAGTGGCAGGTGCGGTCAAAACATAAAACCCCAGCGGTGTTGAAGAAAAGTGCAAACTAGTGCAAAGTGGTGCATAAATGAGTGCTATTTCAATGCCTTGCCCCCCGACTCGAGTTTCGTACTCTTCATCAGGAGGGGACTCTGTTAAAAACAAAACTTTAATTAAAACCTATATTAAAAATCTTGTTATCTGTAACATATCTCAATAAATATAAATCCAACAATACCTAATATCGAATCTAATTTCTTTTTCATACCTGTAAGGCGTTCAAGACCGGGGACGGCACCGGAATAAGAGCTAACTTTAGATGAGTACTGCTGGAAGCTTTATATATCCCATAACTCCTCTCAACCCCTCTTACGTACTACCCAGAAATGACATCAAAAACGCCGCACTATATGTTTAACCATTCAATTTCGGAATTTAATCCATTGGCTTCAGGAGTCCCATTTGTTAGAAGAATTAAAATATACAGTTTTAATCCATATTAAACAATATGAGGGGGACATATCAAAACTTTTATTGCAAAAAGAACGTTTTATTTATAATTGGAACACACTTTCCTCTCATGGATTAAATTCCGAAACTGAATGGTTAAACATCCCTACATAAATACATCTTTGTGACGAGGAGCGGGATAGGGACAGTGAAGTTGTATGATGGTCCCTATACTTACCCCAGTTCGATGTGATCACTGAATCAAAGGGTAGTTGGTCTGAGCACTTCACACTAAGTTATTTATAGATTTAATTAAGAGCTGTGATAATTTTGTGATTTGTATTTGCTTCATCACAGAATATAATTAGTTTTCTCCCTACCAGTTTGTATGCAAAAGAAGGAAGCAGAAGAAGAAACACTGATTAGCCGTACTCTTCAACCTCTCCCTGAGTACGGGAAAAGTCCCTTTGAACTGGAAAACAGCTAACGTCGTTCCTCTGCACAAAAAAGGTTGCAGGGCAGAGGCTGCGAATTATAGACCGGTGAGTCTCACTTCGATTGTGAGTAAGCTCATGGAAACGCTAATCAAACGTGAATTAGACACTATCCTGAACGAGGAGAATCTATGCAACCCCCACCAACACGGTTTCACCAAGGGTAGGTCATGCCAATCCAATCTTATCAGCTTCTTTGACTGGGTAACTAGAAAGCTGGACCAAGGAGAGTCCCTGGATGTCGTGTATTTGGACTTCAGTAAAGCTTTCGACAGCGTCCCCCACCATAGATTATTGAACAAAATGAAATCAATGAGATTAGGTGCAACACTAACTCAATGGGTCAATGACTGGCTAAGTGGTAGACTTCAGAGAGTGTTGGTTAACGGTGCCCTCTCCAAAACGTCGAGGGTGACCAGTGGAGTGCCGCAGGGTTCGGTCCTGGGACCGATCCTTTTCAATATATTCATAGGAGATCTGACCCAGGGGCTTCAAGGTAAGATAGCATTGTTTGCCGACGACGCCAAACTATGTAACACTAAGTAAAAATGATTTGTCCGACAGCATGAAGCAAGACCTGCTTTTACTGGAACATTGGTCCACGACCTGGCAGCTGGGCTTCAACGCAAAAAAATGCAAGATCATGTACCTTGGCAACAATAATCCGTGCAGAACATACACACTGAACGGCGAGACCTTGGCTAGGACGGCAGCAGAGCGGGACTAAGGGGTGATCATTAGTAAAGACATGAAAACAGCCACCCAAGTGGAAAAGGCTACATCCAAGGCTAGACAAATGCTGGGTTTTATCTGTAGAAGCTTTGTTAGCCGAAAGCCGGAGGTCATAATGCCATTGTACAGAACTATTGTGAGACCTCATCTGGAGTACTGTGTGCAATTCTGGAGGCCACACTACCGTAAGGACGTACTGAGAGTTGAGTCGGTTCAGCGCATGGCCACTAGGATGATCTTGGGGCGTAAGGATTTCTCATACGAGGACAGGCTGCACAGATTGCGGCTATACTCTCTCGAAGAGCATAGGGAGAGGGGAGACATGATTGAGACATTTAAGTACATCACTGGCCGCATAGAGGTGGAAGACAACGTTTTCTCTTTCAAGGGTCCGTCGGCCACAAGAGGACATCCGCTAAGAATCAGGGGCGGGAAATTTCATGGGGATACCAGGAAGTACTTCTTCACAGAAAGAGTGGTAGACCATTGGAACAAACTCCCAGAACAAGTGATCGCGGCCAGCAGCATACAAGATTTTAAGAATAAATAGGATGCCCATGTCGGATCTTTACGAGGGCAGTGTAGAGGTGATGCCACCTGTGAGCGACCCCTTAGGAGGTTGTTTGGGGAGGGTTAATGGTGTGGGCAGACTTGATGGGCTATGGCTCTTTTCTGCCGTCATCTTTCTATGTTTCTATGATTGGGTTTGCCGATATGAAAAGAAGCGACTGCTGAGGCCCAGTTGCTTACTATCCAATCCTTGCCGACTCTGTTGCACTCTTCTGCCCTGAAATATCAGTATCAAGGTTACAACCCCATATAAAACAACCATCAAAATTAAAAATAAAACTGTAAAATATCTTTACATATGCGTAAGAATTCCTTTTTTATATATTCTGTATATAGCGCATTGCGAGCCCGTGGTTAAAACACGGATTTAAAATGTGTTCTGTTCGATAATCTGGCTATACAAAATAATTCACTGCATCGGTCACAAATCATTCCTTTTTAAAAATGTCCAACTCGGGCCAACAAAAGTAAACTGCAGCCACCTCTCCACCTTTGTTTTGAGCTCACTTGTGCTTTGCCGCCAATGACGTGAGGGAAAGAACCCCACCCACTAGTAAGGGCAAAGAGCTAGTGCATGCATAAATTGCGTCAATAAACAACAAGGATAGTCTGTGCATGTGTTTCATTGCTCTTACAGCGATCAGTGGGATCACTATAGGGTGTGCGTCTGATCAGATCATTTTCATATAGAATCTATAATGAATCGGTCGGTCGGCAAAATTCGGCCAAGAATCTCACAACGACGATCCAGATTGGTAAGTTTAGTGAATCGTGTTTCGACAATAGTGTCTTCCTCAGGGGTCCCCGTTGGTCCTAAGATAAGAACTCGTGGATTATTGATCAGTCCAAATGAACAGGTTCCGCAGTAACTCCGCATAAGAAGCTCTTTATTCATCATAAAGCAACAGCACAGAGGAGCATATCGCTGGGCTGCAATATTAACATCCACAGAGGCGACTAGTGACACCTAAGGTCAAAGTAGGTGTGGTTTCGGCCAGAAATGACCTTAGACACCATTAGGCATGATTCTCTGTCAAAGATAGGCACTGGTAATATAGGCATTTAAAACCCTGGTCTACATTACCGGTGCCTACCTTTAATGGGAGCAGCAATTCTACAAATGGCGCCGTAACGTGATTCACACGCAATTGGCATCAGTTTTGTAAGTGGCCACTGATTACCACACCATTTGCAGAATCTGGCCCTTACTTTCTGTTTTAGAATACCAGCATAATTGGGTACATTTATGCATATGGTCTTATATGTTGCACGTATATCTCCGGTCTAACAATTCTATAAGGTATGTGTGCGAGGCCTTCCCATGTGTATTCCCACCTGTAAAATAAGCCCTATGTTAGATATGCATGCATTTACCAAACATTGCACAAGTAGATTTTTAGCATTTATGAGCAAGTGTACACATACGATGCACACATATGCCAGTATTGTTCCAGCCAATCAAGTATCCCCTCATATAACGCCCTTCAAAAGTTTAGTGGTCCTCAGAAACACCACCTTGTGTTCAATAAGTTTTCACTACACAAAAGCTTTATGTGTTGCATCGTCATTGGATCAATAGATATTTTTTTATTATTATTATTTTGATTTTATCTTTAAATATAAATATTTCTTTCACACTCAGAAAACTTCATTCAGTATTATAGTTAAGTATTAGCTAGTACTTCACTTTCTCTGTGGTCTAAATCAGAGACACTATTTCACATGTTTCGCAGTATATTGCTTTCTCAAGGTGAAGGCCCTAATAGTATTATCGCCATCCTCAAAGACTACTTTATCTTAGAAGTATTGTTCCAACAGCACATCCCTCCCAGCTCCTCATCCTTTACTAAGGCACCCATTTCCTCCTACAAAGTCAAAAGAAAACTGCAGGTCCTTCATGCGCTCAGAGCATTACGTACGAACAAAGAGTTCTTGTTTCTCTATAGCTGGACCATCACTGTGGAATGCTTTGTCTGGGACGTTACAATTTTGTGGAAATCTGCAATTTAGGAAGTTGCTTAAAACCCATCTTTTGTTCAAGCTTTCTTTGAGAGAATATATAAGTTGTATTTTGAGTTATTACTGGAAAGCTATGTACTATATGTAAAAATTATGTTACTTGAGATTTGCTTAGACATACCCCATTTTACTAAGGTGCCCTATGCATTTATAGCACACAAGCTAACGCGTCCATAGACTAACATGCACGCGCTAGCGGTTAACTCACGCAAATATTTAGCGCACGCTACAAACGCATACATTTGCTTTTTTTCTGATCTGAAGTTTACCTTTGAAAGCTCATCATAAAATGTATTGAATTAGTCCAATAAAAAAAGTTTATCACCTTGTTTTTTTTGTTTTATTTCTTTATATTACCTTAGAAAGTGGACTAACAGAGCTACCACACCATTTCACTCAAGTTGCATTCAAGAAATTCCCCAACCCTATATGTCCTGTCTGTATGTCTGTCCAAATTAGATTGTAAGCTCTTCTGAGCAGGGACCATCTATTGCATGTTAAATGTACAGTGCTATGTACACCTTTCAGCGCTGTAGAAATAATAAATAGTAGTAGTAGTAGAGGTAGGTGCAGATTTTACATGCAAGTCAAAAAAGAGGCACAGAAATGGGTGGGTCATAGGCAGATTGTCGGCATTCCTTTAAGTTATGCAAATAGTTAATAGAATAGAGGTATCTGTATCTCAATTTAGGCTTGTAATAACAGTTCGTTCCGTCTGGCTACAGCCATTGGAACGAACACCAGTATCACACCACTCGCCAAGAGCTCCACACTGATATCTTATAAATAGAAGAAAATCAATATTTTTGGGGACCATCAGATAATATGAATAATCTAGTCACTTCCAGATTAAACATATGAAGTGACTGGATTACCGTATCCCATATTTAGATAGTCATCTGTTAATGGAAAAATCATATTTTATATGTTATCAAGGGTGCCTTTATGCAGATGAGGGTTCTTTCAAGAGTGAGACCAATGTTATCAGCATTAGATTTCCAAATTGTGGTTCAAAGTCTTGCCATGAACAAAATAGATTTCTGTAATGCACAGTTTTTAGGCATTACCAAAGCTAGGGTTCGTGCCTTGCAGATGATACAGAGCACAACTGCGAGGTTCATTACTGGAATGTCATGATATGATCGTATAACTCCAGTTTATTAAAAAAAAAAAAAAAATTACTTTGGTTGCTCGTTGAATTTTGAATTGCGTACAAAATTTTGACTATCATACACCATGTACCCTATGGAGAGGCACCATGGTATTTGACCCAAGCTTTGAGGAAATATATGCCAAATTGGGCTTTATGATCAGAATCTGCAATGAGACTAACCTTGGAAAATAATCATGAAGTACATTACAGAAAAACTTGTCTGGCAGCTGTCTCTGTGGCAGGTCCAAGGCTATGGAAGTCAATGAAAGGCTCACAAAGGCTGTATGCAGACGTCCAAGTCCTTTAAAAAATCTTTAAAGACATGTTGATTTGTAAGAGCATTCCAGATCTAAGTATTTTATAAATGAGCAGATGTTGATACCTTTCCTATGATGACTGAATCTGAGATGATAGTCTGATGCAATCTGTCTTGTTTGACTTGTGAATGATAAATTTTATGGGTTTGCTTTTTATTCTTATGTATGTGAAGGGATAGACATTTTTAAAATAAATATCAGTGTAAATTTAGGCTTGGGCATTTGCACCACCTAATTTTAAGCACGACTTATAGAATAATGCTTTTTTGGCACTGATTTTTTTAGGCGCCATATATAGAATATACCCCAGAATGCCCATGGTTGTACACAAAATTGTGCACAAAACCCATGCTACGTTGTGTACAAAGCCTCCTGCATTTTTTTTTACACCGGCTTCAGAGTCCAGTAGTCTGTTTTATGAATTGTGTAAGGCTGTACCTGAATGCAAGAATTGTAAGGGAGATCAGAAGACACCGAGATGAAGTAAACAGTCAAATCCTACAATATTTTACACTGGAAATTTTGAAGTTAAATTTTCTTGAAGTTTTAGATATTTTTTTTTTCCACCACCTTGGAATAGTTTTAAAAAATGTTACCAATGGAATTACAAACAACAATTTGTTTATTTCAAACATTTTGAATCACAAGCCAGAGGTTATGTCTGTTTAGAAGTTGTTTTCCTCGCTCTCCTTCCTGGCTTAGGGCTCCTTTTACTAAGGTGCGTTAGGACATTAGCGCGTGCTAGACGCTAACGCCTCCATAGAGCTTGCATTAGTATTTTCATCTATAGCATTGTTTTGCGCGTGCTAAAACCACTAGCGCACCTTAGTAAAAGGAGCCCTTAGTAAACTATGCATGGCATGAATTTTCAATGCAGTTGAATTTTCTTTGATTATATAGTTCTAAAAATTTAGAAACATTCATGGCTCCATTGTTAGAAACATTGTACTGTATTCCAATTTATATTATATCAATGTATAAACTAATAAAAATAGTTATCCAGTTCCAGCATTTATTTTGCATCACAGTAAAATGGTTTAATTCTTACACCCTCCTCCTCACCCTTTTCCAACATACAGTATCTAATGATAACTGATTGATGGGCAGGAAGTTGCCTTAATGAGCTTGGTAGCATTTCCACTTACTCTGCTGCATCATTGTCCAACCTAACATAAAGGGTCAAAAGCTGGTTATGATTCTGGAAAAGGAGGTCTGGATGAACTGCAGTGGAATACAAATTTTATGTTACTTTGATTCATTCTGGCATCCCACCCAGTTGTTGGTCAATTTTTATTAGCTAATCCTATTTAGATAATGTTTTAAAGGGAACTAGAATTGCAGAAAAATCCCACAACAGGTACAAGATCTGCATCAAGCCTCAGAAGTCAAGCCCTGGAGCTTAGGATGGCCAATTTGCCCTTCATTTGGAAGGCAAGTTCTTCATTTCGGAAGATAAATGGTCTTTCTTTAATACCTCTCAGACTGTATCTGACTGCTGAGCACCCTCCAGCACTGAGGTCTTATTTTCTTTGCACTAGTTATTCTGTTAATGCATCATCTGTAAATTCACTGCATATTTATACAGTGTGATGACTCACAGAAACAAAACACAGGGCCTTCAAGTGAATTTGTCGATTTCTCAGTCTCATCCTGTTGAAAATCAACACAACAATTTGCCCACACTTTGGAGAAACCATCCTGTTTTTCTTTTCCATGAAGGTGATCTCCAAAGGAAACCCAGGTAGTGCAGGAGTAAGAGCTGTCTGCACACGGCAGGCGGGAACATGGACGCTCTAGCCATCTGTTGCTCTTCCTGTTTGCCACTTAGGCCCTAGGTATCTTTTTGATCCCACTCTCCTGTTATTGAATAAGCTACTGTTCCATTAGTCCATATCTGTTGTTTGGGATCAATATTTGTTGCACTTAATGTCTTTGGGGTTTTTTTCATTTTCTTCACAAGTTTAGAAACGCAAAGTAATGCTGAGCAGAATATCATAGAGAATCCACTCAAGAGGAATGCTGCAGTGTAGCTACCTGTTGTGTCCACCAGCCAACCTATTGGAAGAAAAGAACAGTGGTGTAATTACTTGCACTAAGGTTTCCCACAAATGTCTTGGGGACCCCACAGCCAGCATACATGGAAACGCCCAGTACATGCACATTTGTCTCAGGAATATTCATTTTGGATATCCTGAACATCCAAGTAGCTGTGGGTTCTTAGAGCCTATTTGCAAAGCTCTTGTGTATATTATATTATGAATATTAACATCTCAGAAGAGAAACAGATAGATAGACCGTGAAGATATAAAGTTAATTAACAGGACAAGTCATCTAGTAAAAAAATATTGGTTAGGTGAATTTTGTCCTTGAATTATAATTTGAGGTTTCAGTATAACCGAAAAGCTTTTCTCAGTACAAGGCCAATGAACTCAGCAAATCCATTAGTGCATAAATTTTCTAGATATGAAAATTAGCTGTGTAGAAATTTTCCCTGTGAAAATAAGCACCGGATGAAAAAACAGATAACTGGACCTCATTAAGGTGTAACTATCTTTTCTGCAAAAAATCAACTTGCAAAGGCATCTCCACACTTTGGCTTTTGCAGAATTCTGAGGTAATGATACAGCTCTTTTATTTTAGAACAGTTACACATGTTTATTTATAGTGGATTATACATGAAAGCTTACTAGATGTAAGAGGACCATTTGGCAAATGTTTTCACAGTGAAGGCCTTGTACTTCCTTCTTAAGAGACAGTAATGTACGCCGTAGGCCTGCAGGAACAGGCCGCTGGAGAACCTTGTTACATCCAAGGAATATTTTTGGATTTATTTGCTCTTCCCCACCTGTGAATGGACACTTACCTGATTATTTATAGTAAATAGTATTTTCCTTTACCTGCACCCATTATGTGACTCTACTTTGTCTTAACTCTAGGCCCATCCTCATTCGTCTACAGCGCTGCGTGTGCCCGTTGGTGCTATAGAAATAATAAGTTGTTGATATTGCCACACCCATGGATTCTATAAAGTGAGGCGCCCAGATTTCTGACTACTGCAGAGTGCAAAGTTGGGTGCTCAAGTTATAGAACAGTGCATCTAACTTAATAGGGATTAAGTACCGTTGCAGAATCCGGGCCATAGTGCCTAAATATTGCACTGCGCAATTACAAAGGGTGCATGTACATGGGCAGGTTTTGCAGTTGTACCTGTAAGTTACAGAATACTATCACTTTAGCAACTGCCAAATTTATGCATATGTAGAACTCTTCTGTGAAAGCATGACATTAACCTCTATCTAACTGACCGACTGACTGACTGTGTGCATCTATCTACATATCTATGTAATGTGACAAATACATATTAGAATTGAAATGTGACTTTAAACTGACCTGCAATTGGTGGGCTTAGCAGGTATGGTACGGAATGAAGGAAAAACACCAAGCCCAGGGCAGATGATAAGAATGCTGTCCCGACCACATCGGCTGTCACGACAGGAATCAGAGCTACATAGGCACCGTCAAAATAGCCAAATGTAACAGAGAATGGAACAAGCAGAGGAAAGCTCCAAAGAAACGGAAGGATGAGGCAGCTTATCCCATCAAGTCCCACAGCAATGAGGTAGCAAACATTACGATACTTCTTCAGAAACCTGTGGATTTGGGGAAAAAAAAAAATAAGCCACAACGCTATGAGTAAGGTGGACCTGCTCAATTCCCATGGTTAGATAAACAAATCACAGTGATTCACTGGTTTCTTGTTTATAATCCAAGCAGAGGTATACCCCCCCCCCCCTTGGCCATAAAAGGAATTACCGGTACCTTGTTCTTACAACACAGGACCATGATAATAGATACTAGTAGGTTAACAGTTATCATGCTGAAGGAGCCTGGGACTGGTTTTCCAAGTACTGAAGGAGTCTGGGTCTGATTTTCCTAAGTGTTGAACTAAGTTTTCTCTTTAATAAAATGCTGAATTATGTTTAGCTGCAGACCTAACTTATCTCATGTTCTAGCCTGCCTGCCTTGAGTGTTAGCTTGGACATTCTAACTTCTTATGGCTATCCCAGCATAAACAACATGCAACAGAAAGACTGCAGGGCCTAGATAAGTGACTTGCTAGTGACCTGCTAGTGTGAGCTGAGGAACAATGATTGTTAAGAAAAGGAACACGTGAAAAGTTTTTTCTAGAATTCAGTTGTATAGCCAGAAGAATGTATAAATATCTCTGTAACGTCCTGTTTTCGGCACTTCTGAAGCCAGCTTGGAGCTCGGGAGTCGCATACGTATGCTAATAAACCATCTGTGCCTTCTTCAAGTCTCTAGGTTTTTTGGCTAGTTCCTACTTTAAAAGAGCTATTGGGGAAAAAACAGTGTTTTGAGGGAGGGGACTGTATCCCAGAGTTAACATGGATATTGTTATAGTATAACCGTTAAAGCAGCAAATAACACAGCACAGAAAGATTAAGTGGAGGAGTAACCTGGTGGTTAGTATAGCAGATTTCGATTCTGGTGAACTGGGTTCAATTCTCACTACAGCTCCTTGTGACCTTGGGCAAGTCATTTATCCATATGTTGGCTCAGGTGTAAAACTTAAATTGTGAGCCCACTAGGGACAAAGAAAGTACCTTTGTGTGCATATGTCTAATAGAGCTTTAGACATGATAAGAAGTGGTAGTTAAAACCATCTCAAGAGGTGTTAATTTACTTATTAAGGCCCTGATTTTATAAAGTCCGCCTAAAGTTAGGCGCCAATGTCGGCACTGATTCTATAAAACTTAGGCACCCAATAGAGAATCACGCTCAGCGTCTCTTAAGAGCTCTTAGACTGTGCTCAGCATCCTAACATTTAAGCGTTCCCAATTTATGCCAGGATTTTTCAATGCCTAAAGTTAGGCACCGATAGCAGAACCTAATGGCACCTAATTCACAAAGAGGCGTTTTGGGATAGTTGCCTTCTTTTTATAGAGTCAAACTTTCAATTAAATCCAATTAAGGCTTAATGAGAGGTGCTGAGTGCCAATATCAACACTGATTAAGCCTATTGCTCAATAAATATATCGGCATCTACCTTCAGGTGGACTTTATGAGAATCACAGTCTTAGGCCCTTTTATAAAGAGAGTCGACCAATGTGGTTTACAATACACTGAATAGTAATCAATTTTAATTATTTTCCCTATCTGGCCTGGCAGGCTTACAGTATAACTGTGGTACCTGGAGCAATGAAGGGTTAGATGACTTGCCCAGAGTCACAGGGAGCAGACTGGAAATGAACTCAAAACCTCAGGATGCTGAGACAGCAGCTCTAACCACTAGGCCACTCCTCCCCCTCCCCTTTAAGCTTGAAATGTCCGTAGCAAACTGGAACTATTGATTCAGTTTGCGGCTGTACTCACTTGAGGAAAGAAAGAGAACGGGGAGATATGATTGAAACATATAAGTACATCACGGGACGCATTGAGTCAGAAGATGATATCTTCTGGCTCATGGGACCCTCGACCACCAGAGGGCATCCGCTGAAGATTAGGGGAGGGAAGTTTCATGGCGACTTCAGGAAGTACTTCTTCACCGAAAGAGTAGTGGATCATTGGAACAGACTCCCACTCCAGGTGATAAAGGCCAGCAGCGTGACGGATTTTAAGAGAAAATGGGATACTCAAGTGGGATCTTTAAGGGAGTAAATTCAGGGGAGGGGATACTTGGAATGGGCAGACTTGGTGGGCTATAACCCTTTTCTGCTGCTTTTTTTTTTTTTTTTCTATGTTTCTATTCACAAAAAGAAAATTTGGCCTGCTGTAGACACTTAGGTGAAGGGATGCCATTCTAAAACAGGGCGAGATCGGCACAATGATTTCATGTGGCCTTGTGAAAAAATGCAGACTCTTTCCCTCTTTCCCCCCTTACCTGGCACAAATTAACCCTTATCTTAATTTGATTAGTCTTTAGTTGTAAAGGACATCAGACAGGCATTGCATACCTGCAGAGAATCAGGTTTTGTCTAAGTGTTAATCAGGATATGCCAACGTGCAGAGTTGAGGGTGACACGATGTAAAAGCATGTACCTTTGTCTCAACCAATCATTAGAGATGCACCTAGGGGAGTTACTATGATGTCATTAGCCTAGAAGCATAATAAAAGGGTCTAGGAGATAGCCACTGGCAACGCCTCCTTCCCAACTCCTATCCTGTGTGTGTGTTTGCTGTGTTCGCATCCCTACACTTAGGCCCAGATTCTATAAACAGTGCCTAAATCAGCTGGCGCCTAAAAAAATAGGCACTTGCCGCATGTCAGTCGCACTTAGGTGCTGTTTACGGAATCCCGGCTAGCGGTGCTTATGTAAAAACTTAGGAACCTGAAATGTAGGCGAAGGTTTTAAAGGCCTACATTTCAGACACCTACGTTTTTAGAGAATCATGCTTAGCGGCACCTAGGTCATACTCTGCCCATATAAACGCCCACTTAGGAACCACTAAACACCAGGCGATAGGCACAATTAACTTTTTTTTTCCAATTATTGCGCCTATTAAGGATATTTTGCCAATTAAGTTAGGTGCTTAACCCTTTAATTGGCAGATGGTGAAAATGGCTGTTTTATGTAACTTGATGTTGAACGAGAGCAACAGTGCCAAGGTAACAGGCATTTGGAGATGAAAATCTCCCATAAGAGCCATAGAAACACATGTTGCTTCTGAGCAACAATGCCAAATAAAGGGTAAGAGGCGCCTAACTTTAGATACCCTTTATAGAATTTGGGCCTTAGTTAAATAGCAATAATAGTTAAGCTCTGGAACGCGTTGCCAGAGGATGTGGTAAGAGTGGCTAGCATAGCTGGTTTTAAGAAAGGTTTGGACAAGTTGCAGGAGGAAAAGTCCATAGTCTGTTATTGAGAAAGACATGGGCGAAGCCACTGCTTGCCCATTTATTGGTAGCATGGAATGTTGCTACTCCTTGGGTTTTAGCCAGGTACTAGTGACCTGGATTGGCCACCGTGAGAACGGGCTACTGGGCTTGATGGACCATTGGTCTGACCCAGTAAGGCTATTCTTATGTTCTTATGTTTAACTGCATCATGCATTATCTACCTGTGATACCAACATTTTCTTTGCATTAACTGCATAGTAGCCCTTCCCTAAATGCTAGGAATGCCCCCAACAGCTAGTTGCATGTGTTAACTTGTTCTATTGATCACTCTCTCCTCAAAAATGGATTTCCTGTCCTATTAACCCTCTTTCTTCCTCCCCTCTTAAAGTCAATCAATTTGTACCTTTGCTTAATCTTTGTAAACCGCATGGAACTTCACGGTATTGTGATATATAAACTGTTATTATTATTATTATTATTATATGTAAAACCTTATTGCATAGTGTCTACAAGATGCTAAGCAATTCTATACAAATTTTGCACAAGTCCTCATAAACATAAGGCTCCGTGTTTTAAAATGGAAATAGCATCTGCAAAAATTTGCAAACACATTTGTATGTTATTTGCTATCTTAAAGCATGATATCACATTTGTGAAGCTGTTTGTACCTTCCTACATCAGCCTTTGCGTAAGGTAAATCACCACTGCTACAGAACAGAGAACATTTGTGACTGCAAGTTTACAACCGAAGACTTTACATGTGCAATAATGATTACTGTAAAGGTTTCTTAGAGTGAATTTTTAGTTCTTAGTGACTCGTCCCCCTAAGGGGTTGTCACAGTCACTTCAAATTGATAGTGGTGAAATGTGGCAACATGGCACTGTACTTCCACTAAATGGTAAGAATGAAAAAGAGAGACTGGGGAGGAAAAGAAAGGAAGATTAATGCTGGGAAGAAGAAAAGTTAATGGAGGGGGAAAGGGAAGGAGCAAAGAGGGAGGAGTGAATGGGGAAGAAGGTCTTCTAGACTACTGCACCATACTCTATCTCCCCTGCCTCGCAACCATGATAAAACAACTACAAACAGTTTAAAATACAGCGCTAAGACTTATGTATTCACTGAGGAAGCACGACCACATCACGGCGGCATACCTCGACTCACACTGGCTCCCAATAGAAGCAAGAGTACAATTCAAATTCTACTGCCTACTATTTAAAATCATAAACGGAGACAGCCCAGCCTACCTAAACAACCGGCTAATCCAAACTACCCCAACCAGACATAGGAGAACCCACAAACCATTCAAGCACCCCCCAATCAGAGACGTCAAATGAAAAAAACTGTACGATGGCCTTCTAGCCACACAAGCAGCAAAACTGGACCACCAACTCTCCAATTTACCGATAACGACCCCAGACTACAAATCGTTCAGAAAATAAATAAAAACCATGCTATTCAAGAAATCCTTGAAGACAAACACCGCAAGATTCTTCCCAATTTCTCTGAAACAACTCGCTCTTCTCTTCAATTCCTCTGGAAATGGCCAGATAACTTCTTTTGTAATCCACCTTGAACCGCAAGGTATTGGCGGAATAGAAATCACTAATGTAATGTAATGTAAACAATAGTTCTTGGTATCTGGAAGGGAGGAATATCTCTGCCGGCACAGATCCCAACAATCGACAACATTCCCTTGGAAATGGTGCATAACACTAAAATCCTTGGGGTAATTTTAGATCAGAAACTATCGTACTGTGAGCAGATAGGTTCGGTGGTAAGAAGCTGCTTCTATAAGCTCCACATGATAAGATCAATTGCAAAGGTTTTAGAAACAGCAGCATTAAACACCCTTATTCATTCTCTTATTTTCTCCAGACTAGATTACTGCAATTCTTTATATAAAAACATCACCCAGATTCAAGATGTCTACAGTTAGTCCAGAATACATCTATAAAACTCTTAACAAACTCCAAAAAATTTGATCATGTGACACCTTTATTACAAAATGCTCACTGGCTGCCAATTTCACATTGGATCACAGATAAAATAATCTTGCTCTGTTTTAAAACACGACAGTCAAACTTACCGGCATTTCTTGATAAACTCCTAATTCCATATACACCCCTTAGGACAGGGGTGTTAAAGTCCTTCCTCGAGGGCCAGAATCCAATCGGGTTTTCAGGATTTTCCTAATGAATATGCATGAGATCTGTTAGCATACAATGAAAGCAGTGCATGCAAATAGATCTCATGCATATTCATTGAGAAAATCCTGAAAAACCCGACTGGATTGTGGCCTTCGAGGAGGGACTTTGACACCCCTGCACTAGGACCTTACGATCTGCTTGTAATCCCCTTTTTAAAAATAATCAACACTCAAAAAAATGAAATTTTTACAACTTATGCTCCGCAACTATGGAATAAGTTACCTTCCCATCTCAGAGAAGAACAAAATCTTGATCGTTTAAGAGCTCACTAAAATCCTTCTTAAATAGAGATGCCTTTCAAACATAAAATCAAATAAATGTTGTTTCTCTCCATAGGAACCTGAACCTCAGGAGGCTTCAGACACCTTCCCTATTGGCTCATTTTGTACTACCCTTATTTGTTTCTTTCCTATAATTATTGTATTTCAACCCCTGTCCCTATTGTATCATGTTGGTCTTGTACTGTTCTAGTATATGTCCATAATTTGTAATATTGTTTCCCCATTTTTAAATTGTACATCGCTTAGAAGTATTATAAGCGATATAATCAAATTTTAAGTAAACCTGAAACCTGAGTAAGAAATAGAGAATGAGAATCTAGGACAGGGGCAGGAAGAAGAGAGAGGGAGATAAAGAAATTTTGGACTGGAGTGGGAGAATAGGAAGGGGTCACCAAAACTAATGGACAGGAATTTCTGGGATCTTGGAGGGAATTACAAATGTAAAAAGGAGATGTTTCTTCCCAGGTTCTGGTCTTACTTGCCCTCCTATCTGCACTCTTTCTCTACCCATCTTCAATCCAGGCCTCTTTCTCTCTCTAGCCCAAGGTGCACCTCTTTCAAGCCCCGCCTCAAGTACTCTAACTCCCTTACCAATCTCCTTTCTTCTTCTCTTCCCCCAAGCTATCACTCTTTTCCAACCAATTCTCCCAACTCTTCCTCTCCATCCTTCCAAACTACACACCCCTCCACCTCTCCCCTTTCTAATCCCTATATTACTATACAATTCAAATCACCAGTTACTGTAGGTCTGAACAAGCAGACCAGGCAGCACAAACAAAGGTTCCACCATGCTCTACCTGCCAGCTGCTGACCTGGTTCCTAGTTCCTACAATCCCCTGGAGACCCGTCACCCAGATTATTATTAATCGAGGAATTTCAGGAAACTGGACGTCTAGAATGAGCTACAAGTAGTAGAGTAATACTAAAATGTATTTTTCTCCACTAGAGGGCAGTCACTTAACATCACACAGTTCATCATTTCTTATGTTGCAGAAAGCTTTCAAATTATCATGGGATAAACCTTCACTGTCACCATTCTTTAACTGGCTAAGAAACTGAATTTCAAATGGTGAGTAAAAGAGTGAACTGTATGTAGAAGCTGGAGGGAAAGAAGTAACAGAAAAAGAAAAGGAATTAGGGTACCTATGACCAGTATACACAGTACGTATTTTGAATACCTAAGGGCTCCTTTTACTAAGGCGCGCTAGCGTTTTTAGCGCACGCAGGTAATTACCGCACGCTATGCTTCTAGAACTAATGCCAGCTTAATGCTGGCGTTAAGGTCTAGCGCACGCGCTATTCCACACGTTAAAGCCCTAACGCGGCTTAGTAAAAGGAGCCCTAAGTCACCACAGCTTCAATATTCAAACAAAGAAGAAAAAAAAGGAAGTCCTCATAGGTATCAAACAGCAAGCATTAAAGGGTAAGATCAAAAATGGGAAACCCTTAGGTTTAAATTCCGTGCAGGCTAATGCCAAAAATAAACTTCATCCTTAGCATGATCCCTTCTTTCTTCCTGACTACATTATATAGCTAAATAAATTGCTTTCCCAATTATTCAGTCTCCAAAAAATTGAAAATAGCATTAAAAACTCTTAAAAATCTGCAGGAGTCTCATGTCTCTGTTTCCCTATATATCATAAAACTTTTATTATGCAAAAATCCTGTCTTTTGGATTTACTCTTCCTTAGAATATACCATATGTGATAACTAGAAAAAGAACTCTTTGACCCTTTTTTAATGCACTATTTTCTTACAACTCTTTTTCCAAACTTTTTGAAACAAAATACTATATCATCTCAACAATGGTTATTAGAACTAGATAAACAATGGGCATTGCATATTCTAAATTAGTATCTGCCTTACCCCTCCCCCCTTTTATTAAACCGCGATAGCGGTTTTTAGTGCAGGGAGCCGCGCTAAATACTCCGTGCTGTTCCCAAAGTACATAGAATTCCTATGAGCACCGGGCAGCGCGAAGCATTCAGCGCAGCTCCCTGCACTAATAACCGTTATTGCGGTTTAGTAAAAGGGGGGAAGGTTAATTTGAAACAGTCCAAAAATAAAAATGATTTAATTTCTTGGATAGAATGAACAACCAATAAATATGGTCACTAAGGGGGGGATTCAAGAAAGGGCACTACGCGCTCTAGCGCCCGCTAATTGCTAAAGACGCTCATAGGAATATAATGGGCATCTTTAGCGGTTAGCGTGTGCTAATACAATTGCACATACTAACAAAATTGCACATGCTAAAGTTGGGCGTCCATGAAATTGTGGAAGGGCCTACAAAGTGACGTCCACATCCTTTGGACGTCCATGTGCCAATTATCGCTCATTAAGACCCTTAAATGGCTCATTAACTACTTAGTTTGGACACCTAAGTCCCACTCAGCATTAGACAAGACTTAGGCGCCCTTTATAGAATCAGGGCCCTAGCGCCCTTTCTTGAATCCCTCCTAAAACAGCTGATTGATATAAAAGTAAACAACTGTAATCCTTGCAAGAATTGCAAATACAATTCTTCTTTCACCCAAACCAGTATTATCATTGGATTCAATTAAAGCACCGTCCCCCTCTTTTACTAACCCCCTGTTTTACTAAGATGCCCTAACCAATTAGCGCACGCTAATCGAATTAGCGTATGCTAAACGCTAACGCATCCATAGAATATAATTTTATTTATTTATTTTTAAAAATTTCTATACCATTTAGAGATAAATGGTTTACATAATTTACATACATAAAATTATTTAAAAAATAAAAAATAAAACAGACACACAAACAATCCTCTGAGATCTTATCTGCAAACTAACACGAAGACTTATATAAAAAGATCATGTTTAATTTAACAACTATGCCAGAAAAAAACATTATTGACTAGAAAAAGGCATCTACAAATATTTAGCGCACGCTTAATCGGCTAGCGCACCTTAGGGCTCCTTTTATTAAGGTGCACTATGCTTTTTAATGTGTGCTAACCACATGCTAAACGCTAACGGGTGCATGTTAGTCTATGGACATGTTAGCGTGCGCGTAGATTTAGCGCGCACTAAACACGCACTTAAACGCTTAGCGCACCTTAGTAAAACAGGGGGGTTATAGTAAAAGGACCCCCAGGTGTTGTATTATTAAACATAATATTCTCTCAGATATGCTCTCACAACCTCCTTCTATCTTTGCATTTACTTAAGTCACCTTTAGGTTAGGTCACGTTGCTTCCCATATTCATCAGCTATACAATCCAGTTTGCATAACTGATACTAGATTTACATTTGCCATGCGAGAATCGCCAACGCGGCTTTGTAAAAGGAGCCCACTGTCTCCAGAACAATGATCATTATTTTGGTCAAAGCTTAGCAGACCATTAGCTTCTGCAAACATGATACAATCACTCTGTTTTCTTCATCCTAGATCAATATGGACTCCACAACAATTATATGTAGCAAAAGTGACCCCTACAAAACATAAGCTGGTCCTGCAAAGAGAAACAGAGCGCTTTATTACGTTTGCTGTGCTGACGGCCTTTGCAATTTTGTAGAGAAATTTGGAACATTATCATGCAAATCTCAGCACGTAGGAATTATCACCCGGTGCAACTGTCTTTGGATCTTTGATTTTCAGTGAAGACCTCTCTATATCGTAATCTAAACTTTATGACCTAACTTCCGTTGCAATCCAGTGCATTCTATCAAACCAGAAAGACAATCATCTTCTTTATGTGCATCTATGGTGGCAATTTGTTCTTCAAAACCTATAAGCTCAAAGGGCCGGATTCTCAAAAAAGCCACCGAAAGTTAGGTGCCAGCAGAGTGCTTAGATCGTGCCTGCTAGCACCTAACTTAAGTGTTTTAATTGGTTTAATTGATCACACCATTAGAAACCAATTTAAAACAGAATCTTTTTTTAAAAAGGCTCCACTAGGTGCCCTCCGAGACCAGCACATGAATCCATGGCACCAAGTGACGCCAAAGCCTGGAAATGGGCATGTTTAAGGGCAGTGCTGGCCTTTGGCATCTGGCTGCGATTTTACAAAGCCCCTATGCACTGGGAATGTAGGCCAGTAAAACTCTGGCCTACATTTCCGGTGCCCAGGGTCCTTGACAAGCCACAATTCTGTAAGCATCGACTGTCCATGATTGGCACACCGCGGGCACCACTTTTTCAGGCGCCTGCAGCATCAGGCACCGCTTACAGAATCAGCCATAAGAACATAAGAATTGCCGCTGCTGGGTCAGACCAGTGGTCCATCGTGCCCAGCAGTCCACTCCCACGGTGGCCGTTAGGTCAAAGACCAGTGCCCTAACTAAGTCTAGCCTTACCTGCGTACATTCTGGTGTAGCAGGAACTTGTCTAACTTTGTCTTTAATCCCCTCTTGTCTTTGTGTTTCCCCCCTATAACAGCCTCCAAAAGAGCATACCTGTGTGTCTCTCTAGACCAGTGATGGCTAACCTTTTTGAGCCCGAGTGCCCAAACTGCCGCACAAAACCAAAGAATTTCCTCAAAGTGCCAGCACGTCAATTAAACCTTAATAACAAGATTTTAGTATCTAAAAACTCTTTATAAAGTTGCCTGAACTATGTAACATCAGGCAGCCGCGAGGAACACATTGCCAGGCAGGGCCGGACTGGGACAAAAAATAGGCCCAGGCATTTTAGGTTGAGCAGCCCAATCACATGACCTCACGCAGGCCCCGCCCAATGGCCAGTCCGGCCCTGATGCCAGGTGAGCTGCAAAGCAGACACAGGCACACTCGCCTCCCGCCACACCGCATATCTTAATTGCGGACCTTCCCGCGTGCCAGCTGCAAGGCCTTATCGTGCCACAGTTGGCACGCGTGCCATAGGTTCGCCATCGCTGCCCTAGACGCACCACAGATGCCTTCCTCTTAGGTGTGCATCCTCGGCAGCATTTTTTTCTATAAATGTGTGTCCCAATGGCTGCCACCACCTTAAAACAGGATGCACGGTTCGAGAATCAGTCCCTATTTGCACGTATTTCCACTTGCTTTAGCAACAGAATAAAGTTGACCAGGGGATGTGAGTTTATAAAGACAACCTGGGCTATCTTAATTAAGCCTTTTTTAAAATTCAAGTCCCGTGATCTACATTCTTCTATTGCTACTACTGACTGTGGATTTCATTTGCCTCTTCTGTACTGATTGATACCCCTTCCCCTTGCTTTTTCATGATCCTAAAATCAGAATCCCAGGCCTAACTGGAATTATACTTCATTTGCATTTGGGGGCAATGCCAGATTCTACTGCAGCCAAGGAAATGCTTGTACAATAGGAATCTCATGTAAGTTTATGCCCATTCTTGTTCTGCATTACCTTCTGTCTGTCAGCCATCCAAATGTGACATTGCCCACAATTCCCATCACACCGAGGATGGACATTAGAAATGCAGCTTCTTGATGGCTCACACCAGCTCTCAACGCATAGGGCACCAGATAGACAAATGGAGGGCTGCAGCCATATGCCAAGAAGAGAAAAGACAGAGCCAGCACAATGAAATCTGGCATCAGAAAGAAGCTGTACTCCTGCCGTGAACAGTAACAAAGGCTTTTGTGTGAGCAATTCCGAATTAAAGGAGCGCAGGTGTAAGATCGCTTCAGATCTGGTTTTGGTGCCTCGGACGCATATCCTGGTTTGAGAAGCGCCGGAGTACTTAGCAGTTCCTCTTTCAGAGTGATAGGCCGCATCAAGGCTCCACACACGCACAGGTTTAAAACAAAACCTCCCAGGATAAGTAAAGCTCCTCGCCAGGAATACTCTTCTATCAACAGCTGGACAACAGGTGCCAAGATAAAGGTTCCAATTCCGCTTCCTGACATGGCTATCCCATAAGCCAGTGCTTTTCTTTGGTTGAAATATTTGCCCACCATTGCAATAGCTGGGGTGAAACAAAGTGCAAATCCAAGCCCTAGAAAAGAGAGAGAGAGGAAAAAAAAAAGATACTGTAAACCAGCTGACTAAATAACAGAGAAAATAGTCTGTGGACAAGAATCTGCAGTAGTTCTCAATGCTGTGTGACTGCAATCAGAAGACTTCAAAGCAAAATGGAAAAGAGAGAAATGGCAGTAGGTGGGACACAGCGGGCAGAACACTGTTTTGTTGTGGGGGGGCGGCAAAAGCTCCACTCTAGCCAGCAGAATCCTGTGGCACAGCCTCTCACCCAGTGGCGTATTAAGGGGGTGTGTGGACCACCCTAGATGGTGAGTCAGGTGGGGGTGCTGGCACCTCCCCGCCTCGCCCTGCCACATCATGCCACGCTTGTGCCATCACTTCCCCCTCCCTCTGTAGATCTTCGTTAGCACGCGCATCTGCTCCTGCCCGCTGCTTGTGCTAGCCTGGTTCCCCTCTGAATCACTTCTGGGTCATGGGGTCGGGAAGTGACATCAGAGGGAAATTCAACACTGGCACGTGGAGCATGCTGGAGAAGAAACTCATGCTGGCAGGGGGGAAGGGAGAGAATGAATGTGGAATAGGGGGCAGGAAGGAGCGGAGAGCACGGAATGAGCGGGGTCACGGAGAGGAGGGTGGGGGGGCACTTCCCTCGGCGCCTCCTACCCTTACTACGCCACTGCTTTCAACAGCTCCTGACTCCCACACCCACCTCCTCCTGGCGCTGTACTTTTAAATCTTCAGGTAGCCGCCGTGCAGCTTCAACGAGCAGGCCGGCCCCTGGAAGTAGAATGAAGGGTTCCGGGGCAGGCCTGCTCATTGACCCTGCAATACGCCTGCCTGAAGATTTAAAAGTACAGCGCCGGGAGGGGGGTGGGTGAGCGGGTCCCGACCGCCAATCCTTAGGGAGGCCATGGCCCCTGTGGCATCCCCCGTTCCAATGCCCATGGGTGGGGGTTCTGCAGGAAGGGATGCAGTGATCAGACCAGTACTTGTCCTGCAGCAATAAGAGCCAATTAAATAAATGGTAATTTTTTAAAAATGCAAGTTATAATTCAGCATTCTCTGGAGGCAATTTTATAATTGGACACCTCCATCTAGGTGCCTCGGGGCACTTGGTAGAAGCCTATTCTATAAAGGAACTCAGGTGCCTAAGTTCTGTTATAGAATTCAAAGTGTAACCAGATTTTGACGTACCTAATATTTAGGTCCTCTCACATTAGCCACAGAGGTGGCATAAGTGTGAGCACCTCAGTGCAGGAGTGATGAGCATAATTTACAGAACTCTGCAAGTTACGAGCATCAGTGGGAACCCTGTTTATATCCTGCCCATGTTCTGCCCCTGTATACACTCCCGTTGCAAATACTGTATGTGCTATGTAAGCTAGGCAAGTATTTGCAGAAACATAGACATAGAAAAATGAAAGCAGATGAAGACCTTTTGGCCCATCCAGTCTGCCCATCCATGCCATCGACTCTCCCTTTCACTCCCTTAGATATCCTATGTACTTGTCCCAGGCTTTCTTGAATTCAGATCCATGTGGTACAGTGGTTGAAGCTAGAGCCTCAGCACCCTGTGCTGTGCCTTGTGACCCTGGACAAGTCACTTAACCCCCCCCCCTCTCCAGTTGCCCCAAGTACATTAGATAGATTGTGAGCCCACCAAGACAGGGAAGGAAAAATGCTTGAGTACCTGAATAAATATTCAGAGCTGTCCTGGGAGAATGGTATAGAAAAATTGAATAAATAAAATAGATATAGTTTCATCTCCACCACCTCCCCCTGGAGGATGTTTCATGAATTCACCCCCTTTTCTATGAATAAATATCTCCTTAGGTTACTTCTGAGTTTCACCTTCATCCTATGCCCCGTCTTTTTAGAGCATCCTTTCATTTGAAAGACACTCAGTTCCTGTATATTTATGCCATGGAGGTATTTAACTGTCTCTATTATATCTCTAACTGAGACAGTTAAATACCTCCGTGGCATAAACATACATGAACTGTCCCCTTCCGTGCCTTTTTTCCAAAGTATACATATTGAGATGTTTAATTCTGTCCTAATATACTTTATGATGAAGACCACTGACCATTTATTAGATGCCCTCTGGTCTGACCCCATCCTGTTTATATCTTTTGGGAGGACTGACTAGTGGGATACTTGCACTTTCTTTAATTTTCTTATCTCAATTGCTTTCTCCTCTTATTCTTTTGAGAAAATATTTGAAGGTTCTGCTTTCCCAAACAATGAAGAGATCAGACTCTGCAAATGTTATCAAATACATAGAAACCGCATTTCCTAAGACACATGAGAAGGTGTGATGCATCGAGCGACATCTTCTGACAGTCTGGACCTTTCAGGAGTTTTAAAGATGTCTCAAGAAAGATATCATGGATCATTCCATCCTCTTGGTCTCTTATGTGTCTCGGCCCAGCAAATATATTTTAAAATTGTACTTCAAGAGGAAAGATGCAGTCTTTTGTGGCCAGAAAATCCAGAAATTCTAGATGCTGCACATGCAACAGAATTATGTAGGAGCATTCTAGAGTCACTGCTCATATTGCAAACTGTCTTCTAATTTTGTGAAACTGGCTTTACAACTAAGGTTGTCCAACGTCGGTCCTCAAGGGCCGCAGATTTCAGGATTCCCCCAATGAATCTGCAAGAGATCTACAGTATTTGCATGCACTGCTTCCGCTATTTGCAAATAGATCTCATGAATATTCATTTCAGAAATCCTCAAAACCCAACCTGGCGAAGGCTGAAAGTTGGACATCCCTGTTCTAAACCATATGGTCAAAGTTATTGAACAAGAATTAATATCATTCACTCTCCTCAAATAAATGATACTGAAATCCAAAATTTTCAACCACACGAAGTAATGGTCTACAAAATATATCGAACAGAAGAGGCAAAAGATAAACCTCGAGATAACTCACCAGCAGAGAGGCTGGAGCTGCCATCTAACCATTCCAACTGACCCTTTGATAATGGTTGGTAATATTAAGAGTGACTTATCTGAGGAATGGAGTTCTCTGGGGGGTGTATAAGGAGAAAGAAGCAAGGAGAGATATTGAGGGGCAGCAGAATGAACACACTTGTAAGTCAGCAATAAGATCTTGAACTATAGGCGATGGCAGATAGGGAGCCAGTGAAGTGACTTAAGGAGAGAAGTGATATGAGCGTAGTGAGGCTGGTAGAAGATGAGTTGCGCAGCAGAGTTTTGCACAGATTGTAAGGGGGAAAGGCGACACTGAGGGATACCAGTTAGGAGTAGATTGAAGTAATCTAAGTGTGAGGTTATGAGAGTTTGGACAAGAGTCCAAGTAGTGTGCTCATATCAAAAGTGACTTTGTGGCTCTGGGAGAGAAAGTGAAGCAGTCAGATGCGCAGATGGTATTCTCATCCATCCTCCCCGTCGAGGGTAAGGGCCAGGTCAGAGAAGTACGCATCCTGGAGATGAATGCGTGGCTATGTGGATGGTATCATCGAGAGCATTTTGGCTTCTTGAACCATGGGATGATTTTCAAAGGGCTGCTGAGCAGGGATAGTATACATCTATTAAGGAAGGGAAGAAGTGTCTTTAGCAGCAGGCTAGCTAATCTACTGAAGAGGGCTTTAAACTAGAAGTGATGGGGCAGGGCGATCAAAGCCCCCAGGTGAGTATAAGCCCTCAGGTAGGTAAATCACTGAATACCTCTACATGGATGGCAAAAGGGGGCAATGTCTGGAAGGCAGGATATACTAATGCTCAAAGTTTGGGAAACAAAGTTCTGGATCTAGAATCTGTGAAGGAAGAAGAGGAGTTGGATATAGTGATGATCATAGAGACATGGTTCACGGAGAACCATGACTATAATCTGTTTAGGAAAGACAGGGAAGGGAGTAGCATTATATGTTAAAGATCATATTAAAGCCACACATTTGCAGGATCTGCAGGGCAAGGAAGAGGCACTGTGGATCATTTTGGAAAGAGGGAATGGTGAATATATTTACACTGGTATGATTTACAGGCTTCCTTCACAAATGGAAGAAGTGGACAGAGATTTAATAGTAGACATTCAGACTATATCTTAAAAAAAGGGGGAAGTTTTACTAATATGTGATTTTAACATGCCGTATGTTGATTGGGGTATCCCTATTGTGGGGCCTTCTAGAAATAGGGAGATCCTGGATTCTCTAAAAGGAGAACTGTTCCAGCAGTTGGTAATAGAATCCACACGGGATGGGGTCATACTGGACTTAGTGCTTACAAACAGGGAAAGTGTTTCTGATGTTACAGTGGGTGATCATCAGGCATCCAGTGATCACTGTATTAAGACTGGTATAGAGAGGGCTCATTCAAAAGCAAAGGTTCTAGACTTAACAAAAAAAAAACTAACTTTGGTCTGATGGGGGAATATGTCAAAGAATTGTTTTCTGGATGGGAACATCTCGAAGGAGTGGAAATGCAGTGGGCAAAACTGAAAGGAGTAATTGTAAGAGCGACAAAACTTTTTGTGAGGCAAGTAAGTAAAAGTAAGAGGACGGCCGCTTTGGTTCTCAAAATTAGTAGCTGAGAAAGTAAGGAATCAGAAGTTAGCTTTCATAAACTACAAAAGATCGCAGAATGAGGAAGACAGGCAAAAATATCTGGAAAATTTGAGAAGCTGGTCGGGTAGTCAGAAAAGCAAAGGTACAAATGGAAAACACGATAAAATGGGGAGGCAAGACTTTTTTTTAGATATATCAGTGATAGGAAGAAGTGCAAAAGTGGCATTGTGAGACTCCAAGGTAAAAGGGAGGAACATGTAGAAGCTGATAAAGAAATATTTCTGGAGCGGGATGGCTGGAGATCTGGGAGCGGGACCGCAGAAGATAAATGCAAATAGGGATGGTGGAGTGGTAGACCCAGATCAATTTTCAGAGGGTTGTGTTCGTGAGAAGCTAGCTAAATTAAAGGTAAACAAAGTGATAGGGCCGGATGGTGTACATCCGAGGGTGCTGAAGGATGTCATAGGGAAGTTCTGGTGGTTCTGTTGACTGACATTTTCAATGCTTCTCTAGAGTCAGGAGTAGTACCAGAGGACTGGAGAAGGGCGGATGTGGTCCCTCTACACAAAATTGAAAGTAATAATAATAATAATTTTATTCTTATATACTGCCAAAGCCATAGAAGTTCGAGGCGGTTTACAGCAAGAAGCGCTGGACAATCAGCGAAGAGGTTACAGTCAAAGTCAGCGAAGAGGTAAGGAATAAGTAGGGAATTACATGCTGGAAATTGGTACAATGAGCGAGGTGATAAAATTTGCAGATGATACAAAGTTATTCAGAGTAGTGAAGACACAGAAGGATTGCGAAGACCTGCAACGTGACATAAACATGCTCGAGAAATAGGCCTTGACATGGCAAATGAGGTTTAACATGGATAAGTGTAAGGTGATGCATGTCGGTAACAAAAATCTTATACACAAATATAGGATGTCGGGTGCAGTACTCAGAGAGACCACCCAGGGAAAGAGTCTTGGGAGTACTGGTCAACAAGTCGATGAAGCCATCCGCACAATGTACGGCGACTACAAAAAGGGAGAACAGAATGCTAGGAATGATTAAGAAGGGGATCACAAACAGATCGGAGAAGGTTATCATGGCCCTGTACTGGCCCATGGTACTCCCCCACCTGGAATACTGTATCCAGCACGGGTCGCTGTACACGAAGAAGGACACAGTACTACCCGAAAGGGTCCAGAGAAGAGCGACTAAACTGGTTACAGGGTTGGAGGAGTTGCCGTACAGTGAGAGATTAGAGAAACTGGGCCTCTTCTCCCTTGAAAAGAAGAGACTGAGGGGGGGACATGATCGAAACATTCAAGATAATGAAGGAAATAGAATTAGTAGAAAAAGACAGGTTGTTTACCCTCTCCAAGGTAGGGAGAACGAGAGAGCACTCTCTAAAGTTAAAAGGGGATAGATTCTGTACAAACGTAATGAAGTTCTTCTTCACCCACGGAGTGGTGGAAAACTGGAACGCTCTTCTGGAAACTGTTATAGGGGGAAACACCCTCCAGGGATTCAAGACAAAGTTAGACAAGTTCCTGCTAAACCAGAATGTATGCAGGTAAGGCTAGACTCAGTTAGGGTACTGGTCTTTGACCTAAGGGCCGCCGCGGGAGCAGACTGCTGGGCACGATGGACCACTGGTCTGACCCAGCAGCGGCAGCGGCAATTCTTATGTTCTTATGTACTTCTGTGGTAAGCAAATTAAGGGAAATGCTTTTAAAACAGGGAATGGTAAAGTTTCTGGAATCTGGTGGATTACAGGACCAGAGGCAACTTGGATTCACTAGAGATAGGTCTTGTCAAACAAATCTGATCAATTTCTTTGATTTGGGTGAGCAGAGAATTGGATAAAGGGAGTGCGCTAGATGGGCTTCTTTGCATTAAAGATGCCACTAACCGGCAGTGTCGCTTTGTATAAGGTTACCAGATTTTAGATCGAGAAAAAGAGGATGCATGGCTCCACTCCCAGCCCCCTGTCCCACCCCTTTCTACCCCCAAGCCCCACCTTGTTACACCCTCCCCCCCCCTCCAACCCTAGCCCTACACAAACCTCATCTCTTCAGAGCGAGTCTGGAGTGCATGTGCGTATCTATGGATGTGACACAATGACATCGCACTCATGCTTGCATGCATGTGATGTCACTGCATAACTCTTGCGCATGTACAGGTGCACTCCAGACGCAGCTCTGATCTCAATGCTTTTCAAAACCTGGACAAAGTATTGGATTTTGAAAAACCATCCATACACCTGGACAGTCCTCTACAAAGCGAACATGTCCGGGTAAATCCAGACGTCTGGTAACCCTAGCTTTGTAAAAGGAGCCCTTAATATTGATTTTAAGGGTAAATGATCTAATTCTCCTCATATAAGTCGAGCAAATGCTGAAAACCAAATTTATCAATAAAGTTCCCTACAAATACTAGATTGGAGATGAGTCAAAAATCCTTTGAATTGTCTGCATCCTTAGCACTGCTGTTTTAAATTAAAGGTCGTACTACAGTTTCCTTTAAATTAGAAGGCAGAGATTCACCATGGTAGTGTGCAGGTTGCAGAACACTTTACCAGACTAGGAGAGGATCCAAGGTAAAACAGGATGGCTTAACAGACATTAGAACTTTTTCCACTATCCTAATTTGTTTTCAACCACAAGAGCAACTGGGAAAACAAAATCTCAAGTGCACATAAGTGAGCTCTTCAGGTGAGCCCAAGATCATAGAGTGTGGCACAGTGGTTAAAGCTACAGCCTCAGCACCCTGGGGTTGTGGGTTCAAACCCACGCTGCTCCTTGTGACCCTGGTTAAGTCACTTAATCCCCCCATTGCCCCAGGTACATTAGGTAGATTGTAAACCCACCGGGACAGACAGGGAAAAATGCTTGAGTACCTGAATAAATTCATGTAAACCGTTCTGAGCTCTCCAGGGAGAACGGTACAGAAAATTGAATAAATAAATATTATTTCTCTCTGGGTCTACTCAAGGGGAATGTTGTTCCCTCTGGAGTTTTCCCCAAAAGAGACATAAATGGCTTTCATTTTCAACCTAAAACAGTCACTAAACATTTGAGTAGTAAGATTCTTGCCTTCCAGAATACAGTAATTCATACCAAAAATATCTTTAGTTACTGAAATAACTCTTTTTAGCAGTGTTCTGGATCACTACCTGGCTATTCTCTTTGATTTATGTAAAGGGAGAAGGGAGCAGAGATTTTGAGAGGTTGTTCACTGAGACTGAAAGCTAGTTAATAAATGCCTTGATTAGCCAGCTTACATCTGAAAGTATTCTCTCTGGCTGTCCTAGTAAAATAATGGATTTTTTTTCCCTAAAGGAGCTCAGAACAGGTTACAAATCAAGCATTTTCCATATCTGTCCCAGCAAGTTCACTGGCTATCTAATGTACTTGGAGCAGTGGAGGTTTAAGTGACTTGCCCAGGGTCACAAGGAGCAGCACAGGGTTCGAACCCACAACCTTAGGGTTACCAGACTTCCGGGAAAACCCGGAAATGTCCTCTTTTTAGAGGACTGTCCGGGCTCCTGGATGGACTTTCCAAAACCCTGCATTTGTCTGGGTTTTGGAAAGCCCCTACAAGCTCAGGCCGCATCTGGAAGGCCTCTGGGCATGCGCGGATGATGTCACATGCAACTGCGCACATTCCAGGCCCTCCAGATACAACCAGAGCTTGTCGCAAAGAGAGGAGGCTTTCTGGGGGCAGGGCTGGAGGCGGAACGGGGCAGGGTCATGTGTCCAGAGCTTTCTTTTTTTAATATGGTAACCCTACACAACCTCAGAGTGCTGAGGCTGTAGCTCTGACCCCTACTGGTTGGACACAGTATATTGCAAATAAATGGGCAGTTTCTCTTACGACGCTATATTCTATTCCCTGATATTCATAGAAACATGACAGCAGATAAAGGCCAAATGGCCCATCCAGTCTGCCCATCCACAATCTCTTCCTGTCCCTAAGAGATCCCAAATGCCTGTCCCATGATTTCTTGAATTCAGACACAGTCTTTGTTTCCACCACCTCTGCCGGGAGACTATTCCACACATCCACCACCTTTTCTGTAAAGAAATATATCCTTAGATTACTCCTGTGTCTATCACCTCTTAACTTCATCCTATGCCCTTTCCTTCCGGAGTTTTCCTTCATTTGATAAAGGACTCCCCTCCTGTCCAATAATGCCACGGAGATATTTAAAAGTACCTATCTTATCCCCTCTCTCCCGTCTGCAGCTAGCCGGCTATGTCACATGACTTAGCCATCTATGCACGAAATTCAAACCGCTGGCTGGCTAAGTCAGGCCACTTAAATAACTGATCTGTCTTTGGTCACTATAAACTTAGCCAGCCAACGCTGAATATCGACATGGATGGCTAAGTTTTTAGTGGCTAAAAATAGACCAGATTCAATGCTAGTCATCAGAAACGGTTAGGCATTGAATGTCGGGGCTCAGCATTGACCGTGGGAGTCAATCTAACTTCCATGGTCTGAAAATTGGCCCCTATAAGCGCACACCTAGATTTGATACTTTTTAGATGGGCATTCACATGGGTGCAGTTTGGGTGCAACATGGGTGGGCTGCATACTTTCTATATGCAGTCTTTTGTAGTCTACATCCGAGCACTTTACGGCCAGTGTAAATGTTTGCACTTGATTAGAAGACTGTTTTCAGCTGCTAGGCCAGTATTAGATAAAGAAAAGTGGACGCCTACATTTCTTCATAGAATAGGTTTCAAATAGGTGCTTTTATCATGCTAAAATCTAGGTGCCATTTCATAGAATTGTGCTCAGGAGAATTACAACTAACGATGGTGCAGCTTAGGATGAAATCAGAATGGCTCATCTCTTCCACTTGTCAGGGTCTCGCTGTTTGGTTTAACCCTGTGCTGTGCAAAACAAATAGGCTGAATGTAGGGTTACCAGATTCTAATATTGTAAAATATTGTAAAGTGCCGGGTTTCGAAAAGCTGTCTGGACGCCCGGACATGTCCTATAAAATGAGGACATGTCCAGGTGAATCCGGACGTCTGGTAACCCTACTTGAATGAGTCCTAGTGTCTGCTACCTGTAAGGGCTCCGAGTGTAAGATACAGGTACTCCAGGCTTGTGGCAAATGAGCTTAGGATTAATCCAGCAGAGGCGAGCAGTCCTCCGAGAATGATTCCTACTTGACAGGATAAGTGATTGCTCACAAGGCTCCCAAGGGGTGCTGAAAAAACCAAAACAAAGCATAAAACTTCATAAGGAAAGGAAAAAGAAATCAGAGCATATATGGGGAAATTCTACAACCAGCGTTGAAACTTAGGCTGAAACCGAAACTTAGGCACCGCTAGCCACCTAAGTTAATTAACAAATGCTGTTAGAAATGGGAAAAAAAACCCCAATGTTCAAGCGCCTACCGGTGCCTAAATAAAAGGCGCTGGAATTGCATCCACGAAGGTGCTATCCAGCGCATAATGCCAATATAGACATGGCTAATGCCAGAAGTGGCATTAGGCGCTAGAAAGCACCTATGTAGCTACGATTCATGGCCTAGATAGGTGCTGGAAATGTAGACTCGGAAAAACCTGTCCTACATTTCCGGCGCCTATCTTGCCCGGAGGCGCATTTCAGCATACGGTGCCACCGCGTGATTGACATGCGATTAGCGTCCGCTTTTTAGGTGACCACCGACAGTGGCGCCATAGACAGAATCCGTCCAATAGAATATACCTTCACGCCTGGGTTCTCTATAGGGCGCCGACCTTGATGGGCACCAAAAAAGCGGCCACTGATTGCATGTCAATCACCCAAAAGTGCCCTATAGAAAATCCCGCCTCCTTGAAAGATAGGCGCTGGAAATGTAGGCCAGGGTTCCTATCTTTGTGGTGCTCATAGTGGCGTTTGGCGACCTGAAGTGCCTATGTAGGCGCGATTCCGGCATATATTATTTAGGCTCAAGTAGGCACTTTAACGATGCCATTTTTTGCCATTTTAAACGGCGTATGTTACTTAACTTAGGTGCTAGTTGGGCACCTACCGCCACCTAAATTTAGGCACCGTTTCTAGAAGAGGAGGTGGGTGGGGGAGTAGAGTCATAACTGACTCTTCTGACCGCCAAATTTTGGGGAGGCCACAGCCCCTGTGGCCTCCCCCGTTCCGACGCCTATGCTAAGAGTGACTTTTAGGGGCACAGTCATCAATGTGGGCTACTGTTAAAATGTGATATTGGTAAGTAGATTCCATTGCATAAATTGGGACCTGTGTTAAAACAACAAAATTTAGTGATAAAATAACACATCTTAAAGGTAGCCTTGTGATAATTATGCCTCTTACTCACATATTCAATCTTCATGTGTAAATGGCACTAATTACTGTGCAAGCCTTCTAAAATTACCTCCATGATGTATTCAGGAATTCTAATCCCCAAAATAAATTTCTGCACTTCCTTTCATGTTTAAGTAGCCTTAGATCCTCTGCAAACTAATTATATAATGGTTGCCATTCTATGCTGAGAACAAGTGCTGTATTTCAGTTCACACTAATGTGTGTGACCAGCACATGCAGAGTTAAAGAGCAAATGAATTCATTAACTTTGATGTATAATACTCACCACAAGCCATTGTGGCACAATCTGCTATGGAATGTATCCAAGCTGTTCGAGCATACTCTTGAGCAAAGTATGTTTGGAACTCCACAAAAAAAATAGAGATACATCTGAAAAGAAACCAGAGAGCCAAATGCAGCTGTTTACTTGAAAAATGAATGCTTAAATGTATGAAAAAGTACAAAATGCATGAGACACATGGAATTTGGAATATCTGAATTGCTATAAGGCTTTTGCACTGTTAAATAAAGCATACTGTACACTGAACAAATGAATACTTGGAGGTTCACATGTATTTTGAAAGCTGGCATACTTTTTTTTCATTCTGGCAGAAAAAGGTCTTGTTTCTACCTCTAAGGGCCTCCCTCCTGCCATATCAGTTCATACGGGGGGGGGGGGGAGGGACGACGATGGTAGGGAGGGAGTGGGTATCCCTCCTGCCATATTCCCACAGGGGGGTAGAGTTGAGGTGAGTTGTGGTGTCACGGCAATTGTCAGGGGAGGGGGGCACGTCATTGTCATTGGGTCGTTGGGGAGGGCCATCAGCGGTAATGGGGGATTTTTTTTTTTTTTAATGGGACAGATATTTTGTGTGTGTAATACATGCAAAATATCTGTGCCATTAAAAAAATTTTTTTTTTAACCCAGCAGACTTTGTTACCGTCAGGTCTGCTGGGTTAAAAAAATGTACTCACGATTTGCATGAAGATTATTATTAAACTACTCCTTAAGCCCGTTACATTAACGGGTCCTAGAATAGATTTGTGTGTCTGTCTTTCTTTCTGTCTCTCTCTTTCCTCGGCTGTCCACCACCACCCCTTGCCTTTTTCCCCTCTCCAGCAGTAGCCCTTCTCCCTTTCTTTTACCTCCCCTATGTCCAGCAGCACCCCTTCTCTGCTCCCCCTGTCCAGCAGCAGCCCTTCTCCCTTCGTTTTATGTCTCCCCTGTCCAGCAGCACCCCTTCCTTGATCCCCCTGTCCAGTAGTAGCCGTTCTCCCTTCCTTTTACCTCCCCAGCACCCCTTCCCTGCTCCCCCTGTCCAGCAGCAGCCCTTCTCCCTTCATTTTACCTCCCCCTTATCCAGCAGCACCTCTTCCCTGCTCCCCCTGTCCAGCAGTAGGCCTTCTCCCTTCCTTTTACCTTCCCCACTGTCTAGCAGCACCTCTTTCTTGCTCCCTTGTCCAGCAGCACCCCTTCTGGCCTACCAGCATGAACCTCATGTCCATATCTCTCCCTCCCCCTTCTGTCCCCTCCCTAAATCTCTCTGCCTCTCTCCATTTCTCCCTACCCACCGCTTCCCTCACTCTGTAACGCACCCCTGCTGGCATCTACTCCTCCCTCTCCTCCCTTCCACCTGCTCATCCGCCCGCCGTGTTTAAATTCAAAGAAAAGCACTGCACTGTTGCTGCACGGTGGGGGGGGGGAGAGAGGGACTGGCAAGTTTAAGTAGAGAGAAATGGATTCACCCTCCCCCGAGTTGCAGCTGCTGCCTGGGCTCCCAGCACACTGTCTGCCTGCAGTTCGCGCCCAGCCCCGCTGGCTCGTAGCTCACCAACCAGAATCTGGCACACCTCGCTGGCGCCCGCTCTCAGGCAGCCCTGGTAATACTCGCCCTTCTGGCTGCAGCGGATGAGCTGAGGCTGATTGGTCGCCTGAACCGGCATGCTGGCGAAAGGCCGTTAAGGCCCGTTTCCCATATTCCTGCCCCCAAGCGCCAATTTGGCCGCTTCCGAACGACCACCTTGCGGGCTCCTTCTTTTTGGCAGACAGAGAGAGGGCGGGAGGGGGGAGTTACAGCTGTGGTGATTGCCAGTGGCTCCGGTTGAGGCTTGGGAAGGCGACGGCAGGACTCCGCGTTCGTTTGCTCCCTCTGCCACATGTGATGATGTAGTAAGCGCGCATGCGCACTCTTGCCAGCACAGCACGACAGATCAGGGATCAGGGAAGCACAGGGTAACAAGTAGTTAAAATCTCTTCCCATCTATATAATAAAACGCTAAGCGCATGCGCGCTTAGCGTTTTATTATATAGATGGGAAGAGATTTTAATAGTTAAATTTTTGATATTTAGTTTTTAAACAATAAAATAATGTGGCAGTTAGGGTTGTGATATATAGTCATGATATTTTTTTAAGTGAGGGGTGTTTTGGGAAGTAAGTTTAGTAGGTTGTTCTACATCATTTAAATAGTTTAAATAATTCTTTTCAGAGTGACATAGCAACAAATGAATTTTCCCCGATGTAGGTCAGATGACTGAAACGCCCAAATGAGAATAGAGCATCAGGCAGTTGATAGGTAAGACCAACGTTGGACTAGCAACAGGATGTTTAAGATAAGTGTTGCTATTGTATGGGTTGAATTAAAAGTTTTTTATAAGGTAGCTTCTTGAATGAATTAGGAGTTGTGCAATTTGAAAAAGGAGTTTTTTTAGTAGTAGCCCCTCATGAATAAAATTAAGCATTATTGGGGATAATGATTAAATTTGTATGATGGGAATAATAACAAAATTTTTTTATAAAATGAATAAAGTTTAATAAGTGAGTTTGAAATACTAAGGGAAGTGAAGGAGGAGTTGGCATAGATGATTATACCGGGATAGCAGAATGTGGACCTGAGATAACTTAGGTTATGGGAGGTCCTATGCACCGAGAGCCACCAATGACATATGATATGCTTTTCCTCCTAATTGTTTCACCTAAGCCATTAAGAGAAGTTTTGTGCTAGATTTAGGGTAAGTTAAAACTATTAATGGGCTAATTTAAAAAAAATTCTTCTATAAATTACAAGGCATGAGATAGACAATCTGATCTGTATAAAGAGGTTAGTTTTTTAAATATCCGGGAACCCTATTAGTTTATTAAAATGTATTTATTGGGTTGGATTATATAGAGAAGGATCCGTTTTCTGTATTTTTGGTAACTGTGTTACTGACAAGTCTACAGCAGTCGGGTTTTAGGATAATAAAACCCAATTCAAAATAGCCAAGCAAATGTTAATGAATCAATCACTTGGCTATTTTGCATGGAATTTTACAAATTTGCATGGCCGGAGCGGAAAATGGGCAATCGAGGGGAAAAACACACAGTTGGCCTTTTTGTGAATCGGTTCGGTTAGCAGCGATCATCGCTAACTTTGGTGAATCAGAGCCTTTGTCCCCAGGTACAACTTAGATAACCGAGAACCTATTGTTCACTTCCCTCTCTCTATTCCCACATTTCTCTTCTGGTAAAGAGATCTTCCTATTCCCCTATAATGATTAGATCGATTAAACATATCCTGGATGTTAAGTCTTGTATCTGCAATGTCTTCTCTGATGATGCCACACAATTGCTTGTTGATAAACATTTCATTATTAGTGATCAAATTAATACTATGCTGATAATGCAAATAAATAAATACAATGCATATGCTACATTAATTCTGTCTATAGAATAAAAAACTGTTGTACTAATCACCTTTATTTTACTTCAAACACAAATTACAACACAAGTTGATGTGGTTAATTGAACACTCAGACCCGCAGCTGAGGTCCGGTGAAACAAGTTCACAGAGCAGCTGTTAAGGAGACCATCATTGTTGTTCACAGTCTCCTCCACCAAACAAAGACTAGATAACAACACATAAACTTGAAGAAAATAAAATAATAAATTTAACAGCAACTTATCTTTGAATGGTGTGGATGATACACATAGCTGCTCCGGGCTCCTCCATTTATTCACAATACCGACCCCCCAACCTAGGTTTCACCCGCTGGCTTCTTCAGGAGGGGTACTACAATTACAAGATGACTCAAATCAGCACTGCACCACACAGCTTGCTAACTTAATAAGCAATACATTTTGAAATACTCAATTTAAGCACTCTCTCTGCAACTTACCGGCACAAACACTCCATACTGCACACACACGCACTGCTGACAAGAGGAACTTCCCAGCAGGCCATGCTTTAAATACACTCCCCTTTACTACCTATTACATCATCACTCCTTACATCATGAGTGAAAGGTTATAGTTGAAACCATTCAATATCATTGTTTAATCCTGCTGGGGCCAAGGTATGCCATTGAAATATAAACTTCTGCTCTAAATAAAGAAGATGTTGAGTAATATTTCCAGATTTTTTATGAGCACACATAAGAACAGTATATTGTAATTCCTCAATGGAGTGCTGTTGTTCAATCCAATGAATCCAGTTGAATCAGGCAGATCCTAATATAACTCTTACTCATGAAGTAAGTAGTGACAGGGTATCCTTTTTGGATATCCAAGTAGTAAAATCTCAGATCAACTCTCAAGTATGTTATGATACTACTCTGTATAGGAAACCTTCCGATTGAAACACTCTCCTACACTATCATAGTCATCATCCAAAACCCCTCAGGGACAGCATCCCGGTGGGACAATTTTTAAGGTTGCGGAGGATCTGCTCTGACGAGTGGGACTTTCAACAGCAGGCCACGCTTTTATACACAAAGTTTTTGGAGAGAGGTTACCCTCCCCGGGTAGTCAAACGGGCATGGAAGAGAGCCCGTAACTGCCAGCGGGAGTGGCTATTTCATCCCCAACAAAGGGAGAACAGTGGGGCCGTGGTATGTGTATTGCCTTATTCCAATCGAAGTCAACAAATTAGAAAAATGATTTTGAAACACTGGCCAGTGCTGCAGGTACATGAGAGCTTGAATGACATCCCTTTATTTGCTCACACTAGGGGCCGGAATTTAGGTCAGATTTTGAAACACCGTGACCCTGTCCAACAGAATAGAGAGGGTCCTCATGTACGCTGTCATCAGTGTGTGTATTGCCCTCATGTCCTCAACACTGACCGAGTGATAATTCCTCAAACAGGGGGCAAGAAATTCTATTAAAGAACAGGTACTAATTGTTTGTCATCTGCAGTAATATATTGTATTATTTGCCCTTGTAGGCTATATTATATAGGACACACTCGGCGTGCTATTAAAATTCGCATTGCCAAACATTTGAGCAATATAAGATGCAAACGTGTTACTGCCCCCTTAGTCAGTCATTGGATTGAACAACAGCACTCCATTGAGGAATTACAATATACTGTTCTTATGTGTGCTCATAAAAAATCTGGAAATATTACTCAACATCTTCTTTATTTAGAGCAGAAGTTTATATTTCAATGGCATACCTTGGCCCCAGCAGGATTAAACAATGATATTGAATGGTTTCAACTATAATCTTTCACTCATGATGTAAGGAGTGATGATGTAATAGGTAGTAAAGGGGAGTGTATTTAAAGCATGGCCTGCTGGGAAGTTCCTCTTGTCAGCAGTGCGTGTGTGTGCAGTATGGAGTGTTTGTGCCGGTAAGTTGCAGAGAGAGTGCTTATATTGAGTATTTCAAAATGTATTGCTTATTAAGTTAGCAAGCTGTGTGGTGCAGTGCTGATTTGAGTCATCTTGTAATTGTAGTACCCCTCCTGAAGAAGCCAGCGGGTGAAACCTAGGTTGGGGGGTCGGTATTGTGAATAAATGGAGGAGCCCGGAGCAGCTATGTGTATCATCCACACCATTCAAAGTTAAGTTGCTGTTAAATTTATTATTTTATTTTCTTCAAGTTTATGTGTTGTTATCTAGTCTTTGTTTGGTGGAGGAGACTGTGAACAACAATGATGGTCTCCTTAACAGCTGCTCCGTGAACTTGTTTCACCGGACCTCAGCTGCGGGTCTGAGTGTTCAATTAACCACATCAACTTGTGTTGTAATTTGTGTTTGAAGTAAAACAAAGGTGATTAGAACAACAGTGATTTATAAGTATCACCTTGGATAAATATATTCCCTTGCTGTTTTTTGATTATAGAATAAAAAAGCCACAGTGCATTTACCTAGTGACTGCCCTGGTACAGACAGTGACAAAAAAGCAGCCAGCGACTATCATCCATCCCCAGCCACCATCTGGCGGAGCTGCATGCAAACTCCTCTGTGGTTGGACCATAACTGCAGCTTCTAAAGCTGGCACCAGTAGAAGTCCACAGCACACTTCAAAAGGTGGTTCCACTTCCTGGTTCTGAAGGGAATTTCAGGTGACTTGTAAGATCCTCATGGAACATTATCTTCTGTAGCAATTCTCATTTGCCATCTGGAACAATTAATAATAATAATTAAAACAACAACAACAACAACCGTGATTCATTATATAATGCATGGCTTCAATATCCTCCCAAAAATTAAACAAAAATTATCTAAAGAAATGTTAAATATCATTTATTATAAATAATCTATGATGTACAAATTCTATGCATTAGTACCAACAGCACAATTCATACAACAAACAATACCACTCCCTCAAAACACCACAGCATACATACACTCATGGTAAGCATTACTGGATTTCCCAAAGGAAATATGCAGTGATAATGTTCAAAAACCAAGTCTTATTATTGGCTGGTGGGGAAGGAGTTCTAAGGCTTTTTCCTACCTCATGGGGTTTTTGGCTTTGAAAGTTGGCCTAGGTCAGACATGGGCAACTCTGGTCCTCAAGGGCCAGAATCCAATCTGGTTTTCAGGATTTCCCCAATGAATATGCATTGCAGTGCATGCAAATAGATCTCATGCATATTCCGGCCCTTGAGGACCAGAGTTGCCCATGTCTGACCTAGGCCAACTTTCAAAGCCAAAAATCCCATGAGGTAGGAAAAAGCCTCAGAATCCCTACCCCACCAGCCAATAATAAGACTATAAAGACTATAAATGCAAGGAGTAAGTTACTTCATCGGCATAAAAAAACCTCCTCAAGTGGGTGTTTACACAAAAAAAAATGCCTTGTGCAATGCAGAGCTTCTGGCGTTGAACAATTCACCACAAGATCATTTGAAGACAGAGAAGTACTTATCTAGTATTGAATCCACTGCACACTGACGATGGCCAGCGTTTTGCTAAATTCCAGCTGCCTCAGGATGTGGAGGTGTTAATTATTCCTTCTCAAGAAACTCTGTATCTCATCATGGCTGCTCCCCTTTGGGAAACCCAGTAATGCTTAGCATGAGTGTAGGTATGCTGTGGTGTTTTTGAGGGAGTGGTATGGTTTGCAAATTCTATGCATTGACATAGCCTGGTCTGTGAATATTTTCCATGCACATCCCTATCAGTTAGCTTATCTATGGCCAAGTTCTAATGAATCCTACTGCTTTTGTCTAAACTTTCAAAGTAATAATTCATATCTGTGATAGATTGTCCACGTGTCCTTTTTCTCATTTTTACAGAATTGATGGAAACTGATGCTACAGTACAATCTCTAAGGGCACTTACCCCCTCCTTTACTATTTTTAGTCATAGATATGATATTATTTTATCTCATTTAAGACTTTATTTTAGTAATTTTATTTAATTGTTAACCGTTTAGACATTTACTTGATAAACAGTATATAAAAAATAAAGAAACTTGAAACTTGAGAGAGGAGAGAGAAGGGTCAGGTGCTGGGTGGAAGGGGGAGAAAGGAGGTCAGGCTCTGGATGGAAGGAAGTAGAGAGAGAGGGTGGAGATGCTGGATTGAAGGGGGATAGGGAAGAGGGGACAGAAGCTGGACGGAAGGGGAAGAGAGGAGGTCAGGATCTGGAAAAAAGAGGGAGAGAAATAAAGGGCAGATGCTGGATGAAAGGGAGGGAAGAGATAGATGCTAGATGGGGAGAGAGATAGTGGGCTGATTCTGGGAAGAAGGGGGATAAGAAGAAAGGGAGCAGACACAATAGAAGGGGAAGAGAGAGCAGGGGCAGATGCTGAATGGAAGTAGGAGATAGGGTCAAATGCTGAATGGGGGAAAAGAAAGAAGACAGAGTTAGTGAGAGACTGGGAAATAAGAGGAAGTGAAATAGGAGAACCTGAGTAATGGAAAGAGATGGCAAGCTGTAGATGAACACAGTATAAGAAAAAAAGAAAAGAAAAGGGAAACTGCAGACTGGACTAGGAAAGAATTAACAAAGCCATTCAAGCGTTTTAGCACCGACTGTCGCAGTAACAGCTCCAACACTCATAGAATTCCTATGAACATCCAAGCTGTTACTGCGGTGGTTGGCGCTAAAAACGCTAGTGTGGCTTTGTAAAGGAGGGGTTAAATTTGGACAGAGGCAGAAAAATAAATTGAAGAATGCCAAGTGGAAAAGAAAAGGAAAAAAGAGAAAAATGGCAAATTGATGAGAATTATTGGCAAGAGAACTACGAGGAAAACAAGGAAAGCAGAAAACAAAGACTGGGACCAACATATTTAGAAAAAGTAAATGAGCCTCTATTATTGAAAATTCAACATAACATAACTGTTATTGTATAGGACGATTGTTGGTTCCTATGTGTAATGTAAATCGGTTATGACGTGGTTGTATCTATAAAAATTTATTGAACTTAAAAAAAAGAAAAAGTAAATGAATTTTATTTTTAGTTTAGGATAAAGTAGTGTGGTTGCTGTGTCAATAAATGTTAAGAAATAATGAAAATGGAAATAAGGTGATATCTTTTTATTGAATGAATTTTAATACATTTTTGATTAATACTGTTTAGGGACCAAACTCCCTTTCTCATATCAGAACTGCTGTATACTTTCCTGACCTGAGGAAAGAAGTTTTGGCCTCTAAAAGCTAATTGAAAAATGTATTTAGTTCAATAAAATGGTATCATATTACCAAAATTTTGTTTTATTTGTATTTGTTAACCTATAGTGTAGTGATTGTAATCTATCAGTTTTGGAAATTTACTTCTGCAATTTGTATATTTTGCATAGTAGAGTGAAAGGTGCATTATTACTTTTTCTCTTACTCTAGTTTTGTACTGTGGCTTTTTGGGAGAGCATCAGGGAGCGGGCTGGAGAAAATTTTGAGAGGGGGGGCTGTAGAGGAGACATTAGGGAGGGAGCTGAAGAACATGGAGGGGGACTATAGAGGAGAGCATTGGAGAGGGGTGCAAGTAGAGTAGAATGTAGGACTGAATTTAAAATTTGGCCATTTTAATTTAACTATCATTTATATTCTACTCTTTTCAGAGAGGTCAAGGCAGATGATTCTATAATATGCAATGTCGCCTCAGGAACTGGCAGTTACATGTGAATTCATGCCTGGAGTGCAGCATCAACATGTAATTGCCATTATAGCAGTTCCTGAGGTGGCATTTCATATTTTAGAATCATCTGCCTTGACCTCTCTGAAAAGAGCAGAATATAAACAGTTAATTAAATTTTCTATGCACTTTGTCCGGGTTTTCAAAAGCGTCCAGCTAGCAGCGATGTCGAGAGGGCATCTGCGTGGATGCAATGTGGTGATGCGTGTGACATCGTCCCATCACACCAGTGTATGCGCAGATGCCATCCTGACAAGCGAACAGGTTGAGGGGCGAGGCTGGAGGCAGAACAGAGCTGGGCGAGGCTGGAGGTAGAACAGAGCAGGGCTTGGTGGGACTGGGCGGGCCTGAGAGCAGGGCCATGGGTCTGGATTTTCATTCCAGAAAATCCGGTAGCCCTATTGGTGTAGAAGGACTGAGGTTGAGATAGACGCTAAAGAATGACTTGGGGTGGTTTCCCGCGGTTATCCGTGGGGTCGGGAACGGTGATGAATTTTGTTACCATGTCATTCTCTAGTGTGGAAGTTTTTTTTTTTATTTAATTCATTTTCTATCCCGTCTAATGGAGCATTTATTGTTTTGAGTTTCTGTGAATTCATCTTACTGCTGGTCGTCCGTGTCCTCTTTTTTCTTTCAACCGTTTCTAGTATAATTGCTTTTCTAGGGATTTTGGCTGTCACATAATAATAGCAGAAATATGACCATTTCAGTCTAGTCATGTGAGTTTCTAGTGAGAAATTAATCAAAGACCTGTTTGTTCGATTTCTTGACTGTCCATGATATTTGTAATTTAAATTCCAATGTATAATAGACTGCTCAGTACCCGAAAGACTAGATCTGGGGCGGTTTTCAGAACAAATTAATAACACATGACCCAAACTATATAAAAATCTACATACAAATCTGACCTAACACAAATCAGAACCCCACCAGCCCCCAAGAACAGGAAGACTGATAGCCAGTAGAAACATTAAACTGACAATGTAATTTCTAGCCATCAATCAGCTCCAGCCTCCTGTCTGCTATTCCCGTCCCTTGTTATACTTTCCAAACAGGAAGCCCACACTGAAGGAGATGGGGCTGCAGGTGCCATTATATATTAAGTCTCTTATCACTTAACAAGACTCTTATATGCAGTAGTGGTGCTTTGGGAGACAGAATATCTGAGTTAGAGAATGACACGGGGACAAATTTTTCCCCGTCCCCCGGGGGAACTCATTTTCACGTCCTGTCCCGTCCCCGCGAGTTCTTTTCCTGTACTTGCCTCATTCCTGCAAGCTCCATTTTCATCGACAGAAGCCTGAAGCATTTTTAAAATCAAAAGTGTTTGAGGTTTGTGCAGTTAAGGCAGAGCTTACAGGAACGGGACAGGGGCAGCTACAAAACTCCTGGGGACAGGGCAGAGAAATTGAATTCCTTCGGGGACGAGGACAAATTTGTCCCCCGTGTCATTCTCTAATCTGATTGACCAGGGACTAGGGTGGTCGGTGGACTGCAGGTACCCAGAAGGAGGAGGAGGGTAAGGGAAGCATGCCAAATGTGAAAAAGGGGCTGAAGCACTTCCAGGGGGGTGAGGCTAGAGGTCGGACAGATGTTAGGAGTCTATAGCAACATTAGCATCAGCACTGCTTTATCGTAACAGGGTATCTCTCACTGTCTGCAGTGATAGGAGGTGAAGGGTCAGTGCTAAACATGGAGAAGAATTCGCTTTCCTGCTGTTTTTGTTTAAAATGTCAAAGGGGCTAATTTCTAGGCATGCACACAGATTTGCCATGTAAAAATCATTTGTATTAGCTTAAAAAAGAGATTCCACAGCTTTATAACTCAGGTAAGAACTGTAGCATGTTAAAAGTTGACGAGAAGTTTAAAGTATTACTTTTCATTACAGTGTCAAGAGAGTGGGGCATAGATTATCTTTTTTATCTGTGTCGCTGGCAATGAACTGCAGAGCTGGCCTAATGGAAAATCATTAAAAGACAGAAGTAGATAGTTATATATGACATACTGTACATATAATGGTGTCACAAAACTGTCCACAGAGCGAGGAGGTCAGAAAGAGGTATATGTAGTAACTCAGACACTATCCATGAAGAGTTGTTTTGGGGGGGGGGCTTGGGGGGGAGAGGAGGAAGGAAGATGCTGTCTTATCACTCATGAACTCACTTTGGCTTTTGTTACTTTTTCTCCTCCTTCTTCCTTGCTTTCTGCATAGGAATGTGCTGAGGCTAAAAAGAGGAGTGCCTGGGTACCCAGAAGAGCAGGTTTTTGTAGTCAGGAGGAGACCCAAAGGAAGATTAGTGGCTTAAGAGGACCTGCAGTGAAGAGAATAAAAGGGGAGTTAAGGCTTCTTGGTAGGGTTACCCGATGAACATGTCCTCTTTTTAGAGGACTGTCTAGGCTCCCGGACAGACTTTCCAAAAGTTGGCATTAGTCTGGTGTTTGGAAAGTCACGACGAGCACCGGCCACGTCTGGAGGGCCTCTGAGTAAGCACAGATTAGGTCACATGCATCCGCGCATGCTGCAGGCCCTCCAGAAGCGGCTGGAGCTTGCCCGGAAGAAGAGGAGACTTCCTGGGGGTGGGGCTGAGGGCGGAATAGGGCAGGATCATGTGTCCGGGGTTTCCCGGAGAAAACTATGGTAACCCTACTCCTTGAACTCAATATTCAAAAGAGTTTAAATGGGCGGAAGAGGATGAGACCCAGATGCTGAAAGCTGCACCATAATTGGCAGGCGCCTGCACAATCAGTGCCGGTCGTATGTCACTCAGATTTACAGCACTGTTTTCAGGATTGCGGCCTGTGTCAAAGGTAGGCCCTGGAAATGTAGGCCAGGGATTTCTGGCGCCTACCTTCTCAACGTAGAATCATGCTTAGCAGCGCTGAGAGAGGGACCTTGGGGTGATTGTGTCTGAGGATCTAAAGGCATCCAAACAGTGTGATAAGGTGGTGGCTGTAGCCAGAAGGATGTATATAAAGAGGAATAACCAGCAGAAGAAGGGAGGTGTTGATGTCCCTAGAGTATTGTGTTCAGTTTTGGAGGCCGTATCTGGTAAAGAATATAAAAAGTCTTGAAGTGGTCCAGAAGAAGGCGACCAAAATGGTAAGGGTTTTGAACCAAAAGAAGTATGAGAAGAGACTGGAAGACCTAAATATGTATACTCTGGCGGAGAGGAGGGACAGGGGAGATATGATACAGATGTTTAAATACTTGAAATAGAACCAAATCTTTTCCAGAGAAGAGAAAATGGTAAAACTAGAGGGCATAATTTGAGGTTACAGGGAGGAAGACTCAGGAGCAATGTTAGGAAATTATTTTCATGGAGAGGGTGGTAGATACCTGGAATGCCCTCCAAAGGACAGTGGTAGAGAGGAAAACGGTGATGGAATTTTAAAAAGCATGGGATAAACCCAGAAGATCTCTAATTAGAAAATTAAGGATGTAAATTAAAGAACTAAGGCCGGTACTGGATAGACTTGCACAAACTGTGTCCAATATGTGGTGATTTGGTGTAGGATGGGATGGGGAAGGCATCAATGGGAACTCCAGTAACATGGAACGTGAGAATGTTACTGGCCAGACTTAATGGTAGATATCCTGCAAACAGGATGGTTGGATAGGCTGGAGTGAGTTTGGATGGCAACTTCAGCATTTGGAACGTAGGACAATACCAGGTAGACTACAGTTTATGACTCAAAAATATCAAAGAGACAAGTTAATTTAATAATGTGTTTTTAATGGATATAATTAATGGACAGACTGGATGGACCTTTCAGGTCTTTATCTGCCATCATTTACTATGCTACCATGTTATTATGAACGTAAACCTCACCCATAACCAAGTCTCTTTTGACGTCTGGAGCCACTAACTGCCTCTTTTACAAAGCCGCGGCCCATAGAGATTCAAAGGGCTTCGGGGCTGTTGCCACGCGGCTTTGTAAAAGAGGCCATAAGTGTCTGTGAAGATGCGATTCCAGCATCATAGGCTTTAGGTACCTCGTGGTGCCTACTTTTTTCTTTTAATTTGTTTTTAATGGTGCAATCAATCACCATGCCATTAATAGCCAATTAAAACAATTAACAGAGGCACTGTTAGCGTGCCTTCTAGCACCTTCCTAATGGTGCCACTTTTAGAATCCAGGCCTGAGTGCCTCAGGAGTGATTATTCAGCTGCATTTAGGACGTTAGCAGCATGAGCTATTATTAAAACATTGTTGTACTGTTAACCCCAGTTATTAGTGACTAGGTCTCATTGCGTAAAATGGGGGCAATATTCAGTTGGCAGTAGTAAGCGTTTCTTTAAAGGCTGTCGCCAGCTATATTAGCCCCAGATATTCAGTGCTGCATCACGTGTAGGCATCATAACTGAAGCCCTCAAATGACTCAGGACCATCCCTACCTTAGCATACTGAAAAGGTCTTAAAAGAAACGTGTTAAATTAACAGAATATTTCTAGATCAGTGTCTCGCAAACTTTCTGGCCGGCGATACACTAAATCCAGTGCCCAAGCTGGAAGTGCGCGGACGTCAACTCAATGATGTCACACAAATGCGCGGAGGCCCATCTGGCCACGACCTGCTTCGATGAAGGGATCCGGGCGGTGCGGGAGAGAGGAGGCGAGACACCGGCCAGGAGGAGAGTCGTCCACGCCGGCTGACTTCCTACAGGATGTGCCTCTCGACGCGAGAGGCACGTCCTGCAGGCAATCAGCCAGCGTGGGCGATTCTCCTCCTCGCCAGTGTGTCATGGCACATCTGAAATCTCAGGAGGCACACAGTTTGCGATACACAGTTCTAGATTATGCCCTTTCAGCAGTTATATCCAACTATGATCAGTTTTGACTTCCTTTGTCTTGACTGCAACAAATAAAAGTTTTATTTTTTTCTATTCTGGAAAACATAGGGTTAAAAGGCCCTGCTAAAAGTAATGGATCTCTTTCTCTGCTTCATTACCGTCATGGATTCTCACTGACAAGACCCGTTTCATTCATTTTGTATTGTTATATTTCACTGACTTCCCGGAGAGACTTTTGTGCCCTGGCTGCCCTAACCCTCGCTCATGCAGAATTTGGAGAACCATTGCAGGGTTGGGTTGAACTTCAAAGCCCCAGAAGAAGATAGGAAAACATCAACACAGAAAAAGGTCAATGGGTTCGTATTCTTTTTTGCTTGTTTTGCTGTTCTTGTTTACTTTCATTTATTATTGCAACCTTTTCAGATTACTTTCTTTATTTGGCAGAAGTCACACTTCTTCCACGGAGAGGAAGCTATTCTAAATGCAGAGTTCTTATTGTAAGTCTCGTTTTTATTGTTTGCAGTCCCCAATTCCCCATTCCTCAGAATAGTAAACAACAAAATGAAATACAATGGTAGGGCTTTATTGTAGAGAATGACACGGGGAAAAAAAATCTGTCCCCACCACCGGACCACCATCTCCTTCATTGCCCCGTCCCCACCGTCCCCTTCACCGCCCCATCCCCTTAGCATCCACCCTTCCCTCTCGCCACCTCACTGCCCTTCGGTACCCCTCGCGCGGTCCGTGCATCTCCCTCCCTCCCCCTTACCTTCACGGCGCATTTTAAGGTTTGAGTAGCTTGCTGAAAGCCGCCAGAGTGTTCGTGCAGTTGTGTGCGTGTGTGGAAGTTGCGTCAGAGGAGAAGCTTCTGCCCATACACGCACGCGACTGCACGTATGCTCCGGTGGCTTTCAACAAGTCTCAAACCTTAAAACGCGCCGCAAAGGTAAGGGGAGGGAGGGAGATAGATTCGGGTAGGTAGGAAGGAGGGAGGGGGGGCCGCGTGCAATCGGTGACCGCGCGCGTTCCCTCCCTTAACTGTGGGGACAAGGCACTATGGGGTGGTGGATGGTCTTGTCCCCGTACCTGCGGTGAGCACCTTTCCCCCTGCACCGTTTTGTCGGATTACCTGCGGCTACTCACGGGTAACATCCACCGTGTCATTCTCTACTTTGTTATTCAAGAATTATCTCCTTATGGAGGAGTAACATACAAAGCTGCAGCAAAAGGTGGCCTTAGCGCTCTCACACGGGTCTTTCCCACATGCTAATGCTACATTTTGCAGCAGCCAGAAAATGGTCGATGCTCTATTTTCTTGTTAATTTTTATTTTTGGACTGAGTCAGAGAGGAATTTGATAGGTGCTTTGCCAGGGGATAGCCAGTGTTTTATTTAACTCTTTTAGACAAGAATACTTACTCTTAATAACTGGATTATCTTTTGGGTGTTTTGGTAAGGGGGTGGATATTGCTAGATGAATAGGAATCAGATTCCACAACTCTTGTTCTCATTGAATCCAACTAGGCTTACGAGAGGGTGCTGAAAAGTTCTCAGCCCAACCTATCAACTTCCTAAATTCTGAGCATTATTTTGCCATGGTATCTGAAAGGAGTATTATCTTATTTTGTTATGTGCCAACTTGCAGAAATGAAATGCTATGTTTTGACATTGTTTCAGATCATTGATTGAACCATATCCATATCATTCTCTTCTTGGTTGGGCTGAGAACTTTTCAGCACCTCCTCGTATAATCTGCATCAGAATCTTGCCATTGAAAGACGTAACATAGTAACATAGTAACATAGTAGATGACGGCAGATAAAGACCCGAATGGTCCATCCAGTCTGCCCAACCTGATTCAATTTAAATTTTTTATTCTTAGCTATTTCTGGGCAAGAATCCAAAGCTTTACCTGGTACTGTGCTTGGGTTCCAACTGCCGAAATCTCTGTTAAGACTTACTCTAGCCCATCTACACCCTCCCAGTCATTGAAGCCCTCCCCTGCCCATCCTCCACCAAACGGCCATACACAGACATAGACCGTGCAAGTCTGCCCAGTAACTGGCCTAGTTCAGAGATGACAGAGATGTAGGCTTTGTGGTACAAAACAAATCCAGGAACATCACTTTTGTCTCTTTTAAGCCTTTTAATGACAAGCCTGGAATTTTTGGAATGCAGGAAGAAACGTATTAACAAGTGTTCTACTTGCTGATAAAATTTCCTGTGATAGAGTATAGGAATCATACTAAGAATGAAATCAACTTTAATTGTCACCATTATTTTAATAGTCTAATGGCTCCATTTACTAAGTTGCGCTGTATTGCTGCACGCACTAGACGCTAACGCCACCATTGAGTTGGCGTTAGTCTTGGCGCATAGCGTGGGGTTAGCACACACGGCAATGCAGTGTGCGCTAAAAACGCTAGCGCACCTTAGTAAAAGGAGCCCTAAGTTTCAAGCCTACCCTACCATGTACATTGGAGAGGAGCCCAGGATAACATTACCATTTGGATGATGTCTTACAAATTTTCTCTACTGTTTCTGAAATAGTGGTATAAAGACATTCTAAGTACCTGATTTTCTGAGCTGATCACACCAAGCCAATCAAGGAGGTCAAATCTGGGGTCACATGAACAGTGAGTGGGAGAATCTCCATTTTTGCTGGTTAATTTTATATCCTGAAAAGAGAGAAAAAAAAAGGCCCTTATATAGCAGAATGGCCTTCTTCAGTAGTACCATTTGACTACAGCTATGGGTCACTGGTATTATTTTGAACCTGGTGCCAGCAGAGTGACTGGGGATCACTCTTGCTCCATCCCCAGTATGCACCAGGGATTGAAAGGGTAGAGGTGGTGAGCTTTTGAAGAAAGGAGGGGCCATTGAGGGAGTTGTGAAAACAGGGGTTCTCAGGGGCTTTGTGGAAAGAGGGCCAACATGGGAGGTTTTGTTGAAAGGGGGCTATCGGCATCATATGAGCTGAGGGGTTCTTCAGGGAGATATGTGCTGAGGGAAACATGAGGAGAGGATATACGATAGGGGATCTTTGGAGCAGGAGGATATATGATGGGGGGCTTTGAAGGAAGGGTCGGTTCAGCCATTATTAGCAACAGACTGCAGCTTAGCAGCCAAATGCACCTAGGCAATATTAATGATGCTGCCTGTGGTAACTACCCTCCCCCCCCCCCCCACCCAATCTCCTGTTGCCTCAAATACTCATTTAGATTAAAAGCTCTATGGGGCATGGATTTATTGTACTTGAATTCTAACAATATTTGGAAAAAATCGGCTAAAATTCCAAATTTAGTATAGGTACAAGATCCTTTATCCAAAAACCGAAAAGCTCTGAACACCGAAATTTGACGCAAACTTATAGTAGTCAATTTCCTCGACATGACACACTGAAACTGATACAGATACATGCTTTTCTCCTGATCTCTGCACAATTCAGGTCAGAGGGCTGGAAAGTGGCAAAAAAGAGTGGCAGATTCCACTCAGGGTGGCAGTGAGAAGCAGGAAAGGTCAGAAGGCGGACTTAACATTATCATCCCGAAAACTAATTCCTGATTCCAAGAATTTTGGATAAAGGATCTTGTACCTGTATTAGCAACATAGCTCCTATTGGGAAAACAGAAAAATATGGTGTACACAGAAACCAAATGCTAGCAGAATACCACATGCTGGTCACACTGATTAAAAAAAAACAAAAACCCAAACAACCCTACTAGCTACAGAATAAGTGAACTCAAATCAGAATATTATGACTGGTATAAATCAGACATTTACTTCTCGTGCTACTTTAACCTTGGATATACATACTAAATTGCAAGCCCAGGATTTAAATATAGAGATTTTGGCTCAAAAGTGTGAAAAGTTGGAACGGATGAAGGCATTGCATGCAGGGTTAGTTCAGAATAAAATGGTTGTCCATTGTTGGTTGCAAAATGTGGTGAAATCCCTTAGGTCCCTTAACTTAAGGATTCTGGATTTTACAAAGTCTGCTCTTCCACCTCCTTTTTCAGAGGTATCTAAGGGAGATTTTAGAAATTTCTGAGGAATATTATAACGCAGGCAGCAAAACTAGACAGCCACATCTCCAATTTACTGATCTCAGCGACAAACTACAATACCTTCAGGAGGGAAATAAAAACCAGGTTATTCAAGAAATATGTCAAGACAAACTCCTGATACAACCAATAACTTCACTTCATCACCAGACTATAAATATTCCAGCCAATAACTTCCCTATAATCTTCTGGATAGGACCGGAATCTCATCCTTTTGTAATCTGCCTAGAACCGCAAGTTATTGGCAGAATGAAAGACACTGGAAATTGAAAATTGGAAGACTGGGCATCCAAATGGCAGATGAAATTTAATGTGGACAAATGCAAAGTGATGCACATTGGGAAGAATAACCTGAATCACAGTTACTGGATGCTAGGGTCCACCATGGGGATTAGCGCCCAAGAAAAGGATCTGGGTGTCATCGTAGACAATACAATTAAATCTTCCGCCCAATGTGTGGCGGCGGCCAAAAAAGCAAATAGGATGCTAGGAATTATTTAAAAAAGGATGGTTAACAAGACTAAGAATGTTATAATGCCTCTGTATCGCTCCACGGTGCGACCTCATCTGGAGTACTGCGTTCAATTCTGGTCTCCTTATCTCAAGAAAGATATAGTGGTGCTAGAAAAGGTTCAAAGAAGAGCGACCAAGATGGTAAAGGAGATGGAATTCCTCTTATATGAGGAAAGACTAAAACAGTTAGGGTTCTTCAGCTTGGAAAAGAGACAGCTGAGGGGAGATATGATTGAAGTCTACAAAATCCTGATTGGAGTAGAATGGGTGTAAGTGGATCAATTTTTCACTCTGTCAAAAATTACAAAGACTAGGGGACACTTGATGAAGTTATAGGAAAATAATTTTAAAACCGATTGGAGGAAATTTTTTTTCACTCAGAGAATAGCTAAGCTCTGGAACACGTTGCCAGAGGATGTGGTGAGAGTGGATAGTGTAGCTGGTTTTAAGAAAGGTTTGGACAAGTTCCTGGAGGAAAAGTCCATAGTCTGTTATTGAGAAAGACATGGGAGAAGCTACTGGTTGCCCTGTATCAGTAGCATGGCATATTGCTACTCCTTGGGTTTTGGCCAGGTACTACTAGTGACCTGGATTGGCCGCTGTGAGAACGGGCTACTGGGCTTGATGGACCATTGGTCTGACCCAGTAAGGCTATTCTTATGTTCTTAGTGCAAAATATTTTATCTCATCACAAGAGGAGGTGGAAGAATGAATGCCAATGGAGAAGGGGAAGAGAATATAAGAGATGATATAGGTACTGCCTTTCTATGCTACAACCAAAGCAGTTTACATTTATCATATGCAGGTATTTCTCTGTGCCTAGTGGGCTCATGCACTAAGTTGTGTTTTTTGTTTGTTTGGGGTTTTGGGTTTATTTTTTTTTAACTTGGGGCAAGTTGTTAGAAGAGTGACTTTATTAGCCACTATTTTCTCTCCACATCTGTTCTGATACTGTATTTTAAGGTCACTGGAAGTTATTCATGGAACACCAAGTCCACATTTTTTCCAAACCTATCTCAAAAAGTCCAGGCTAGAAGGTAGAAGATTCTGGAGATTCCCTTAGGGACAGTATTTTTGGGTCAATTTGCTTGTAAAAATATAATTTGATATGCAATAACGCTTTTATGAATAGTAAGTAAACAGAATAGTTTGATCTAAGTATTGGGTAGGAGGTCCTTGAAGTTGAGTAGTCTCAGGACCAAAACACACGAGACAATCGAGTGCCGACAATACGGAGCAGACAATCGCGCACAGGACATCAGCACACCAGACTTAAACTTAATTTTAAAGTGCTCCGAGGGTGTGTGTGTGTTGGGAGAACCCCCCTACTTAAGTTAGTACTATTGCCACTGCCGTGGGGGGGGTGTGGGGGAACCCTCCACATTACAGAGGAAATTGATGTTTTTCCCTAAAAAAGGGGAAAACGCCTCTTCCCTCTATAATAGGGGGTTCCCCCCAACACCCCCACCCAACGGCAGCACAAACAGTACTAACTTAACTGCAGGGGGTTCCTTCCCCAAACCCCCACTCGGAGCACTTTAAAATTAAGTTTAAGTCCGGTGCGCTGATGTCCTGCACACGATTGTCTGCTCCGTATTGTCAGTGCTCGATTGTCCTGCGCGTTTTCGACTAGGAACCAAGTTGAGTGGGTGAGCATAATAATTTGAGATGATATGATATCTCTAAATATGAATGTTTCCTCTCTTTATTGCTTTTAGCTCCCTCACTTCAGAGTTCTTCTTGGCTTAATCCTCCACTGCCCCAGGTACATTAGATAGTTTGAGTCAGATAGGGAAATGCTTGACGCACCCATATGTAAACCGCTTTGAATGTGGTTGTAAAACTACAATAAGATGGTATATATAAGTCCCAATCCCTTTCCCTTTTTCTTGGGCCAAAATATCAGGCAGACTCAAGGAGGTATGAATTCATTGTACCAAATCTCTTATTTTCTCTGCTTCCTTTTCATTTCTTAAGTTGATATTCAACATTACTGTGAAATGCTGGAATTAAAAATAAAGTAAATATGAAGTGACTACAGATTATAAATAGAAATATGCCAACATAAACCAAACAGTTTCCCCAGAGTGATTGCTTTTCTTTGCTCTGCTCTGTACACTGTGTCCTCCCCTCCCTTCCTCTTTCCTGCATATTGCCTGAGAGGGGAAAAAGATGGAGCAGGAAGCAGAGGGTTGTTCTCTGCTGCCTGAGCTTTGGAGCACTGGCCAACAGAGTAATCGGGCAGTCATATATGCTCAAGCATATCATAGTTTTTGAGCTCAAACCCACACTTGTTGCATTCTAGGCAGTTACTGAAGTCTGCATAGAGGAAGAGCTGACCCTGCCCAAGACTAATCTATAGACAACATATATGATAACACTGAAATTATAATAGTATATGAACACAGATGGTATTAAATAGGTAAAATGTATGTATATTTAGGGTATATATATTCTACATAGCATACCCAGACTGTATACTCAACCAAAAGAAAGACTAAACGTAAAGGATAAATGCACCATACTATGATGCCCCAAAGCACCAAAACCAACAATGACCAGCATCTGAAGCTCAGGTATGAATAACTATCACAGAAACACTGTAACTCTATATTATAACACCAATACTAAAGCTTAAATAGTGAAGCTCAATTATAACACCTCTACTGAAGATCAAGTGTTGTAACACATAAGAACATAAGAATTGCCATACTGGGACAGACCGAATAGCATAATTTTTATTTTTTTTCTGAAAATTTTGTAGTCTGGGGTCGTGATCAGTAAATTAGAGAATTGGTAGTCTAGTTTTGCTGCTTGTGTGGCTAGAACGCCATCGTATAGTTTTTTTTCGTCTGACATCTCTGATTGGAGGGTGCGTGAATGGTGTGTGGGTTCTCCCATGTCTGGTATAATAATATTCTAATGTATATTTTTTACTCTGAAGATGAGTCTGATTGCTGTGTTTAAATCATTTGCAATTTGTTTTGTAAAGAGGAATTTAAGCCCGCGTATAGCAAGTTGTAGTAGTCAAGCTGTGGTAAGACCAGCATTTGAACTAGGATGGCAAAGTACATTACATTACATTAGTGATTTCTATTCCGCCATTACCTTGCGGTTCAAGGCGGATTACACAAGAGTTGTCAGGAAGTTACAAGAACTGTAACATTACATAAGAATTGTCGTAAGAATTACATAAGAATTGTTGAGAAGTTAAGGAGATACATGTTGGGTAATTAGAAACAGTTTAAATTAGATATGGGTGGAGTGTGTGGCAGGTGGAGTTTGGGAAGGAACTGGTCGTGTTAGATAGGTTGGATCAGTCTTAGTTGCTTCAACCTGTAGAAGGTTTTTCTCCATAAGCTAGGAGATCTGGGGTTCTTATGAGAGAGTAGAGTCGAGTATGATTCCGAGGACCTGGGCCATTTTGTCTATGTTTAGGGTAGATCCTGATGGTAGTAGCAGGGATGTGGGGACTATCTGAAGTGAGTTGTTCAACCATAGTAATTTGGTTTGGTTGTTTTTAGCTTGAAGCTCATAAGGGGGGGCGGAGGGCAGTCCGCCACGGGTGCCATGATGGTGGGGGTGCTGGCACCCCTCCTCCTCTCCACGCCCTCCGTCTTTTCCCACTCCTCCCCTCGCCACGGACGGGCCCTCCCTTCCCCCATACCTCTAGCTGCTCACATTTGCGAGCAACATCTTCAATGTGTTCCTTGCAACCACGTTAGCTCTCCCACTGATATCACTTCTGGGTGCCACACATAGGAAGTGATGTCAGAGGGAGAGCCACCGGGGTCGTGAGGAGCATGATGAAGTTGTTGCTTGCAGCGGTGAACAACTAGAGGTATGGGGGAAGGGAAAGGGGTGCCCAGTAGGGGGGAGCGGGGAAGGAGTGGGGGGAGGCAGAGACAAGGGCAGGGGAGGGGCACTTCTGCCCCGGACGCCACCCACCCTCACTATGCCACTGCTTGAGTTTGTTACGTAACACCCAAGAGTAGATTTTTTTCTGTGCCATGTGCTACTTTTGTGGATGTTTCACTCAAGTCAGTTCCAAGTGGAATGAGTAGAAAGATCTCATCTGCATAGAACAGTGTTTCTCAACCTGTGTTACGTGTTCCTAGGGGGTACATGGGCCACCTGTTGGGAGTATGCGGGCTGACCACTGCCCAGGATCTCTCCCTGCCTGCCCCCTGCTGAAGCCACCGTTGATTCCTCCCTAACACCCGATATGTTACATCCAGTCGGCCGCTGCCCCCATCGCCGCCACCTGACATGCTCCATCCAGTCATCCACCGCCACAACTCTGGCCAAGGAAGGGCCAGATGCATGCAGCGATTGCGCACTGCCTACCCACAAGCCTTCCCCCCGATATCAATTCTGACATTGGAGAGAAGGTTCCGGGCCAGCAAAGCAGCGAATGGCTGACCCAGAATCTTCTCTCCAATGTCAGAATTGACATCGGGGGGTGGGGAGGGGAAAGGCTTGTAGGCCGGTGGCGTGCAATCAATGCACGCACCTGGCCCTTCCTTGCCTGGAGTTGCGGCGGTGGTGGGGGACAATTGGATGGAGTGTGTCGGGGGTGGTGGTGGAACGGGGGGGTGTAGTATGGCACGTGGCAGGGAGAAATCGGCAGCTGCTTCAGCAGAGGGCAGGCAGATTTCGGCGCGGACCAGCTTTGGGGGATGGAGGAAGGGGGTGGGACAAAGGCTGGAAGGCAGTGAGAGGGAAGGGGCATAAACTCGGGACACAGAAGGAAGGGAGGGGCATGAATGTGGGACACAAGGGAGGAAGGAAGGGGGAACTAACTTGGGACATAGGAGGGAGGGAGGGAATAGAAAGGGACAATTGTTGGCCCTGAGTGTATGAGTGAGAGGGAAAGAGATAGTGCACATGGGGAACAGAAGAGGAAAATTGGGCATAGAGAGAGAGAGAAGTGAGGTAGAGATGCCTGGGGAATAGAAGGATGAGAGGGAGAAATGTTGGATATGGTGGTGGAGAGGAAACAGAGGGATAGAGTGAAGGGGATGCAAGGGGGAGGAATGTTGGGCATAGTGATGGAGGGAGAGATGTGGCATGGTGTTGGAGAGGGGTGATAGAAGGAGAAATGGGCATGTGACTGGTGGGCAGTGGTGAAAAATGCTGCACATGATCTGAGGAATGAGAGAGGAAGAAAAGTTGGACTCATGGAGGGGAAGTGAGAGATGTTGGTTGGGGAATGGAATTAGGTCTGGAGGAGAGGAAGCATGCAGGAGGCAGAAAGAAAGAAATATCGTATGCACAGTCAGAAGGAAGTGCAACCAGAGACTCATGAAATCACCAGACAACAAAGGTAGGAAAAATGATTTTATTTTCAATTTAGTGGTCGAAATGTGTCAGTTTTGAGAATTTATATCTGCTGTCTATATTTTGCACTATATTTATCTATTTTTCTATAGTTGTTACTGAGGTGGCATTGCATATTTTAAAGTCATCTGCCATGACCTCTTTGAAAACCTACCAAATAATTAACATTTTCTCTGCTTGCAGTGTGCTTTATGTTTTTAAATTTTGTGGTTACCATTACGTATTAATAAGTTTATATTGTGTGTATATGAAAAATGGATGGAAGAAATTACATTATAATTAATATTATTATTATGGGGGTGGAATCAGGGGCAGAGTTTGGGCGGGTCAGGGGCGGAGTTTGGGCGGAACTTGGGCATGGGTACTCGATTGGTATTTGTTAGGCTTAGGGGGTACTAGGCTTGAAAAGGTTGAGAAACACTGGGATAGAAGGCATTATCCCTACCACTACTACTATTTATTATTTCTATAGTGCTACCAGACGCATGCAGTGCTGTACTTTAAACCAAAGCCGGTGTTAGGGGGGAGCAAAGAGAGGCAGCTGCCCTGGGCCCCACAGCTCTAGGGGGCCCCGTGAGCTGGCATATCCTCCCCCTTGAAGGTCCTGCACCTCAGTGCAGCTGCCAGTCCACCCCCTCCGACATTTATTCCGGAGCAAAGTTGGCAGCCTCACTGAAGTGCAGGCCGGCTCTGCTCCAGAAGAAGTAAGTGACGTCGGAGGGAGTGGACCGGCAGGACCTTGCCGCAACTCCCTGCGTCTGCCGGTCCACCCCCCTCCGACATCACTTACTTCTTCCTGAGCAGAGCCGGCAGCTGCAGTCATCGTAGGACCTTGCTGCATGGCACTGGTTTGGAGGGAGAGAGAAAAGAGCATAGAAGGGTGGTAGAGGGAGTGAAAGGGGGCAGGGTGGTATGGAAGGATGTTGGGGAAGGGTGGTATGGAAGGGTGGTGGAGGAAGAGAAAGGGGGCTGATGCTGATGGAATTGATGTTCAGGGAAAGGGGAGAGAGACATAAGGGGGGTGGAGTTGGGTTGGAGGGAAAGAAAGTGGGCAGATGCTGATGGAAGTGGGGTGAAGGGAGAGGAGAGAGTGAAATGCCAGACCATAGGGGTGTGGGAGAGGGAAGGGAAAGAGAGGAGAGAGATGCCAGACCATTGGAGGAGGGAAGGGAAGAAGATGGATGCCAGACCAATGGGGGTGAAGGGAAAAATGGAAGGGGGAGGCATAATTTCTGGAAGGGGCATAGAAGGAGAGAAGATGCCATATAGAAGGGGCAGAGAGAGGGTAGATAGTGGATGAAAGGAAGAGAATGACAAGAAGATGAGGAAAACAGAAACCAGAGAAGACAAAGGTAGACAAAAAAATTCTATTTATTTATTTTTTTGCTTTAGGGAACATGTGTCACTGTTTCTGTGGTGTTGCATTGTATGCAGAGTCCAGCTGCTTGGTGGTTCAATTTAACCTTTGTCTACGTATTTCTATTTTATCCCCCCTTTTACATAACTGTAGAGCTTTTTTAATGCTGGCCGTGGTGGTAATAGCTCTGATGCTCAGAATTCTATGAGCATCTGAGCTGTTACCACCGAGGCTAAAAACCACACTACAGTTTTGTAAAAGGGGGAGGGGTTAGTTGTGATTACATATTCCATACTAGGCGAAGGTGTTTTCTGTGTTCTGTGTGTTCGAAAGACATGGTTTTCTGTTAGGATTGACGATGCAGGATTGATCTGTACTAGTCTGACTTGTTTAGTTTTACAATGGGTGTATTGCTGTTGTACTGCTCACAGCAGTATGTACGATGCTGCCTTTTCCTAGGTACTCATGTGTGACATGTGGACTGTTACTAAAAATCATGTTTTTAATACAGATGGGGGGAGGGTCAAAAAATGATGGGCCCCGGGTGTCACATATGTGTGAAGAAGTCATTTAAAATTGTTTTATACGTATATGGTAGTAATTGTGGGTATGGAAATTGAGAGAGGGGCCCCCTCCTTAATTTCTGCCCTGGGTCCCAGCATGTCTAAAACTGGCCCTGCTTTAAACACACAAGAGACAGTCAAGAGCTCATGAAAAGGTTGAATAATATGAGGGATAGTGGGGATAATCTTTTCAATTGAGAATATCTGTCATCTGGGATGAGAGGTTCAAAATCATTCCAGATTTGATCGGCTGTGCAAGGGTCTCTGATTTGGGGATCTGGCTGGAATACTGGATTGTAGTGTTTTGAAGGTTATTTATATCAGTTTATACTTCTTTGATCTTGTTTAAGAAAAAGTTAGCTAATTTCTGTGCTGGTCAACTAATTTCTGTGCTAGTTAGCTAATTTCTGTGCTGTGCGAAAATTCGCAGGAACCATTCAGGAAGCCACTTAGCGCCGACCAGCAGCACCAAAGCACATTCCTGCTCAGTACGGCTCAGTGGTTGTAAGCCAGAACTCACAGTAGGCAGTGACCAACCAGATTAGCAGCGGGCAGGATGGCGGAAAGGTATAGATAGGTATAGACCACTTCTCAGGCGATGGGCCTGATGGGCCACCGCGGGAGCGGACCGCTGGGCAGGATGGACCTATGGTCTGACTCAGCGGAGGCAACTTCTTATGTTCTTATGTTCTTATGTTCTTGCTCCTGCCCGCTACACCTCTGGACCACCAGGGATTCCAGTGGCAGAGGAGGTACGATGGGCAGGGAGGGGGGACACAGGGTACAGAGCTTGGCGGCCTGGCAGAGACCTGCAAAAAGTTTGGGAGGGGGCGGGTGGGCGCTGGCCCAAATTTAAACCAGGACCCCTATTTTTTGGCCCTAAAATCCCAGTTTATATTCGAGTATATACGGTAGTAATCTTTAGTAAAAGACTCCTCTAGGCCCCCTTTTATTACACGGGTTAGGGTTTTTTATCGTCGGCTGCAGCAATAAAAGCTCTGATTCTCATCGAATTCCTATGAGTGTTGGAGCTTTTACTGCCATGGCCAGCGATAAAAAACACTAACACAGTGTGATAAAAGGGGATCTTAATTTGTTTTTTTCTTAAAACAACCTCCTCAAGGTGACATGAAATTAACATCTTTCAACCCCTGACACTATCCTTCCGATATTTAGTGGTACTTAGCCAGCTATCTACCGATATTCAAAGGGAGACAGCCAGCGACCAACTATGTCGTACGACATAGCCAATCATTGCCAATATTCAGTGGCTTGCCAGCTAATGCTAGGGGCTAGATAGACTCACCTAAAAAAATGCAGGTGTATCTTTCACCATTTTGCCTTAGTGGGCCAGCCGCTAAGTTCAAGGTGGCAAGCTTTACTCCAGATAGTCAATGCTGGTTGTCAGATATGGCTCCAGCATTGAATATCTAGGATCGCTACAGATTGCGGGATGTAGCCAGGCTGTCTCCTGATGTCTCAATAACAGGACCTATGGTTTTAGATATTTTTTTTGCAAGTCTAACTAAATTTCAGGCTCCATAAAAATTCCATTCCTAAAGGACAAAATTTAGATAAATGTTAAATTACATTTTCCTACATTAGATTTCTGTTTTTCTCAAAATATTAAAGTTGAAAGGATCAAATGTCCTACGAACATTTCCCGTTTTGCGTCCATGGGAAAAATACCTATTACATCTGCCCCAAAGAATTTTGGAGCCAGCTGAGTTTGAGCTCAGCTTCTGGCAACGCCTCCAGGTACGGATGTTTTTCTTTAGCTACATGGGGAAAATCTTAAAACAAACAGAAATATATAAGACTGGCCAAGAGAATTGAGAACTGTCCTTCCCTCCTGGCATTAATACAACCTCAGCTCTTTATCTCAGTCTCATATTGTACAATTGTATCGATTAAGATACTATTAAAATGGGAACATTCTACTTTCTGGTTCATTCTCTTGATTTAGTTGAAGGCAGACCTGAAAAAATTAGTGGTCAACATTAGAAGATCATACTGGAAAATTACTGGCACAATTACAGATTTAATACAACCAGGCACTACAGGTCCTTTTACTAAGGCGTGCTAGACGTTTATATTCTATGGACATGTTAGCATTTAGCGCGTGGTAAAACGGCTAGCGCGCCTTAGTAAAAGGACCCCCTAGGTGAGGTAGAACTACAGGCAAATCGCACTCCCCAAACATAGGCAATTAAAACAGGAAACGATCCACAGGTTCTACGGGGTTCGAAGCTTGAAGAAAATCTACTTTTTCATCATAAAGGCTGACAACCAGGGAAGCCCAGTTCAAATGCCATTGCTGCTCATTGTGATGTTTGAGAAGTCTAGTGGTTAGAGCTGCTGCCTCAGCACCCTGAGGTGTTGAGTTCAATCCCCGCCTGCTCCCTGTGACTCTGGGCAAGTCACTTAACCCTCCATTCCCCAGGTACCTCAGTTAGATTGTGAACCTGCTGGGACAGCGAGGGAAAATACTTACGAGGGGGCCGCTGAGAAGTTCCCAGGCCAACCAACAATGTTGGGGGAAGTCTCCATCGAGGGTATACATTTAGTCCAGCGATTTTTCACTTTTTCCATCCTGTATAATAGCGTTATGCGCCGGTAGATGCCTCCAGAAGCACAATTACAGTGTCTTTTGTTTAGGCGCTGGTAGGCGCTTTAAATTTAACGTTGCTTGCTGTTTCAAACAGTGTTTACCAATTAACTTAGCTGCCTAGGGTTAGGCACCATTTATAGAATTTCCCTCCGGCTCTGATTCTATAAAAAGCACCTACCATTAGGCACCTAGATATATATCGTGACCTTAAAATTACAGGGTTCTAAGTGACAATTTTCAGTATTTTTAACTCCGATGACTTCCGGGTTCTATCTGACATGTAGATGTTACAACACTCACGAGGATTTATTGCAACTTAACCATTCCTTCATTTCATAAGAAATTACATGGTTCTATGTACAGAAATTAGTCTATGCATGGGATCACAAGGTTCTAACTGCGAGCCAACAGCATTGCGATGCTTTGTACAGTTAGAACCATTTACCAGTTAGAAGCTCTGACATCGGAGGGAAGCCTTCTGGGTCGGCTTCGGTGGAGGCGGGGAATGCAGCTGGAGGGCATGGGATTCCTTGCGGAAGTGGCAGCAGTGGTGGTGTCCATTAAGGAGGAAGGGGTCAGGAGACCCGTGCAGTGTCGCGTACTCCCAACAAGTGAAGTGGCTCACGTACCCCTAAAGGTATGCGTACCACATGTTGAGAAACTCTGATCTAAATTCCTTGAGAACATTGATGGGTTACATATCTGAGCAGCAGAATATGTATGTTTCAAGATGTACTTGTTATTTGCTTCTTTTTTTTTTTTTTAGGAAATTTAACCAATGCACACATTGCACAGAGAGAAAAAAGAGAGAAAAATTATATAACACCAAAAGATGAGGAAAGTAACATGACTAGAAGTGGCAGAGTTTACCTGGAGAATTTGAGTTAAGCTTCTTGGCTGCAGGAATGAATCTGGATATTCGGAACATAGGCACCAAGAAGCAGAAGGGCATCTCTGTGAAGGCACAAGAGCACAAAATCGTTCTGTCAATATTTAGCCACAGCAATCAGGGTTTTAAAAAAAAAATGCCAGCTGCAGTGATAAAAAAATATCAGAATATACAGCACCATTATCCGGATCAGTTCCAGTGCTGAATATCCAGATAATGTAGTCAGCATTGGAACTTATCTTCAAAATTATAATATTCGTTCACCATCCGGAGTACAATCTATAACTTAGAACATAACCAAACACAGATTTCGGGCCAGTTTTGGTACTGAATCCAAAGCCAATTAAAAAAAGGAAATAGCCAAAACATCCAACTACAGAATTCTGAGCGTTAATAGCCGTTTCAGATGCCATGCCAGCTTGTGGGCTCAACCTCCATCTCATGCAAGTTTCTCTAGGCAGGCAACGTGATTCCACTAAACCCGTAGCTAAGCAATTTAAGCTGTGTGAGAGGAAATTCCAAGCTTCAGTTCAGCCTGGACTTAATCTGTATCGCTGCTCTTAAAGATAGTGCAAGTATTGTGCCAGTTTCTTTCCTCAGCGCTATCCCTTAACTAGAAAGTGGAAGTTTGTTGAAAAAATAGCTCAGAAAAAGTGGTTCAAGCACAGCTAGGAAGGAAACCAAAGTATGAGGAGAGAATGGGAATGTCAAGGTAAAGGTCAACAGGCAGCATATTAGGGCTGGATTCAGTAAATGATGCCCAAATTTGGGCCCTGGGGAAAAAAAAAAAAAAAAAAGAGCACCAAACGTTATTCTATAAATGGCACTCCGAGCTTAGCGCTAGTTTTGGGCGTCAGGATTTACATCAACTAAAACCTGGTGTAAATCCTCGTGCTTAAGGCCCTCTTTTACTAAGCCATGGTAGATGTTTCTTCCATGGCCTTGGGGGCGCTAAAAGCTTCAACGCTCACCGGAATTTTAAGAGCATCAGAGCACTTAGCACTCCCGTGCCGCAGATGAAACCTCTACCGCTGCTTAGTGAAAGGGAGGGGGGACTAATTAGACATGGTTCTCCCATACTGCATGCATCTTGAGTAAACACCCTGACATGCCCATGCCCCTCCTGACGCTGAAAAATTTACACAGGTATCTTTATAAACTAGCATTCAGCAAGATGTGGGCATAAATCCAAGTTGTTGCCAATTAGTTCCAAAACCTGATTGTTAGCACCCAATTATTGGGGCTAACTGGCTTGTTAATTAAATTGCACGAGTAAAGTGGGCACACACCCAAATTTGTGCATGCAATTTGTAGAATGTGGGAGTAAATGATACTTTATTCTTGGACTGAATAAAAAGGTGTCACCTATAGCTAATTTGTTGACCCTTACTTCAAGTGGACTTATAAAGTAACCACAATTCTTGGTTTACAATGAAATGCCAAACCCACCTTCATATATGATGCCCTCTACATAACAGACAGCTCAACACAAAAGTACATTAGAACACCATGGAAGAACCAAGCGAAAATGTTGCCAGCTGGACATAAATGATCTTATGCACTTGTACTGTAGATACATCAGGGTGGGCAAAATTGTCACAGGGAGCCCCAAACCTGTCTGAAGTTGATAAAAGGGCAGCCTGCAAGCAAGGATTTGGGCCTCTTGTTTAGCATCTGCCTTGGCCCCCATCATGTGGGCAAGGGGGGCGTCCGCCCCGGGCACCATCTTGCTCAGGGCACTAGCACCCCTCCTCCTCTCTACCCCCCTTCCCAATCTTCCCTCTGCTGCACTTGTGCCCCTTCCTTTCCCCCATACCTTAACTTTGGCGTGAGTAGCCACCAACTTGTTGCCTGTGTTGGCTTCGGCGCTCACTCTGACATCACTTCCGGGACCCGCACCTACAAATGACATCAGAGAGCGCACCAAAGCCAATGCGGGCAGTAAATTGGCTGCTCGCACTGAAGTTAAAAAGGTTTGGGTAAGGGGCGTGTGCGGCAGGGGGCGGGGAAGAGGGTGGGGGAGGAGTGCCACCGCCCCCAGCCACCGCTCACCCTCGCTATGCCACTGCTAGTACCACTCCTGAGATACATGAACACTTTTGCAAACCAAAGGGATAAATACACAATACAATATGAATCACTTTGAACATTAATCACCTTATCAATTTACAGTACAGCCAACCAAAAGATGGCTGTATCCTAGGTACAGATACAGATGTATGCCAATAACATACAATAACAGGGGAGAGTTTTGCCAGAATGTTTTTATGGGGGGTGGGGAGAGGGCTTTCCTTCTGGATGCCTGCTAATGTAACTAAATAAGCACTGCCATACTGGGACAGACCGAAAGTACATCAAGCTTAGTATCCTGTTTCCAACAGTGGTCAAACTAGGTTCAACTACCTTGCAAGATCCCAAAAAAATAAAACAGATTTTATGCTGCTTATCTCAGAAATAAACAATATATTTTCCCAAGTCAATCTTAAATAATGATTTATGTCCAAACCCTCTTTAAACCCTGTTAAGCTAACTACTTTTACCACATTCTCTGGAAATGAATTCCAGAGATCAATTGTACATTGAGTGGAGAAATATTTTCTCTATTTGTTTTAAATTTACTACTGAGTAGCTTCATTGCTTGCCCCTTAGTCCTTGTATTTTTGGAAAGAGTAAACAAGCAATCCACATCTGCTTATTTCATTACATTCAGCATTTTATAGACTTCCGTCATATCTCCCCTCAGCATTTTCTTCTCCAAGCTGAAAGAGCTCTAGTCTCTCTAGCCTTTTCTCATACAGACTCTGTCCCATCCCCTTTCTCTGTACTTTTTCTGATTCCACTCTCTCTTTTTTGAGATATGGTGACCAGAATTGCATACAATATTCAAGGTACAGTCACACAATGGAATGATTCAAAGGCATTATAATATTCTCAGTTTTGTTCTCCATTCCTTTCCTAATAATTTCTAACATTCTATTTGCTTTCTTAGCCACTGGTGAATGTTCAATTATGGGTTCATAGGACATCACTAGTACGGAAGGAGGGCATGGGATCCCTGGCAGTGGTGAGGATGATTTCTATCAGATTTCTATGCTGTGTTGGGCATCCTTTTTAAAATTCTGCTATGCACTGAGAAGGCCCCATAATATAATATTGATATAGATACATATAGATAAACATACGTACATACACTAATACAAGATAGGTATGTTATATTTCATAGAAATATACTGTATATGAAAAAATGGATTCACTGCACATCTTTACTATTGAGAGGTACAGATTTTAAAAACGCTTAGTGCCACCTGAGTGCAATCTTTTTCTTGTGGGGACGGCAGGCTGTCTCTTGATTATGCCAGGGGAAGGAAGAAGGCAGTCCCGTTATCCTGCAGTTCTGGAAGGCCAGACAAGCAGGGAGGCAGACTTTCCCACAGCACCTCAGTATGCCAAGACACTATGAACAAAAATGTGACATTTTTGCATGAAATGGGGACTTTTTGACTGGTCGTGTATCCTGGACAAAGAATGTGGATTTCTGCTGCAATATATATGTGCAGTGGGCTAAAATATAAGTTAAACAGATATCTGGAGTATCTATTACCATGATGATGGTGCTGGCCAAAATTTGAGTGGGATTTATTTTATTTATTTAAGTATTTATATACCACTTATAGTCTAAATGGTTTTTATATTCAGGTACTCAAAATCTATCTAATGCACCTGGGGTAATGGGGGATTAAGGGCTCCTTTTACAAAGGTACGCTAGCGTTTTTAGCGCACACACAAGATTACTGCGCGCTAGCTGATAAACTACCGCCTGCTTAAAAGGAGGTGATAGCTGCTAGCGCGCGGGGCATTTTAGCGCGCGTTAAGCGCATGGTAAAACCGCTAGCGCACCTTTGTAAAAGGAGCCCTAAGTGACTTGCAATAAAATATACAGGCAAAGAGAGAAAAAAAATCTATATCACTGTCAATACCTATGTCCTCCTGCCTGTTGTACTGCACATAGGGCTCCTTTTATGAAGCCGCGGTAGCGGTTTAACGCGTGTAATAGCGCGTGCGCTAAACCGCCAGACGCGCTAACTGCTACCGCCTCCCTTTGAGCAGGTGATAGTTTTTCAGCTAGCGCAGGGGTAGTGTGTTATTAAACATCGCGCGCGTTAAAGCCGCTACCGCGGCTTCTTAAAAGGAGTTTTTGAATGATTTAGATTGCTATTTAAATAATTGATATTAAGAAGAATTAAATTGATACTAAGAAGAATTGAATTTCACTATAAGTAATTGGATCGGGACAGGAGGTTTTTGAGCCACTGAGGTCTCTACACCCTTTCTAGTATGTTTGCTTAAAACAAATATCAACAGCACACAGGGTTCTGAGGCTCTTTTTCCTCCGTAGTAAAGTAATTTTGAAGCAGATCAAACGTACAGAAGATTCTTTGCAATTCAATAAATATAAAAATGGAATAAATTAATCTTAGAGGGGTAATGACAGTGTGGGATTAAGTGACTTGCCCAGGGTCACAAGGAGCAGCATGGGATTTGAACCCACAACCTCAGGGTGCTGAGGCTGTGGCTTTAACCATTTGCGCCACACTCTCCCTGTGTTTATTTTGATTTGTCACCTAATCCACTTATAACAAAATTTGCAAGTACATTAATACACCAGCTGGAAAAATATGCTAAGGCCCCCTTTTATCAAGCTCCGACACTCATAGGAATTCTTAAGAGCGTCAGAGCATTTACCGCAGTGGCCCACGATTAAAAAAAAACCCTAACGCAGCTTGATAAAAGGGGACCTATATGATTAAAAGAGGTAAGAAATTTTGGAACAGGCTCTGATGAGCAGTTTGAATGCCAGTCCTCATGTATTGCTGATCTCCATAGCTTATGCATTCAGCTGTGCTACCTGTCATGTATCACAAGACTGCACCATTACTGATTTCCTGCTATTTAATACATCAGGCTTTGAAATATCAAAATCTGAATGCTCAAACTCTGAAAATACTGAAATCGCCCCTCTGACCTGTTGCCAATAAAGTTATCCCATCAAGTGCTTATAATCTACCCGCTTACCTATGGAAGCTGGTGAATTAAGAAATATAGAGAAACGAGTCTTCAATTAACATCTTACCCAGCCTGTAATTCAGTCCAGCCCAGTCATTGACTGTTAATCAACCACTCTCCTTCCACAGGTGAAATGTTAACTTTCTGCCCATTCCAGATTCTCAGTAATTGCTGACAGATATTCTATTCCTGGAAACGTGTAAGAGAGGGCCAAAGTACATCACACGAAACGGACAAAAACAAAGCACCAAGGACCATCCAGATAAGGGACAATCAATCACAATTTATTTCTGGACCCAACACGGGCCATTGTTTTGGCGAGAAACGCCTGCCTCTGGGATCTAAACGAAATAATTTGAAAAGCATTACATTTAAATAAAAATAGCAATCGTCTGTTTAAAATCAAAAGGAGAAATGCAATGTATAAGGAGCAAGTAAGATGAGACAGCATAAAGAGCAAATAAGGCCGCATAATAAGTGTGGATGAAACAAATAAATTGAAATGTAGAAACCAATCCATTAAGTGGAATTGTGAAATTAAGTCAATAATAAATAAATAATGGTGAAAAACACCTCCAATTGAAGACTGGAAATGACACTGAAATAATGAAAATGAAACCATAAGCGAGATGACATTTGAATGATGTGCGAGATAAAATAAAAGTTTAAAAAACCCAAAAGCTAAACAACGTGATGAGTCTGAGATTGGGACAGGAAATATACGATACCAAGATCTGTAACAGAGTAGACACCGAGGAGGGAATGGAAAACATGAAAAAGGATCTACAAAAGTTAGAGAAATGGTCTAATATCTGGCAACTAAAATTCAATGCAAAGAATGCAGAGTAATGCATTTGGGGGATTAACAATCGGAAAGGAGCAGTATATGCTGGGAGGTGAGAGGCTGATATGCATGGATGGGGAGAGGGACATTGGGGTGATAGTGTCCGAACATCTAAAGGAAAAAAAACAGTGTGGCAAGGCGGTGGCTGCTGCCAGAAGGATGCTGGGCTGTATAAAGAGAGGAGTAACCAGTAGAAGAACGAAGGTGTTGATGCCCCTGCAGTGGCGTACCTAGCATATGTGACACCCGGGGCTCATCATTTTTTGGCAACCCCCCCCCCCATCTGTACAAAAAACATGATTTTTAGTAACCAGCCACACGTCACACATGAGTACCTAGGAAAAGGCAGCATCTTACATATGTAGTGAACAGTACAACATCAATACACACATTGTAAAACTAAACAAGCCAGACTAGTACAGATCAATCCTACACCGTCAATCCTAACAAAAAACCATGTCTTTCGAACACACAGAATACAGAAAACACCTTCGCCTAGTATGGAATATGTCATCACAAACTAACCCCTCCCCCTTTTACAAAACTGTAGTGTGGATTTTAGCCACGGTGGTAACAGCTCTTGACGCTCATAGAATTCTGAGCATCAGAGCTGCTACCACACCGGCTGGCGCTAAAAACGCTCCACAGTTTTGTAAAAGGGGAGATAAAATAGAAATACATAGACAAAGGCTAAATCGAACCAGCAAGAAGCTGGACTCTGCATACAATGCAACACCACAGAAACAGTGACACATGTCTTCTAAAGCAATAAATAAATAGAAAATTTTTTCTACCTTTGTCTTCTCTGGTTTCTGCTTTCCTCATCTTCTTGTTACTCTCTTCCTTCCATCCACTGTCTGCCATCTCTCTGCCCCCTATATGGCATCTTCTCTCCTTCGATGCCCCTTCCAGAAACTGTATGCCCTCCCCCTTCCATCTCTCCTTTCACCCCCATTGGTCTGGCATCTCTCTCTTCTCCTTCCCTCTCCCACACCTCTCTTCTGCAGTCCCTTTCTTCCCTCATTTTCCTTTTTCAATTTATTTTCTGCATCCATCTAGATTATGTTCTTACTACCCTCTCATCAATTTCCTTTTTTACTGTCTACCTACAGCTCCCCACCTCTTTCCCTCACCCCCTCCAGTATTTCCCTAACTTAATCCTTTTCCCCCATCATGTGCCCTCCTTTTATTTATCCCCTCCTTCCATCATCTACCCTCTTCTCTCTCCCCACTTCCATCATCTGCCCTCTTCTCTCTCCCCACTTCCATCATCTGCCCCTTCTCCACACTTCCATCATCTGCCCCTTCTCTCTCTTTCCCCTACTTCCATCATCTGCCCTCTTCTGTCTCCCCCTTCTTTCCACTTCCATCATCTGCGCCTTCTCTCTTCCCTTCTCCTTCCATCATCTGCCCTCTTCTCTCTACCCGCTTCCATCATCTGCCCCTTCTCCCCACTTCCATCATCTGCCCTTTCTCTATCTTTCCCACCACTTCCATCAGCATCTGCCCCCTTTCTCTCCCTACAACCCAATTCCATGCAGTATCGTTCCCCCTTATGTCTCTTTCCCAGCATCTGCCCCTTTCTCTCCCTCCACCACACTTCCATACCACCCTGACCCCCTTTCTCACCCTTCACCATGATTTCATACCACCTTGACCCCCTTTCTCACCCTTCACCATGATTCCCTACCACCCTGACCCCCCTTTCTCACCCTTCAGCATAATTCCATAGCACCCTGACCCCCCTGTCACCCTTCAGCATGATTCCCTACCACCCTGACCCCCCTTTGTCACCCTTCAGCATGATTCCATAGCACCCTGACCCCCCTTTGTCACCCTTCAGCATGATTCCCTACCACCCTGACCCCCCTTTGTTACCCTCCACACCCTTTCATGCCACCCTGACCTCCTTTCTGTCTCCATCCCAAAGATCCCGCGATGACTGCTTCTGCTCCGATGGAAGAGGTAAGTGACGTCGGAGGGGGCTAGGCCGGCAGACGCAGTTAGTTGTGGCAAGATCCCGCGATGACTGCGGCTGCCGGTCCACCCCCCCCCCCCCGTCACTTACCTCTTCCGAAACAGAGGAGTGAAACGGCGCAGTCATCGCGGGATCTTCTTCACTTCAGCGTGGCTGCCGACTCTGCTCTAAGTACAGCAGCCGCGCTGAAGTGCCGGTTGAAGCAGCGTGGGAGGTTCTGGATCTGGCCGGCTGTGCACCCCCTTGGAGCGTGCACCCGGGGCAGACCGTTCCCCCCCCCCCCCCTTAGTACGCCACTGTGTCCCTGTACAGGTCGTTGGCGAGACCCCACTTGGAGTACTGTGTTCAGTTTTGGATATCGTATCTGGTGAAGGACACAAAAAGGCTTGAAGCGGTCCAGAGGAGGGCGACGAAAATGATAGGAGGTTTGCGCTAAAAGACGTATGAGGAGAGACTGGAAGCCCTGAATATGTATACCTTGGAGCACATGTGTCAGACACAAGGCCCGCATGCCGTATCTGGCCCACCTGGCTGTTTTATGCGGCCTGCGGTTCAGGGCCAGCATCAGGGGGAAGTAAATAGGGCTTCAAGTTGTCGCCTTGGTTTCTGTTTTGGCCGGCCCCAGCGATGCACCCCATTACCGGCCAGTAATTTACACCACCGGTGTGATTGGCAGTGCACCAGATATGAATTTAACTGCTAGCCCTAGCGACGCATCCCAGTGCCGGCCCTGCAGTAATTTAACAGTGCCGGTCAGTAATTTACACCGCCGTGTAGTTGTTAACTCGCGCGTGCCAGCAGATCACCAGAAATAAATTTAATTGTGCCGGCCCCAGCCATAATGAGTCGCTGGGGCTGGCACAGTTAAGTTCATTTCTGGTGCGCTGCTAGCATGCACGAGTTGACAACCACACAGCGGTGTAAATTACTGCTGAAGAGAGAAGGAAGCCAGACCACAAGAGTAAAATTGAGGCAGCGAGGGGGGGGTGTGGTGCTGGTTATAACCATAGGCTTGCCCTCTTGATTTCCACCTCCAGCTCCATCTCCCCTCCTGACTTCCTCCTCCAACTCCACCTCCCCTCCTGACTTCCTCCTCTAGCTCCACCTCCCTACTGGTCTGGCCCAGCAGTTCAATGTGTGCAGGGTAGGGGAGCATGAGTACCTCTCCTGCCTCTAGTAATATTCTGCACAGCCGCAGTGATGAGAGAGGGAGACGACAAAGGTAGGGGGAATTATTTTATTTTCAATTTAATGTTTCAATTGTGTCAATTTTGAGAATTTTAATCTGCTATCTTTTGCACTGCTCAGGAAAAAATACATTTGTTTATTTTTCTCTGGGGTTATACTGCATGCAGAGTCTTGAATCTTAGGGTTTCTTTTTTATATATTAGTACTTTTAGTTTTTGGCCCTGTATTTGCATAGGGGTTATCTGTGTTCTAGTAGGAATGAATGTTGAGAAGCAAACAGTGTGCTTTGTGTAGTTTAATTTTGTGGTTAACCATTATGTGTTAATAAGATTATACTGTGTGTGTATATATATGAAAAATGAATGGAAAAAAATTGTTATGATTAGTATTATCATGGGGGCGGGGTCTGGGGCAGAGATTGGGCGGGGTCTAGCCCGCGACTTAGCCTGTGTTTTGGATTTAGGCCCCTTAGTGTGACTGAGTTTGACACCCCTGCCTTAGGGGAAAGGAGGGACAGGGGAGATATGATTCAGACATTCAAATACTCAAAAGGTATTAACGTAGAACAAAATCTTTTCCAGAGAAAGGAAAATGGTAAAACCAGAGGACATAATTTGAAGTTGAGGGGTGGTAGACTCAAGAGCAATGTAAGGAAATTCTTCTTTACAGAGAGATTGGTTGATACCTGGAATGCGCTCCCGAGGGAGGTGGTGGAGATAAAAACGGTGACGGAGTTCATAAAAGCGTGGGATGAACACAGAGGATCTAGAATCAGAAAATAATAGTAAATATTGAAGAACTACGGCCAGTACTGTGCAGACTTGCACGGTCTGTGTCTGTATATGGCCGTTTAGTGGAGTATGGGCTGGGGAGGGCTTCAGTGGCTGGAAGGGTGTAGATCAGGGGTCTCAAACTCCCTCCTTGACGGCCGCAATCCAGTCAGGTTTTCAGGATTTCCCCAATGAATATGCATGAGATCTATGTGCATGCACTGCTTTCAATGCATATTCATTGGGGAAATCCTGAAAACCCGACTGGATTGCGGCCCTCAAGGAGGGACTTTGAGATCCCTGGTGTAGATGGACTGGAGTGAGCTTTGACGGAGACTTCAGTAGTTGGAACCTAAGAACAGTACCGGGTAGAGCTTTGGATTCTTGCCCAGAAATAGTTAAGAAAAAAAAGAAAAAAACCCAACAAATTTTTAGATTGAAATCAGGTTGGGCAGACTAGATGGACCATTCATCTACCGTCATCTACTATGTTACTATTTTATTTACATTTAATGCTTTTCATATTATTTTGTTTAGATCCACGAGGCAGGCATTTTTCATCGAAATCAAGCCAACGTGGAGGTCCAGAAATAAACTGTGATTGATTGCCCTTTATCAGGATGAACCTTGGTGCTTTGTTTTCATCCACTCTACCAAGTTTTTTTTCTTAATATGTGTCAGAAACATGATAAAAATATAACTAAGGTTAGTCCAGGCCACACAACAGCATCATCTCATATGCATGAATGTGTAAGAGAGCTAAGGTCATATTATAGACCTTTGCCTGTACCTCAGGCAGCTCTGATTTGTTCCTCAGAAGTCTTTTAGATACAGTCTCATAGACTATTCTCAGACCAGGTGAGGAGACATTGTCCAAGAAAGGTCTTGAGAAGGGCTTACAAATGAGCAAAGTACAATGACCACACTTGACTGTTGGCCACTAAAAATACAGTATTAGAAGAGGAAATAGTGAAGACCTGTTATGAAGTTCATGACAGGAGAGGAAGAGATGGCAAAAGTAATTAAACGGAATGTAGATATTATGCGAACTCACCTGCTTTTTGCACAACATTGTATCCGTGTGGCTTTTGCTAGAATTATATTAGCTTATTCGAGAAATCGTAATCTCCAAGAGCGTATATGTCCAACTTGCAAAGGCTCTATGCCACATCAGCTATTTAATAGTGGATATGGGAGGGTGGGACATTTTAAATGTGGCCATTGTCATATAGGCTCAATTACCCAGGAGGAAAAGATAATAAAAGCTATTCACTCAGATATAATACAACGTGTGACTCCAAAGGTGTCATATATGCTATTCAATGTTTATGTACTAAATTGTATATCGGACAAACCTCTAAGAAATTTCAAACTCTTATGACGGAACATAAATCATGCTTATCCTGTAAGGGCTTAGAGGCACCCTTAGTTGAACACTGTCTAACTTTGCAACATTCTTTTACTGATTTGAAGTGCTGGATTATAGAACAGCCACTCCTGCCGGTTCGAGGTGGTGATTATAAGAACATGCTGAGACAGCGGGAGCAATGCTGGATTTTTGCTTTAGGCACTTGCGCTCCAACAGGACTTAATTCATACATAGAATGGAATGCTTTTTTTTAAATGTTTTTTTCTGAAGTTGTATACTTAAATCCTTGTGATTTTGAAGTATATTTTTTGAATTTCTTTTTTTGACGGAGTTGTCACGTTTTGTTACGTCATTACATTTTTTTTGGCGTTGCTGAAGCCTATTTCCGGTACGCCGAGGGGCCATTTTTGGAGGCAGAAATTTTGAAGCGTTACGCTCGAGCTAAAAGTATGGTGCAACTTTATTTTTTTTTTTAGATTTTCTGAGAATGAGCTATTTTTTTCAACCGATGATTTTTTATTGTTGCTGCTTATTCCCCTGACGAAGCTTATTATAGCGAAACATGGGTCCTGTCGGGAGTTTGCTGAAGGGGGTCCGTTGAAGAATGTTCTATGTTTTGGAATTGATTCGGACCCTCTGCTATCCTTAGACTCTGCTTACACACCATATAAAGAAGATCTCTGCAGCAGAGTTATCTATTTACTTTTTTTGTTTTGAGTTTTCTTGGCTAAGATCATTTTTAGCAGTGAAAAGTTATGAGAAGCTACTTATTGATGTTAGATTTTTACTCAAACAAAGTAATAATTTAGAATGTGGAGTTTTTAAAACCGAGGATGTATCTGCATCTTTAAATTTTTTAATTAATGTTGCTCTGTCCGGAGGATCCAACGTGACACTGATCAATAATAACTGTTTGCTGCTTCTTCTCATACTAGTGTGTTCCTGAATGCATTTTTGTTTAGAGATTACTATAAGGAGCATTCATTCTGATTATTGTTATTTTGGTCATATTTGCTAAGATCAAACATTTGAAAGAATTTTTAAGTCCAGCTATGCTTCCTGTAATTAAGGATTTTGGGATAGCAGGTGGTGCGCCAGTAGAGCCCCGTGGACATTGCCGTACAAGTGAAGCGAGCTCTTTTATCCCAGTGGATAGCAAGGCATACATATTAAAATGCTTTACTACCTATAAGACTACCCATGTATTGAAATGTGTGAGAGGTATTAACAAAAAACAAAAAGAACAAAATCTTTTCCAGAGAAAGGAAAATGGTAAAACCAGAGAGCATAATTTGAGGTTGAGGGGTAGTAGACTCAAGAGAAATGTTAGGAAATTCTTCTTTAAGGAGAGGGTGGTTGATTCCTGGAATGCGCTCCCGAGGGAGGTGGTGGAGAGGAAAATGGTGACAGAGTTCAAAAAAGCATGGGATGAACACAGAGGATCTAGAATCAGAAAATAATGGTATATATTGAAGAACTAAGGCCAGTACTGGGCAGAAGAAACTTCTGGGGGGTAGATGTACTAAAGCCTCCGATCATCTAATGATCATCGCTAAATCAGTTTGTCCGGTTTAGCGACCGATCATATTTGCCAACCCGATACACAAAACGGCTCACCGCGTGTTCTTCCACGTAATCGCTCATTTTCCAATCTAGCCATGCAAATAATTGTCATTAATATTAAAACGCCATGTAAAGTAGCTGACTGATCGATACTTTAACATCAGTTCACCATGCACAAAAATAGCAATCACCTCTAGCAATCTGGAAAAAAATGACAGGTCTACCTGGGTTGGTTTTTTTTTTTCCTATGGGCACAGACTGAGCCAATCAGGGCCTTAGGCTCCTCCCCCTCATATTCCGGGAAACAGAGTGGGAGGAGCCAGATGGACATTTTTTAAGCATTTTAAAGCACGGTCTCTGTCCTGTATATGGTCATTCAGTTGAGGATGGGCTGGGATGGTTTAGATGGCCTGAGTGAACTTTGACGGAGACCCCAATAGATGGAACCTATTAACAGTACCAGGCAGAGCTTTGGGTTTCTGACCTTGAAATAGCTAAGAAAAAGGACAATTTAAATTAAATCAGTAATTTAAAGAGAGGGTATGGTTGGGCAGACTGGATGGACCATTTGGATCTTTATCTGCCATCATTTACTATACTATGTTTTTTTATGCTAAAAATGGCCTTAGCTCATGGGAAAGGGCCACATAAGAGTGTGCTAAGGCCACTTTTTTTTTTTTTTTAGCACAGCTTAGTAAAAAGAGTCATATAACACATAGCATAACCTAGTGCCTGGTATGCTTACACACCTAGCTGCCAGCGTTGGCACTTCTGACACCTGTAAGTGGCATGTAAGTTTAGGCATCAAGTTACAGAATTGCCCTGAATGTTTTTTTTAAGAGCATCAGTTGTTACCTTCATTGGCCAAGCCTATCTTTTCTACTGAATAGAGTTCTAGCATGTGACACACTGTTCACCAAAAGGCCTGAAACTCTGAAATGCAGCCTTTGTGAATTCCGTACCATCATCATTGTTTAAAGGGCTCATTTTACATAGAACATTGAGACCGGAATTCAGGTGTCCAAGTGTAGAGTAAGGACATGAAGGAGTGCACATGTATTTTGCCAGCAGACACCAAAGGAACAGCATTTTACAAATATACTGTGCACATGAAAAAAAATAAGCAGCAGGAACCCTGCAGTTTTTGTGCGGAAGTTTCGATACTTTCACATGGAAGTGGTTATTCTGCATCGTCCACATGTAAGTGGCACAACTTCCATGTGTAGCTCTCGCTTCTTACAAACCTACGTAGATGTCTAAGTGCAGCAATTAAGTAGAGAGGCTACAATTTTTATTTTTCTTCATTTTGGAGGCAGAAATAAACAACAGAGGATTAAGGAGATTACTCCTTTAATTCCTCATGTAAAGCCCTGGCTGAAATGAGCACTTTAAATTCTATATGCTTGTCAGTGGTGTATCGAAGGTAGGAGGTACTGAGACGGTGGTGCCCCCACGCCCTCCTCTCTGCCCCCGCCCCTTCCTTGCACCTCACGCCACACTCATGCCCTCCCTTCCCCTGCCGAACCTCTTTAAATCTTCACTAGCGTGAGCAGCTTCTCCTGCCTGCTGCTCATACCAGCATTGGCTTTCCCACTGATGTCACTTCCTGTTCCTATGACACGGAAATGATTTCATAGGGGAGCCAGGCCAGCGGGAGCAGAAGGCCTGAGAAGCTGCTCGTAGTGGAGAAGATTTAAAAAGGTACCGGTAGGGTGCGAGCATGGTGTGCGGGGGGCACAAAGCGTGGCATGGGGGCAGAGAGGTACCAGAGCCCCACCAAGATGACACCCGGGGCGGTCCACCCCTCCCTTACTACATACCACTGGCTCTCATACAAATGTAAATGCCACATTTCACGTTGCAACCTAACCTTGAGTTTTGCATTCAATTCTGGTCACCGTATCTCAAAAAAGATATAACAGAATTAGAAAAGGTTCAAAGAGCGACCAATATGATGAAGGGGTTGGTCGGTATATTAGTCCAAGAATCCCTGGCTTAACCTTTTCCTATCGTAATAAATTTTACGTTACGCTGTCTCCAATCGTAATTATTTTAGCAAAGTTTGGTATTATTCACCGTTATCATTTACAGCTATTGTAAACATAATGTAAATAAGTCATAAGTCTGTAAATTCAAATATTTTGTGTTCCTGGCTCTTTTATTAGTCCATACAGACTGTTTATCCACGATGGCAATGACATATTTGGAATGTCCCGTCATCCGGGACACACGATAGGAAAAGGTTAATATACCAGCGCCTAAGTCAATTTAGGCTCCACTAGGCTCAATTCTACAAATGGCACCTAACTGATTGGCATGTGGTAGGTGTTGCTTTTCTAGGCACTAGCCAAGTTATTTATTTATTGATTTGATTTTCTATACCGTTCCTCCAGGGGAGCTCTGAATGGTTTATATCAGTGGTTCCTTACCTTGTCCTGGAGGACCACCAGGCCAATCGGGTTTTCAGGCTAGCCCTAATGAATATGCATGGAGTAGATTTACATGCCTGTCAATTCTATTATATGCAAATCTCTCTCATGCATATTCATTAGGGCTAGCCTGAAAACCCAAATTGGACTGGTGGTCCACCGATTTACATGATTGTATTCAGGTACTCAAGCATTTTTCCCTGTCTGTCCCGGTGGGCTCACATTTAATGTACCTGGTGCTATTTATAAAAACTGCCCCATAAAGTTGGGTTCACTGTTAGAAGTCACCAACCAATAACCCCCTTCTAAAGTATGGTGATCCCTCCAAAACTACCCACCTGTCTTCCACCCCAATAGTCCTTTTGGATTCAGGTGGCACTTATATGGCAGTATAGTAGGATTTTGGTGAATTATGGTGGACTCACACTCCCAAAAAAATATGAATAAAACAGTACATACCTGTCTGTAGAACAGCAGCATCTGTTCTGGGAAAGGTCAGTATAAAAGCATCTCGCGGGTATCTTATTTAGACTGTTGGATAGACTAATGAGCCATAGAGAGGGGGACCCAGGCCCATAAGACACTCTAACCATTACATTTATGGTGGAAAGTGTGAGGTCACCAAAACCCACCAAAATCCTCCTAGGCTACAATATAAGTACTACCTGCAGCCATAAGGAGGTTATGGTGAGATGTATATCTGGTACCCTTTATGTGAAGTTCACAGCAATGCCTTCTAAAGTGCCCCACTGCTCTATTGGGATGTCTATGTTGCCAGTCTATTAAAAGCGTGGCCCTTCTCATATCTAAATGGTGCTGATTTGGCGTGTCCATTACAATGCTGGCCTCTCCAAATGGTCTAGATTTGGACATTTCCAACTTGAATGTTTCTGTGGCCTCACACTTTCCACCATAAATGTCGTGGTTAGAGTGGCTTATGGGCCTGGCTCCTTCTCTCTATGATTCACTAGCCCACTCAATAGGCTACTTAAGACCTATGTGCTATTGTAGTAGGCTTTCCTAAACCTGGTGGTGCTGTTCTAGAGACAGGTATATACTTTTTCATTCAGAGTTTTGTGGAGTAGGGGGGGAGGGGGGTGACTACTGAGAGAGTTTGGGGTGTCATTACTTAATCCTTTCAGTGGTCATCTGGTCAGTTTGGGTACTTTTTTGGCACTTAGACGCTTCTAAAACAGGTCTAGCTCAGAACATCTAAGTTCCGTCTAGGACAGGGGTGTCAAACTCAATCACATAAGGGGCTGAAATCTATAACATAGGCAAAGTTGTCATTTCTTTAATAAGACATTAACAATTTTTTCTGTGGCCCTCCAAGTACCTACAAATCCAAAATGTGGATTATCTGAAATTATCAGAAGCAATTTAGGAAAGATTTATAAACTACAACCGTTATAAGTTATAAATCCTTCAGCTGAAAGCAGTGCAACATGCAGAAAGTGAAAAACTGCAAGAGACAAGATTTTGGACCAACTATTTTGAGGCCCTCGGTATTATAAATGATTCTTTATGGAAAACTTGTGCCTTAAGTGTCCGACAGCCGCGTCCACAAACGTCCGTAACAAACGTCAGCTCCCACCTCCTCCAGCACCGGACACATGCACAAGCTGCACTGCCTCCAATGGTTACCTTACATTCTGGAACGTTGCCCGCCTCACTACTGTAACCTCACGCAAGCGCTTTCCTGCGTCTATATGGGATTGTCCTCTCCACTCAACCTCACAATCGCGTACAGACGCAGGAAAGCGCTTGCGTGAGGTTACAGCAGTGAGGCGGGCAACGTTCCAGAATGCGACTGCTGGACACTTAAGGCACAAGTTTTCCGTAAAGATCATTCTTTTAAATACCGAGGGTCTCAAAATACACTTCTCCCTCTGTATTCACTGTGATAGGGGATTAACAGACCCGCAAATACAGAAAAACCGCAAATAAACTTTTTCATGTTATTCGCTGTTTTCTATTAAAAACCATCGTGAATACGGTGAAACCGTGAATAACAAGGTGGGAGACCTGGCCTGTTCCTGAAAGAGAGGCAAAACACAGTGAAGAAATTGCTGGGAATGAGCAATTTTCTCTGTAAACGCTTGGAATCAGCGATTTCTCTATGCCAGTGGTTCCCAACCCTGTCCTGGAGGAACACCAGGCCAATTGGGTTTTCAGGCTAGCCCTAATAAATATGCATGAAGCAAATTTGCATGCCTATCACTTCCATCATATGCAAATCTCTCTCATGCATATTCATTAGGGCTAGCCTGAAAACCCGATTGGCCTGGTGTTCCTCCAGGACAGGGTTGGGAATCACTGCTCTATGCAAGCTAATGTAATTGTGGGGGGGGGAGGAGCCAGCAAGCTAAAAAGCCCAAATAATCGAAACGCGAATACGGAGGGAGAGGAGTACCTGGTCGTGAGTTTGAGACCGCTGATCATAGTGATCTGCCACATTTAACCCTTTCAGGACCATAAGGATCGTAGGCCAATTTTTGTGGTTTTGACGACATTTTTATGGTAAAAAGGGCTTGCAGAAGCCAAAAAATTGATTTTTTTTGTGAAATATCATTATTTTTTTAAATAAAATCACACTTCTGGCTTATGGACAGTGTGGCAAGTGAATCTTCTCGTCAATCTGGCAACGACGCTAATGAATGAATGTCGGAACCAGTTTGTTTACATAAAGGCAGTATCCTATGGAATCCGTACATATCAAATTTAGAACTGTAGACTATCCCAATCAAAATTTATAGGATTTTAAAGTTATGGGACAAATATGTCCCTTGGTCCTGAAAGGGTTAAAGTACACCTAAGAGATCCAAACTTCACCTATAAAACAGCACCTAAAGCTTCTAAGAAAGCATAAACACGGCGCCAAGGATCAGACAGAGAAGGGGGAGAGAAGCGCAGCTCGTGTCCCGACCTTCCCCCAAAGGAGCCGACTGTAGTACAGGAAAATGAGAGAGTTCAGCTCGACGGCTGTTTCCAGGTCACTCACTGCAATGCGACCGAGAAACTTCCATCGTTTTTAAATGCGGTTTCCCAAAGTTTTTAAAATTCTCTGCTAGGTACCCGGAAATTCGTTTAGGTTACCGGACAGCAAGAATCCAACGATGACTTTATACCGCATCTTTCATCCAGTGACTAATCGCCCAATTCGCGGAACGTGACTGACTTCACACCCACTGCAATTACTTCCTAATCGTGGACTCTGAAGTTGGCGCGAGTTGACGCTCCCGCGCGACTTCAGCAATAGCGCAGAGCATTATAGTCTCCCGCACTATATTATTGCCCTTGTGCTCTTTTTAAAAAAAAAAAAAAAAATCAGATAGTAGCTAAGTCATCCTGGCAAGCGCTCAGCCCTAAATCCCAGGGCTAAGCACTGCTGGCTGCTGATCAAAAGATCTCGCCATCACCTCTCAAGTTCTGAAAGTTCCCTGCACTGGGGGGAAAAAAAAAAAAGGCTCTGACAGACCTCTTAGCGCCGACGGACCCTAATACTTTCCCCTCCCTATGCTGAGACGGATCCGTCAGCACTAAATTGTCACCGAGGTCTGTCAGAGCCATAAACTAACTACAGGCCGTGCGGGTTTAGATCCGCGAGGTCCGTGTTTTACCCCTTCCCGCCTGCTCTCAATATGAACGTTCAGCCGCTTACCTTGAGCTCAGCCCATTCACTGAATGTGCGATGGCTTCTCTAGGAGGGGCTCCCATGCTAGACGCGACCCAGGTGTTCGCTAGAGTTCTGCCCCCTGGATTTAGACTGCGAGAAAGCCCGGCCTAAGGAATGTGAGAACATAGAACTGCAGCGTCGTTTCTCCGCCTATGGTTTCTTATAATCTTTAGGAGATTAGGTCGGTTTCCAGTGTGTTGTTTTCTTTTGAAGAAACCCCCACCCCCGTTATCATAGACTAATGAGACTTTTCCAGCTTTTCTGTTGGGGTTGTCTTTTTTTTTTGTTTTTAACTCAACCCTGTTTTTAGTATTGTATAATAAAAACAAATAGAAATGTGTTCATTATTTAGGGCTCCTTTTATCAAGCCGCGCTAGCGGTTTAACGCGCATAATACCACACGCTAAACTGCCGGCGGCGCTAGCCCTACCGCCTCCTCTTGAGCAGGCAGTAGTTTTTAGGCCAGCGCAGGGGTTAACGCCTGATGAAAAGTCACGCGCGTTAACCCCGCTAGCGCAGCTTGATAAAAGGAACCCTTAATGTAGCAGTACTTTGGTTTTCCATGGATTAGGCAAAAATCAATGTGCATGAGAATTACTTCATGAACCACCACCAGCTCTCTATAAAATAAATAGGGTATCTTATGTTATCTTTTTCACCTTTGCAGTCTTGCACCTTTGTAACTCAAAGCGCAATCTCCTTTCTCTTCTCCTACTTATGCTCTGAATATCGTTGACTGTATAATGCTACTCATTGTGAAACCGTGTAATACACAGACCCTGTAACTCTCCTGTTACTATCACTAGATGTTCAATGCTATACTCTGTAATTCGCTGTCTGTACAGTTTCTCTTCATTGTAAACCACCTAGAAGTCGCAAGATTGTGGTGGTATATAAGAATAAAGTTATTATTATTATTATTAATAAATATTTTGCCTTCTGAACAAAAGCTATATTGGAATTTATTAAATAGTAATTTATAGTATACATTTAAACAGAATTTGCAAATACAGAAAATTAAGTCAGGTGTCAATTAGTGTCTGAAATATGCATACTATTGCATCATTGTTTTCCAAGATCATAATAGTTCCAACTGATCTGTCACATTTACATCTTATAAGAGATCGAAAGTTCAGATTTACAACAACACAAAAACCTTATAAGAAAGCCGTTTAATTTGTAAAGCTAGTAATTTTTTTCTCTTGCCATCTTTAAAGCACAAACGTGGTGCTCCTTTCATCCAACGATCGATCATATAGAAAAGGGGAGAAAGCAAAACTCCTGCTCTGACTTTCCTCAAAGGACAAAAGCCAGGCTTGCAGGACCGAGCAGTTTCCCCTAAGCCAAGAGTGTCAAACTCAAATGTAATTATATTTGGTGCACAAGAAATTTCCCTCACAGATTATAACGCATGGTCAAAATGCGTGCAGATTGTGAAGTATTGCAGGCGGACCTTAGGAAATTGGAAGACTGGGCGTCCAAATGGCAGATGGAAATTTAATATGGACAAATGCAAAGTGATGCACATTGGGAAGAATAACCTGAATCACAGTTACCGGATGCTAGGATCCACCGTGGGGATTAGCACCCAAGAAAAGGATCAGGGTATCATCATAGACAATGCGATGAAGCCTTCCACCCAATGTGGAGCAGTGGCCAAAAAAGCTAACAGGATACTAGGAATTGTTAAAAAAAGGGATGGTTAACAAGACAGAATGTTATAATGCCCCTGTATCACTCTATGGTGCGACTTCATTTGGAGTATTGCGTTCAATTCTGGTCTCCTTATCTTAAGAAAGATATAGTGGCGCTAGAAAAGGTTCAAAGAAGAGTGACCAAGATGGTAAAGGGGATGGAACTCCTCTCGTATAAGGAAAGACAAACGGTTAGGGCTCTTCAGCTTGGAAAAGAGACGGCTGAGGGGAGGGATGATTGAAGTCTACAAAATCCTGAGTGGAGTAGAACAGGTACAAGTGGATCGATTTTTCACTCCATCAAAAATTACAAAGACTAGGGGACACTCGATGAAGTTACAGGAAAATACATTTAAAACCAATTGGAGGAAATTTTTTTTTCACTGAGAGAATAATTAAGCTCTGGAACGCGTTGCCAGAGGATGTGGTAAGAACAGATAGCGTAACTGGTTTTAAGAAAAGTTTGGACAAGTTCCTGGAGGAAAAGTCCATAGTCTGTTATTGAGAAAGATATGGGGGAAGCCACTGCTTGCCCTGGAGTGGTATCATGGAATATTGCTACTCCTTGGGTTTTAACCAGGTACTAGTGGCCATCGTGAGAACAGGCTACTGGGCTTGAAGGTCCATTGGTCTGACCCAGTAAAGCTATTCTTATGTTCTTATGTCTATTAGAACTGGCCCGCTGGTAGAGTTTTTTGACCCAATCGTCTCATGTCTCCATTAGGCACGTCATCACGTCTGATGTTTTTACAAGTTTCTGCGGTGTTCTCCAGCTCTTTTCACTGGATTCTTCTGCAATTGCATTTTTAGTAAGTATTGATTTTTTTCATAATTTTTTCTTCTTTTTAATCCCTTGTTGTATATAGTCTAATTTTGGCATTTTGTTTTCTGGCACTCATTCTTTTCTGGTGCTAGTGTTTTTCTGTATTCCTTTTCATTTTCTCTGCTTCATTTATTTGTTTAAGAGATTTCATAGCTGCCTGTAACTAGATGGTTTTACAAAAAAAAAAAAATATCATATAAAATAAAAAACATACAACACATATTATACAAATAACAACAGGTCCTTCATATCAGCCTTAATTTACAGCACTCGACAGCATATCAATAAAGAGAAATTCATAATCCTGGAAAAACACATTTATTGAAATGCTTCTATAAATAATGTAGTTACTTCTGAAATTCTACAAAAGCTCTTAGTGGTCCAGTCAACATATTCACACTGTGTTAATCCTATGAAAGAGATAGCGGAGGACCTAGTACTCTCATAGTGCGCTGCTGAGAAGCCTGTAAGCGATAATTGTATCGCCCCCTCAGATCGCATGTAATGGTTTTTATTATATTTTTACGCTTTTTCAAACATATGTTGCTAATTCACATGGTATTTTATTTCATCCCTTTTTGGTTTTAATCCCTTTGTAGTTTTTTCCAGTTTAAGTTTGGCTCAGCTATGTTAGTTGTACCTTGCGTCATTGTTTTTTTAACATATCGTTTTTAAAAAATATATTGTTTTTTAAACATATTGTCTACGCAGGGGTGTCCAACCTTTTGGCTTCCCTAGGCTGCATTGGCTGAAAAAACTTTTTCTGGGGCCGCACAAACGCTGCTGCAAGACAGAGGAGGGAGCTGGCAAGACGGTAAACAACTGGGGGCAGCAGAGGAAAACACTGCATCTCCCGCAACTTGGGCCGCACAAAATACTTCAAGGGGCTGCAGGTTGGACACCCCTGGTCTACAGTTTCCTTTTGGAGTTGTATACATTTTTTCAATAAATATCAAGGTTGGCCCGTGACTTTGTCCAAGTTTATAATTTTGGTTCACTATGTATTTGAGTTTGACAACCCTGCTCTAAGCTGAGCAGGAGTCCTCCAGGGACAGTGCTGCCAGTGGGGGTGTGTGTGGTGGGTGCTGTTTCACTATCACATTTTCAATAGTGAGGGACAGGTAAGCTCTGTAGAACTCCATGGAACCTATCTGACTCTATCTACTGAAAACACAATATTGAAACACCACCTCCCATTGGCAGCAATGCAGTTGGAGGACTCCTGCTCAGCTTAGAGCAGTGTCTCGCAAACGATTTCCAACCACAGCACACAAAACAGGTGGCTGCGTCTCGAGGTCACTTGGAAGTGTGCGGACGTTGATGTGATGATGTCATGTGCATGCGTGACATCATCACGTCGATGTTTAAGCATATGCGAAGGCCCTGCAGACAGGGCCTTGAACCGACAGTGGGGTAGGGGGGAGAGGTGTCAACAGGAGAGGCGTAGAGAGGAGTAGAGGTGCTGGGGAGGAAGAGAGGCACCGATGCCGGTTGACAAGCCTCTCTCTGTGAGAGGCACATCCTATAGGCCAGGGGTGTCAAACTCAATCACATAAAGGGCCAAAATCTAAAATAGGCTAAGTTGCAGGCCAAATTTTGTATTAAGATACTTAGGGGTCCTTTTATTAAGATACGCTAACCAATTTAACACATGCTAAATGCCCACCTTAATAAAAGGACCCCTTAGTCTTAGTAGAAGTATAGGATTACAACCTCTCCAACCCCACGCCGGCTCTGTGATGTAAACAAAATCAATAAAAAAGACTTTTCCCCTCTCTTTTAGGTCCTAGTTCACGCTTGCTGTCTAACACCAGCTCTGGCAGGATACATATTTCAAATTTGACATATTGTAATTACAAAACAGAAAATAAAATTATTTTTCTACCTTTTCTTGTCTGGTCATTATTCAAATCATGTTGGTCCCAGGCTCTGATTGTCTTCTGATAACTCGCTTGCAAGGGTCTTCTGCCCATTTGTCATTTTCTTCTTTCTCCATGCTAAGCATCCATTTTCCATCTCCGTCGTCCCCTTCCAATTCCCTTCCCTCCCCTAGAGGTCTGGGGTTTTTTTTTTTTGTCTCCATTCCCACAGCTGCAGCGATGGACCCCATCATCCCCTGATCCACCATCTCTCCTTTCCTCAACTACCCTTTCATCCAGCATTTCTCTCTCCTTCCCCACCACCCCAGGGTCCACCATCTCTCCCTTTCTCTTCCCAACCACCCTCCTATCCAGTATCTCTATCCCCCCCTCTAAACTATCCCTTGTGTCCAACTTCTCTCCTTTTCTGTTCCTTCCCTCCCTCCATCCCATTGTCTACCATCTCTTTCCCTCTCCTCTGTTTTTAGACCCATTATTTCTTTCTCTCCCCCACCCTCAGTCCGGCATATGCACGTCTCTTTGGACCCCCTCCTTTCCTCCCTCTGTGCACTTCTTTATACCGGGGCCCGCCTTCTTTCTAGCATTCTCTGGCTTCCCGGTCTCACCTTCAAAGCAGCCTGCAAAGGATCACCAGTGCTGTAGAAAACCTAGCAGGTTGCCGTCGGCCTCCGCAGCATGTTCCCTCTGCCGCAGTCCTGCCCCTCCTCTGACGTACGGGATTGCGGCAGAGGGAACATGCTGCGGAGGTCGAAGGCAGCTTGCTAGTTTTCGCTGCAGCTGACTGGTGATCCTCTGCAGGCTGCTTTGAAGGTGAGACCAGGAAGCCAGGATGGAGGGAGGGAAGGAACAGAGGGCCAAATCTAATTACCCTGCAGGCCAAATTTGGCCCATGGGCCTGAATTTGACACCCCTGCTATAGGCGGTCAGCCAGCACCGGCGACTCTCCTCCTTGCCGGTGTCTCACAGCGCACTTTGAAGTGTGTCGCAGCACACAGTTTGTGATTCACTAGCTTAGAGGGAACAGGAAAGTGAAAGAGTAGGTTTTCAGCTCATACAGCACGATCACTTCTACCCATCTGTTTCCAGATCACTCACTGCAATTCGGCCGAGAAACCACTATTGTTTTAAATGTGGTTTCCATATTTGAAAGTCTACTTGTCTGCTAGGTACCTGAAAACTTGTTTGGTTACTTGACAACAAGAATCCAACAATTACTTTATACTGCATCTTTCATCTAGTGACTAATCACCCATAACATAAGGATCTAGAATGACTGAGTTGTATCCATAAATCCCCACCTCCCACCTCTTACCATTAAATTAGCAATGCTCCTTCTACACTTGTCAGTATAAAACCTTAGACAAATCTCAGCAATAGACTACAATAATTAGGCAACAGACACTTTATTGTAGGAAAAACCTGGCCGCGGCTTTGTTTATTGATAAAACACAATTGAATAAGCGATTAACAATGCAAAGCCTGCCGAGCCACAAACACAGTGTAACTTTAAAATACCCAATTATAGTCCCCTGGCCCCGCCATATCAACTAGGGCCTGGGGGTAGATATGGACCTCCATGCCCCTTTTCCAGGTCACCTGACCTAAGGTGTATCCGCTCACCTGAGCACACTTCCAAATAACTGCTCATCACCTGATGAGCCAAATACCCTGTAGCCACAGGCCTATAAAACTTACAGGCCCCCCCCAATCAACAAAGCTGCAACCTAGGGTCACCTAGGATTAGCCAGCCTTTCAGAACATACATACAAGTCATCCCACAGCATATCCAATCCCAAAGCCCCACACAAGCGGCATCAGCCCACTCATTTCTTAATCGCAGGCTACCTCTGGCCATGAGCCATAGCCCCACCTGCCTGTTGACCTTGACCCAACCCCTGGTCCACCTTCTGAACTCACACTGCCTAGACCTAGGAATGATATCCGACCACACTAAATGCACAGCCGGATACCCTGCAAACACCCAGTGCCTGTCATCCTCGACAGTGTCAAATACATTTTTTCCATTTAGAGATGAGTAATAAAAAGGGTTGCAAGCCAAACTAGAGCAAATAGGCTCCACTGGACACCATGACAACCTGCACACCCCAACGCAGATGTAACACTGCTAACAACTTACTTCCACCCCTCCCCTGCGCTTTCCTACTTCCTGCCATGTATCCCCGTAGCATATGCTGGGAGGAGAGAAGCTGATATGCACGGACGGGGAGAGGGACCTTGGGGTGATCTAAAGGCGAAAAAACAGTGTGATAAGGCAGTGGCTGCTGCCAGAAGGATGCTGGGCTGTATAAAGAGAGGTTTAGTCAGTAGAAGGAAGAAGGTGTTGATGCCCCTGTACAGGTCATTGGTAAGGCCCCACTTGGAGTATTGTGTTCAGTTTTGGAGACCGTATCTGGCGAAAGACGTAAGAAGACTTGAGGTGGTCCAGAGGAGGGCGACAAAAATGATAGGAGGCTTGCGCCAGAAGATGTATGAGGAGAGATTGGAAGCCCTGAATATGTGTACCCTAGAGGAAAGGAGAGACAAGGGAGATATGATTCAGACGTTCAAATACTTGAAGGGTATTAACATAGAACAAAATCTTTTGCAGAGAAAGGAAAATGGTAAAACCAGAGGACATAATTTGAGGTTGAGGAGTGGTAGATTCAAAGGCAATGTTAGGAAATTCTACTTTACGGAGAGGGTGGTGGATGCCTGGAATGCGCTCCCGAGAGAGGTGGTGGAGAGTAAAACTGTGGCTGAGTTCAAAGAAGCGTGGGATGAACACAGAGGATTTAGAATCAGAAAATAATATTAAATATTGAACTAAGGCCAGTACTGGGCAGACTAGCACGGTCTGTGTCTGTGTATGGCCGTTTGGTGGAGGATGGGCTGGGGAGGGCTTCAATGGCTGGGAGGGTGTAGATGGGCTGGAGTAAGTCTTAACAGAGATTTCAGCAGTTGGAACCCAAGCACAGTACAGGGTAAAGCTTTGGATTCTTGCCCAGAAATATAGCCTCTGTTAGCCCGAGTATCCCATCTCCCTAAACTCTGTATTCTGTCATTTGCTAGCCTAGCAGTCCTGGCTAGGAACAGCCAGGAACTGGTTTCTCAAGAAGCATGCACTGGTTTTGTAAATCATAAGAACCTGACTAATGGGAGGTCGAATGTCAAGGTAAGCCGCCAGCTTAAGACACAAGGTAGGTGGTGCCACCAGGCACCCTTAGCCAAGTCGCCAACCGACCCCAACCAACTGGTCAGTTTTCAAGCACACTACGTGCAGTCTCAGCGTCTTACCATCTAACTGAGTGTGATCTTAATAATAAACCCCCCCGGAACGCTGGTCATCTGAGGGCTGCGCCAATAATGCACCCACTCTCATGTGCCAGAGAATGCCATTGAAAAACACTGCCTTAAACAATCTGTCCTCAGAAGCAGAGCAAACAGTCGTAGGCAAACCTGCAACCACTTATATAGCAGATCATGCATGCTAAGCAATCTGCCATCTGATTGGGCAGGAGTAATCCTCCCCCATTGTGGAGAGAATTCTACACACCATAACCCAGAAGCAGGGCTCTCCCAACAAATGCTTTACTGAAGAAAGTAAAATCATCCAGCTGACCTGCCATCTCTCTTCCGGAGGACCCCAAGCGATAAGACTCCACTACAAATTAGCTAACCAAGCATCTGGCACAGGGCATAAGATCAAAACTCTCATAAAGTCCACCATTTAATGGGGTCAGATAGAAGGGGCGCCTGAATGTCGCAGGGAAATAATAACAATAACTTTATTCTTCTATACCGCCATAGTCGGATTACTTCTAGGCGGTTGACACTGAAGAGAGCTGAACAATCAGTGAATTACAAAATGCAAATAGTGAAAGTACAACATATTACACAAGAAATAGACAGATGGAATATACAAATTTGGTGTGGTTTCTATCTGTCAAACAGTACGGTTTTAATTTCTTTCTGAAAGGCGCCGTAAGTCAGTCTGGCTCCACTGATGTAGTTACCTAACCAACACTTCTGTTTGCTTGCTTGGAACATAAAAGACCTATCCAGAAAGGACTTATATTTACAGCCACTGATCCTTAGGTATGCAAATAGGTTGCAGTTTCTGGTTGTCCGTGTGGAGCTGTATAGCATGAAATGAGGCAGGAGATAGGAAGGAGCTAGTCCCCAGGCCTGCATGAAACAGATACAAGCAAACTTAAACATTATTCATGCCTCCATTGGCAACCAGTGCAACAGTCTGTAGTTGAGACTTGTATACTGCCTTTTTGTAGTTATACAACCACATTCAAAGTGGTTTACAGATAGGTACTTCAAGCATTTTCCCTCTTTTTTCCGATGGGCTCACAGTTTATCTAATGTACCTGGTGCAGTGGAGGATTAAGTGACTTGCCAAGAGTCACAGGGAGCAGTGCAGGATTTGAACCCACAACCACAGAGTGCTGAGGCTGTAGCTCTAACCACTACGCCACACCCTCCTCCAAATTCCTGCAGAGTGGATGCCATCTACCACTGATGAGCCAGCATCTCCAGTCCTTCCTCCTTTGCCTCTGGAGCAATCGACATACTACAAAAATTGAAAATGAGATAACGTATCAGCAATTGCATTGTCATTACCAGGCACATGCTAAAGTTAAGGTGTAAGCCACACAACCCTAGCCCCCTAATCAATATATTGGCTTGAATACATTTGACCACCTGTTTGTTAATTACCTCAATCCCTCCTCTGTTGTCATACCAGAAAATGATTCTCTTGACATGCAGCCTATCAGGCCACAGCTCATGTGCCAGTAGAAGCGGAAACATCTCTAGTGAGGTGATCTGCTTAGTGATCCCTAGCCGAACCTAGTCATTCAGCCATTTTCCTGAACTCTGACAATACAAAGCAAAGCCAAAACCCCCCAGCTGCACCGAGCCAGCTCCATGTCACAATTGGTGCCTCGTTTATCTCTTTGCTCAGCTTGGCATGGATCACAATCTGGAGACGCCTGACTCGCAATGCATTTCATACCTTGATGTTCTGTAACTCCATACGAGATGACAAAACCTTATCTGAATTCCTTTTTCAAAAGTACATCTGCTGCTGTGGTACTGTATAACCTGATCTAAGGATGCATGACTCCCACATGCACCGCTGTGGGAGTTCAGGACATCAGTACCTCACTTTCCTGCAGTTGGAGCTCTGCTGGTACCCATTTTGGGACATTTGGAGGTGGTGTGATTTTGTCCACACTAAGAGCAAATGTGCTGAAATTTATAGTTGGGGAACAGACATATTGATTTTTTATACCTCCAACAAACCTCCTGGCCTGGTCCACCTCCCACTGCTCCTGCTCCTATTGAGGAGTAAAAGGAACATCCCGTGTTGGACCCTGAACCCCCTTGCCACCAATAAACCCCACCTGGTTTTGCCGCCATATGCACGAGACAAAGATTAATATCATGTCTCCCCCCCAAGACATATGGAAGTTTTCTTCCATCTTATCCCTGAATGCTTCATCGTAGCTGAGCCATACCAAACTGCCAAAGCGCTGATACAGTTTTAAAACCATATCTGCAGAAGCCAGCAGTAACCCATAATGCTGTGTGTGGGCTGCCCTCCAAACACTAGCCAACCTAAAAAAATAAGCACATCCAATTAACTATATTCCTAGACACTGGCAAAGTGTTTGCATGAGCCCCCTCCTTTTCAGCCTTCTTCTTGCTTTTCTTGCTGACCCTGCCCTCCATCAGTCTGACCAGGAAGTGACTTCAGAGGAAGAGCCGCAGCCAGAGCAAGTAGCAGGTTGGAGATGCTGCTCACGCCAGCAAGGAGTTAAACAGGTATGGGGAGAAGGAGGAGGAGAAGTGCCAGTGCTCCCACCAAGACGGCGCCACTCCACTGCCAACATGGCTACCCTCCAACCCACTGGATGGTCACAGTTGAGCAATATAGCTTGCAGGAGCTAACCAAAAGAGCTGTCCTAACTTATCTTGATAGTTATCTGGGTACTGACACTGAATATCAGTGGTACCTAAATAACTTCTAGTAGCCAGCTTATATCTGGATAGTCCGTGCAAATACCTGGGCATGGCCCAACACTGAATATCCAGGCAAAAATTAAATACCATAATCAATAACTGAAGTCAACACTGACTGTGCTGCTTAAATATCAGGGGGATAGTTTTTTAAATGGCACTGTAGGCATTTTAGAAATATGCTCACTTCTTTATTTACTACTATTAATTATTTCTATAGCGCTACCAGACACACGCAGTGCTGTACAGAGTCACAAAGAGTAAGACAACAGTCCCTACTCGAAAGAATTTACAATCTAAACAGGCAAAACAGACAAACAAGATGTCATGGATACAGTTAATAACTCATTGATTTAGCCCAAATTTGACTAGACTATTTTCTTTATCTTCAGATAAGTGATCTGAGCAATGGGGAGGAAGGAATGTTCACAGTGGTAGGGCCCTGGTAGAAATTCTGCCTTTGTCAAAGGGTAGGGAGAGAATCTGAATTCTTCTCACACACAATTCACTGGCTCTTGGGAAGACGGGGGACGGGAGAGGGTGTGACCCAGTTTTCAACCTTATGCTAATTCAACATCTTTTTGTATCTGTTACCAGATTGAATAGCAGCAATCATTGCGAAATCTTAATGTTATTGTAGGGTCATGAAATAGTTAACTGTTGTTTAAAATATTGCTCTGGCCTACATAGCTGAAAACAGTGTATAATCTATTGACTGCATCTGCCTAAAATGTATGTCCCTACCTTACCACATTGTAAGCTGAATAGATAAGAGTTTGAGCCATGATGTACCCTGCCCTTCTGTACATTTAACTGTAAGAGTTAGATAGGTGTCCTGCTAGTGACCTGCTAGTGTGAGCTTAGAACCAATGAGTGTTAAGAAAAGTAACATAATGTGATGCTTCTTTCTCCCATAGATTATATTTACAGAGAATGGGAGAGAACACTTTGAGCATAGTTTGTCAATACTTCTTTCGCCTTACATGTCCTTTGACTCTCCAGAGAATGGAAATCTGCATTGATGATGTTGAGGGTCCACTTATCAACTAGGCTCTTATTGTAGACCCCACTCGCCTGGTGTCTTTGTATTGTGATACATGTGTGCTATTTGATGTTTCTCAAGGTCATGGTACTACCCCTAATTCAGTTTTGTGTGGCTCCCTAGATTGACAGCGTTATTATACCAAATGTGCTAAGTATATAGGTCTGTATAACCTGATGCCTTTAAGAACTGCCCCTATGAGGAAACCTTCACTAATGGTGGAGCCTGTCCTTTATGAGAAAGAATACCCCGTCTGCCTCCCTTGCTATAGGTCCTAGCTCCGGCCCCTTGTGTACTACAGGCTACTGTAATCCCATGGTTTTCACTATCACTGACCCATATAACTGGAATGCCAATGTCCAAGTCCAGAAGGCCAGAGACTGCATGGCATTGTATATTGATGGTAAAAGGTGAGACCCAGGTACTGATGTATATGTCCGAATTGTATCCCACTCATGTGCTCCTGTCTATCACTCTGTGGTGTTTCCCCAGTTTTATGAAATTATGAAAGTAGATACTAATATCCTGTAATCACTAGAAATCTGTTTATATAGTTTGCTGAAACTATAGGTCAGACTCTTAATGTTAGCAATTATTTTGTATGAGGAGGGACTGGTATGGGAGAACAGTGGCTATGGGAGGCAAAGCAGCTGGACATGTTAAACCTGACTTCACAGACCCTCACTTTTACGTTAGGTCCACGACCTTCACGATGGGCCTTGTGAACCTCCATTGTTGCTTCCCACTGTCTTCAGCCCTTCAGACACTGCTTAATGGAACTTCCTATGAATGATGGTCAGCTCCTGATAGTTGATACTGGCTCTGTGATCTGTTTGCCTACTCTTGATTGCCTGCTAACTAGACTGGTTCATGTGTGCTTTGCATGATTCGTCCCAGCTTCTTCCCGATGGTGAACACCTGGGAGCCCCTGTATTCAACACCAGAGGTCGCCAAAAGCGGTCTACTTCCACCAATTCCCTTAAAATAGGTGAATGGGGTGATGACTGGCCTGCAGAACGGATTATTGCTGCTTATGGACCTGACACATGGACCGAGGATGACACCTGGGGCTATCAGACCCCAATCTATATGCTGAACTGCATTATTTGTCTATAAGCTGTACTTGAACTGATAACCAATGAGACCTCCCGAGCTTTGAGTACCATTGGCAGAGCGAATGCTAAAATGTGCACTGCTATTTATCAGAATCGTCTAACTTTGGACTATTTACTAGCTGCTGTGCCTGTGATAAATTCAACCTCTCCAACTGCTGCCTTGAACTTGAGTAAAGTGATTGAGAACGTTGTGGATCGTATCACCAAACTGGCTCATGTTCCCTGACGTGACCTTACTGCAGACTGGATCTCTGGTACCTTCAGCTCCTGGTTGCCCTCTGGTTCAGCATTGAAGATCATCTTGCTGGTTGCTGCCCTGTCTTCTCTGCTCCTTTGCTGCCTGCCCTGTATGGTCCCCATAGCCATAAAGCTGCTCCACTGAACTATGGACTCTGTTGTCAAACGTTCCACTGCTGCATTGGCCCTCTCCCAGTATCGTCCCTTACTCACTGGGGACCCCGACTTTCCTGACCCCTAACTTTATTTTGTCAGGCTTGGCTCCTTAGGTACGCCAGCCTGAAAGGGGGGAATGTAGGGTCATGAAATAGTTAACTGTTGTTTAAAATATTGCTCTGGCCTACATAGCTGAAAACAGTGTATAATCTATTGACTGCATCTGCCTAAAATGTATGTCCCTACCTTACCACATTGTAAGCTGAATAGATAAGAGTTTGAGCCATGATGTACCCTGCCCTTCTGTACATTTAACTGTAAGAGTTAGATAGGTGTCCTGCTAGTGACCTGCTAGTGTGAGCTTAGAACCAATGAGTGTTAAGAAAAGTAACACGTGAAAAGCTTTTTCTAGAATTCAGTTGTATAGCCAGAAAAATGAATAAATATCTCTGTAACTTCCTGGTTTCGGCACTTCTGAGCCAGCTTGGAGCTCAGGGGTCCAGCATGCATGCTGTGAATAAAACTTGTATTTTCTTCACGCCTCTGACTTTGTGTGTCCAAGTGACCTTTCATTATAAGAACTGAAAACCTGCTCGGTCACTTTTCAGTACATCCAGTGTCACTGCAAGCTTCCATTCTCTGGAGAGTCAAAGGACATGTAAGGCGAAAGAAGTATTGACAAACTATGCTCAAAGTGTTCTCTCCCATTCTCTGTAAATATAATCTATGGGAGAAAGAAGCATCACATTATGTTTTAAGAACATAAGCAATGCCTCTGCTGGGTAAGACCTGAGGTCCATCGTGCCCAGCAGTCCGCTCATGCAGTGGCCCAACAGGTCCAGGACCTGTGTAGTAATTCTCTATCTATACCCCTCTATCCCCTTTTCCAGCAGGAAATTGTCCAATCCTTTCTTGAACCCCAGTACCGTACTCTGCCCTATTACGCTCTCTGGAAGCGCATTCCAGGTGTCCACCACACGTTGGGTAAAGAAGAACTTCCTAGCATTCGTTTTGAATCTGTCCCCTTTCAACTTTTCTGAATGTCCTCTTGTTCTTTTATTATTCAAAAGTTTGAAGAATCTGTCCCTCTCTACTCTCTCTATGCCCTTCATGATCTTGTAAGTCTCTATCATATCCCCTCTAAGTCTCCTCTTCTCCAGGGAAAAGAGACCCAGTTTCTCCAATCTCTCAGCGTATGAAAGGTTTTCCATCCCCTTTATCTGACACGTCGCTCTCCTCTAAACCCTCTCGAGTAACGCCATGTCCTTCTTAAGGTACAGCGACCAATATTGGATGCAGTACTCCAGATGCGGACGCACCATCGCCCGATACAATGGCAGGATAACTTATTTCGTTCTGGTTGTAATACCCTTCTTGATTATGCCTAGCATTCTGTTTGCCTTCTTAGCGGCCACTGCGCTTTGTGCCGTCGGCTTCATTGTCATGTCCACCATTACTCCCAAGTCCCTTTCTCATTTAATAACATCCCTCCCATCATATAGTTGTACCTCAGGTTTCTGTTTCCCACTGTAATACTTTACATTTCTCAACGTTGAACTTCATCTGCCATCTCGTCGCCCATTCCCCTAGTTTGTTCAAGTCCCTTTGCAATTCTTCGCAGTCCTCTTTAGTCCGAGCTTCACTAAATAGTTTGGTGTCGTCCGCTAATTTATCTCACACTTCGTCCCTGTTTCTAGATCATTTATGAATATATTAAATAGCAACGGCCCGAGCACCGAGCCCTGCGGAACACCACTCGTGACCCTCCTCCAGTCCGAGTAGTGGCCCTTCACTCCTACCCGCCAACCAGTTAAAGATGGAGTCAGAAAATATCACTAAAACTTGGTCTATGACAAATCATTTCTTAAAAGCTAGATTAAATGGGGATCTGTAAACCAAGTTTAGATATTAATATAGTAACTTGTTGAAGACATTTCATGAAAAAAGGTATTATTGCACAAGGACATTCTGAAAATAATTTTCAAAGCCATTTCCTTGGGTAAATCAGTTACAATTGGCGCACAAATAGGGGGAAGGGGTGGAGAGGAAAAGAAGGAAAAGTGCTTCTCCTATGCAAAAAGTCAAACTAAACCAAAAGGTAGGGGTGAACCAATGGTCTTCTAAAGTGTCAATCAATGGACTTCAAAGGATAAAAAAATAGGTAATTTATAGATATGGAAAGCCCTAAAAAAAGGGCATTAACAACCAAGGAAAACAAAGAAATTGACTCTGGGAGATCCACAGAGAAGAAAATCCAGGAGAAACCAAAAGACACCGTGGAGTGACGATGTTCCTGAAATGGACTTTATTGAAAATTTAAAAGTTCCAAAAGTCAACATGAACATCTCAGCGGACTAGGTCCTTAAGGTTTTTATGTGGATTATTTTACTTTTATGTGGATTGTTCACGTTGACTTTTGGAACTTTTAAATTTTCAATAAAGTCCATTTCAGGAACATCGTTACTCCACCAAGGTCCATACAGTCAACCACATGTAGAAGACTTATAAACTCAGATGAACTCAGCACAGAGCCTAAGCATGCAGAGAGCAAGTTGAAGAAGATAATGGACAGTATTGATACCTATGGAAGCTTTATGGTCCTATACATAAAGTGACCATTTATTTTTTTCATCAAAATGGGACATCTATTAATTGTCAGTTCTGCCCCCCAATCCCACCCTAGCTCCACCCCCAATTTCTTCCATTCATTTTTCATGTACACATAATATCTTACTAATTCATAATGGTAACCGTATAATTTTTAAAAAACCACAAAGCACACTATACGCAGAGAAATATAATTATCATTTATATTTGGTGGGGTTTCAAAGATGTCAAGGCAGATGACTTTAAAATATGCAATGTCACCTCAGTGACTATAGAAAAATAGACAAATATAGTGCAAAATATAGACAGCAGATATAAAATCTCAAAACTGACACATTTTGATCACTAAATTGAAAATAAAATCATTTTTCCTACCTTTGCTGTCTGGTGATTTCATGAGTCTCTGGTTGCGTTTCATTCTGACTGTGCATCCATTCTTTCTTTCTGCACTCAGGCCCAACCACTGTCCCTTTCTATTCCCTCCCTCCTTCCTTCCTATTTCTTTAGTGCTCTCAATGCCTCCTTCCTATATCCTTAGTGCCCCTTCCCATGTCCTTAGTGCCCCCAGTGCCTCCTTCCCATGTCCTTAGTGCCCTTTTCTATGTCCTTAGTGCCCCTTCCTATGTCCTTAGTGCCCCAGTGCCTCTTTCCCATGTCCTTAGTGCCCCTTCCTATGTCCTTAGTGCCCCAGTGCCTTCCAGACTTTGTCCCACCCTCTCCCCCGAAGCCAGCATGCCTGCCTGCCTACCTCCTTCCCTCCCTGCCACACACACAAAAAAGTCTCCCTCCTTCCTCTCCCCCAGTCCGCTGCCGCTGCTGATTGCCAGCCTCTCTCCTTACCTCCCTCCAGCGCTGATTCAAACCTGCCACCACTGCTGCTAATTGCCGCCCAGAAGCCTTCTTCCCAATGTCAATTCTGATGTCGGAGAGGAAGTTCCGAGCCAGCCAATCGGTTTTAGGCGGCAATTAGCAGCAGCAGCAAGGGGTGGTGAGTTGTTGAAACGGCGCTGGAGGGAGGTACGGAGAGCAGTGGCGGTGGCGGACCTAGGGGGCTTGAATCAGACACTAGAGGGAGGCCTTTTTATTGCGTGGCAGGGAGGGAGAGGAAGCAATTGCCTGTCCCGTTGTCCCCACACACTGCTTCGGAACGCTGTCCCTGAAAACAGGATATTTCAGCATCCCGAAGCTGTGTGTGGGAACAACGGGACAGGGGATCTAAAAACGAGACAGTCCCGTTCAAAACGGGACGTATGGTCACCTTATCTATACATCAACTATGACAAAACTGAAGCCTTCCCCTTATGTATAGAGGAGTCAGACGCTTGGTATAAATTTGGGGGCAGGTTTCGCAAAGGGCCACCTCAAATATTTGGGAATCATACTGAGCCCAGATGTCAAGGTATTATACAAACGGAATGTAACAGACATTATAGACAAAATCAGACAACTTTGCAACAGATGGCAAGATCTCCCAATATCTCTGTTGGGAAGGGTGGCACTGGTGAAAATGGTGATGCTTCCCAAATTACTCTATCCTTTACAAACCATACCCTTGTGGCTACAAAGACAAGATATTCAGAACTTTCGATCTATAATAAGAACATTCATATGGAACTCCAAATAAGTTCACATTAGTTATGATAGCCTTACTATGCCAAAAGATGGGGAGGGCTGAGACTCCCAGATTGGAGACTGTACAATGTGGTAGCTCTGATGTGTTCGATTTTTGAGCAACTAACAGGCGGTAACAGATACTCACCTTTGTACCTACTGAGAAATTTTTCAGCCCCGACTTCTGTTATGACCTATATCCATGGATTGGGTGGCAACAAACTTCCCCCCTTCCTAGAAGCTCTATAATAAGCTTGAAAGTGGTGGAGGAAGTCAAAGGCTAGAACATGTGCATCACCATTCTTAACCATCACACAGAACCCAGAGTTTCCACCTGGAATCTCAGGTGGAGCTTTTAAAGCTTGGAGTGGGAACTACCGTATATACTTGAATATAAACTGACCTGAATATAAACTGAGGTAACCTTTTTCCCCCATAAAAGGAAGAAAAAAGGTTGACTCAAATATAAACCGGAGGATAATATTCAAGTGCAGTGATTTGCCTTGCCCTGTCAGGCTCTGCACCCTGTTCTCCCTCCCTCGCTGATCTATCAGGCTCTGCATCCAACCCCATTACTCACTCCCTCCCCTGCCAGTCTCTGCTCCCAGCCCCACACCCTCCCTGTCAGGTTCTATACCCTGTCCCCCCTCCCTCCTGATGACTTGCAGGCCTATATCGAGCCTGCCGTGAGACCTGATGGTCCAGCGGTGACCGGGACAGGAGGGATCCCTCCCGCCTCCTGTCCCAGCCGATTCTAAGAATTTTTACCTCCCTCCCACCTCCTCTGCCGCAAGTTCTCACAGGACCACGAGAACTCATAGCAGCCAATCAGCTAGTGGCTCTGCATGGGCAGGAGCGAAGGAAGGCTGCTCCTGCTGAAGTTCACTGCTGGACCACCAGGGATACTAAAGGTACGTAGGGGAGGCGGGAGAGAGGTAAAAATTCTTAGAATCGGCTGGGACAGGAGGCAGGAGGGATCCCTCCTGTCCCAGTTACCGCTGGACCACCAGGGATACTAAAGGTATGCAGGGGAGGCGGGAGGGAGGTAAAAATTCTTAGAATTGGCTAGGACAGGAAGCGGGAGGGATCCCTCGTGTCCTGGCCACTGCTGGACCACTAGGTTTTACGGCAGGCCCGACAGAGGCATGTAACAGGTTTGGGAGGGGGGCAGGTCAGCGTTGACTCGAATATAAACCGAGACCCCCATTTTTGGTCCATTTTTTTGGTCCAAAAATCTTGGTTTATATTTGAATATATACAGTACAATCTCACACTGGATGTTATTTTCCATCTGGGGGAGGGCAGTTCCCCTCATTCAGACAACTACCACAGCATTGGAATCCACCTCCCATACAATATTTATCTGCAAGTGAGGTACTTCCACAGCAAACTAAAAGGGCTCTGTGGTGAAGATATGGATGTTGGCCTACTCACAAAACTTTTTAGATCCATACCCAGTGCACAAAACCACCTGTCTTTTTGGTATAAATAGGAAAAGGAGTTGCAAGGTGACAAACACATACAAAGATTGGAAAGGGAATGGTCAGATGACCTAGCATCACCAGTAACAACTAATGACATCCATTACTAATTTCAGAATCTATAGTTATGTAAAAAATGTCTCTCTACCAGAAATGAAATATAATATATTACATAGGTCCTGTCTAACTAGAGAACAAGGAGCTAGATTGGGTCTCTGGCCATCTGCAAATTGTTTATGCTGAAGGATAATCAAGGGAATGCTATTGCTTTTGGCATAGTAAGGCTTTGGCTACACTCCTTTCTGGAGTGTAATCAGCTAACTGTATGGAACAAGATCTTCGAGATCCTGGAAGCTTCTCTAGAACTTAAGTTGGCATGAAACTACCCAGCTTTATTGCTGGGGATGAACAGATCTTTATAGATCAGGATCGTCCTGCTGGGGCTAGAAGGTTTCTCTTTCTCAATATTATGCTAGCAAAGAAAACTATCATGCAGTTCTGGATTTCCTCACAAGTACCCCCTGAACTTTGGGTGAATAAGGGGAAAACAAAATCCGAATAGATCATTTTGGGAGAACCGTCTTACTGTATTAAAGAAGCCCTTGACATAAATTATCACAGAATGCACTGAATAGCACACATTCTGCCTTATTATGACCTGCCAAGATTAAAACTTGCACACGTTCAGTGTCAATAGACAGACCTGATACCTAAATCATTAGCCATGAACGCTTGTTATATACTAGAAAATGACACGGGGACAAATTTTTCCCCATCCACACAGAAACTCAATTTCCCCGATCCCGCGAGTTATGTCTCTATCCCTGTTCCTGCCCCACTCATGTAAGCTCTGTCTTAACCGCACAAGCCTCAAACACTTATGATTTTAAAGACTTGTATTTGAGGCTTGTGCAGATGAGGACAGAGCTTGCAGGAATGGGGCAGGGACAGGAAAAGAACTCGCCAGGACAGGACGGGAAAATGAGTTCCTGCGGGAATGGGGAAAAATTTGATCCTATGTCATTCTCTATTACAGGGGTAGGGAACTCCGGTCCTCGAGAGCCGTATTTTCAGGATTTCCCCAATGAATATGCATTGAAAGCAGTGCATGCAAATAGATCTCATGCATATTCATTGGGGAAATCCTGAAAACCCGACTGGAATATGGCTCTCGAGGACCGGAGTTCCCTACCCCTGCTCTATTATATACCCAACCTAATTACAGCTTAACCTCGGTCCTATTATTGATTACTTTATTTTAATAATTATATATAAACTACCCCTATGCTTCTGAGTTATATGTAGGCAATTAGCTTTGAGCCCATATTGGACTAGGATCATTATTCCATATTTACAATTATAAGATAGATAGCATTGAGAGCTCTCCCTCCCAGATTTATGAATGTGTTAGAGGCCTGATGCCTAGAAACAGGGACACCTTACTGACATTTTGTTTAACAAACCGGTCTGTGAAATATGAATGTACCCGCAGGGAGCTGTAGTTGCATACGAAACCATAAGGTCACAGAGGCGGAGGAGATTTAAAAAAATGGATAAAGAAATTTATCTTAATATGTGACTCATGATTTGATGTTTGGGGGAATGTGATTGATTGACATACAATGCTTGTTGTTAATATCAATTTTGCTGGAAACCATAGGTCTATGTACTTGTGGATAAGTCACAATCTTCCCAAATCATTTTTGTATCATTTATGACAAAGTGGGTTCAAACCCACGCTGTTCCTTGTGACCCTGGGCAAGTCACTTAATCCCCCCATTGCTCCAGGTGCATTAGACAGATTGTGAGCCCACCAGGACAGACAGAGAAAATTGCTTGAGTACCTGAATAAATTCATGTAAACCGTTCTGAGCTCCCTTGGGAAAATGGTATAGAAAATGAAAGAAATAAAGAAACATCAACTGTTTCTGTATGTATTTTTATTTATTTTATTATTTATATACCACTTAAATCCTAAGTGGTTTACATTTAGGTACTTTATCATATTTTCCTATCTGTCCTGGTGGGCTCAAACTCTATCTAGTGTATCTGGGGCAGATGGGATTAAGTGACTTGCCCAGGAGCAGTGAGGGATTTAAACCCACAACCTCAGGGTGCTGAGGCTGTAGCTCTAATCCCTGCGCCACACACTCCTATGTATATGCAGTTATATATCTTGCTGTTATACCTATGATACATATCAATAAACAGAAATGGGGAAAAAAACATTGAATATACTGCATTGTAGTTAGATAAAAACGACAGGGTTTCCTCGAATGAAGTAGGAAAGCTAACTAGTCTTCCCCCTCCTCTGTTATTACAGCCATGCATGCACATCACTACTAGAGTCTGAAACAAAGCTATAAACCTGTCCTCTCACCAAGCCCATGTTGGCGATGTGCAGTCCCTGTTCTCTTCATGGCCTTTCTCTGTTGCCCATACGCAGGGAAGTTCCAATAACTCATGCTTGCTGCTTATTATAGCCGTGAGCCTCCAGAGATCTGAAAAACCAGCTGTGCCACATGCAGTAGCTGAAGGCAGGAACTTCACCTGAGCCCAGCAGAATCATTCTGCAGCAATGTAGAAAGAATGACCCTGGGCAAGTCACTTAATCCTCCATAGCCCCAGGTACGTTAGATAGATTGTGAGCCCACCGGGACAGATAGGGAAAATGCTTGAGTACCTGAATGTAAAAACCGCTTAGATAACCTTGATAGGCGGTATATAAAATCCTAATAAAACATGAAAACATGAATGCAATGTGGCATAATTCAGGGAGCTGAATAGAGGACAATACATTCTATTAGTTTGTAAGAACTTCTGATAGCAATAGCATAAAGCAACACAGCCCGTATGGTCTGGTACTCCAAACTCATTGCATCCTCACCAAATGTTTGGCACAGGGCAGCAAGATGAAGTTCATGAAGATTTGCCTGTTTTCACATATTCAATCTATCAGTCTGTACTGTACAGTAGTTTCCTGTACTGTTATATAGACCAAAGTAATTCTATAATTGGGCACCCGCAGGTATGCATGCCTTGCTCGTGTAAGTGCACAGAAAAGCAGCACTTACACATGTACGTGCACTATGTGCCATTCTATAAGCTAGTGTATAAGTGCTATAGCATGTAACTGTGAAAGGGCAGACACATGCTGCAGCATGTGCAAATCTCCAACATACATGCACAATTGTGGAGGAGCATCGTAGAAAAGACATCCAAGTCAGAGGGTCACAAATGGACGTCCATCTCACATGTATTTTAGAACACAATAGAGCCTGTTCTGAAATACATGCAAGATGGTTTCCTTGTGCTGGAAATATCCAGCATGAACATTTATTTTATAAACTGAAACATCCAAATTATGAATGAGGATTTGGGGGGAAATAAGGGACAGGGATGTCTGTATGGCAGCATTGACCCTGGAAAATCCACAGAGAAAAAAGTCCAATAGAAACAAACAAACAAAAAAAGAACACAAAACAACTGTGGAGAGACAATGTTCCTGAGTTGGACTTTATTTAAAAATATATATTAAAAAAATCAACATAGCAATCCACATAAAAACCTTAAGGACCTAGTCCGCTGGGAACGTTGGACCTAACACGGTCCGTGTTTCAACAGTAGAGTCTTCCTCAGGGGTCCCTGCTAGTCCTAGGATGAAAAATACGTGGAAAGACTAAACAATCCGAAAGTACAGATGCATAGAAGCTCCGCATATAACACGCTCCAAAAACCAAATCAATAACGCCTTATTGATTTGGTTTTTTGAAGCATGTCATATGCGGAGCTTGAGTACCTGAATAAATTCATGTAAACCGTTCTGAGCTCCCTTGGGAGAACAGTATAGAAATTGAATAAATAAACAGTGTGAAAAGTTTCAACCTCTGATAACCAGAGATGGTATAGTGACATCACAATACCTCATTCCACCAGTGCCTAGGAGCTAACCTCATTAGTGATGTCACAATGGTTTGATTGTCCAATACTTGGCTCACTTTTACTACATCTTGATTTCTAGAGTGGTGCAGTGGTTAAAGCTACAGCCTCAGCACCCTAAAGTTCTGGGTTCAAACCCACACTGCTCCTTGCAACCCTGGGCAAGTTGCTTAATCACCCCCCATTGCCCCAGGTACATTAGATAGATTGTGAGCCCAACAGGACAGACAAGGAAAAATGCTTGAGTACCTAAATAAATTCATGTTACTGTTCTGAGTTCCCTTGAAAGAATGATATAGAAAACTGAATGAATAAATAAATAACTATATTTGCTTTCCACAGGCCAGTTTAGTAAGTATCCTATTTGTGCTGCTTGAAGTTCAAAACTCAATATCATTTCTTTACTGCTGGAATACTGTTAACACAGATTGTTAAAGATAAGTACTCTTTGTTTTATGAATATTGAAATGAAGATATTTTAAGATTGTTAGACATATGAATATTTGATGGACAATGGGATTTGCACTTTTGTAAAAAATTGAAAAAGTTGGGACCAATTAAGATGTGTTCATAGATGATCTCATCTAGGATAGGTGGGAGAGGGGAGATATGATAGAAATGCTTAGATACCTACGTAATGTAAATGCGCATGAGTCGAGTCTCTTTCATTTGAAAGGAAGCTATGGAATGAGAGGGCATAGGATGAAGTTAAGAGGTGATAGGCTCCGGCGTAATCTGAGGAAATACTTTATTACGGAAAGGGTGGTAGATGCGTGGAACAGTCTCCCAGAAGAGGTGATGGAAACAGAGACTGTGTCTGAATTCAAGAGGGCCTGGGATAGGCACGTGGGTTCTCTCGGAGAGAGAAGGAGATGATGGTTGCCTCAGATGGGCAGACTGGATGGGCCATTTGGCCTTTATCTGCCATCACATTTCTATGTTTCTAAACTAGGAATGCCCCCTTCCCTGCCGCTCAAACACCCCCCTGCCACCGCTGCATACCTCTTGAAAAGTTTGGCAGCATGT